>NW_026974885.1:334319-668639 GCF_030014295.1 Loxodonta africana
CGCAGCTGGATCCCGCGGCTGGACCCCCCTCCGCCACAAATCCATGGGGATGAAATTTCGCGGACCAGCTGCGTCTCCCGGGCCAGAGGCTCCCTCTCGCAGCCCCTAGAGTGGCTGCGTCCGCTCGGCCCCGCACCGCGTCCGCCCCAGGGGATCACTCGGGACGGGGTACGCCGGAGGGGGCGATGCCAGCTGCTAACCCAACGTCCGGACTCCCCAACCTCTGGAGCCCACGGGATGCTGGGACTGGGACCCGCCCTCCTGGCGCCTTCCCTCCACACCTTCGAGGGGCCGGGCTTGTTCAGTCTGGGAGCGGGTCCCTCCACCCAGCTGCCGGAGTTTCCTACCTTTCAGAAACCACGGCACGGAAAGCAGCACGAACACCATCCTCTCTAAGGCGCGCCATCCGGCCCGGACCCCTCACCACCCCTCCGGGCGCTTCCGGGAGTAACTGGCTGGACGGCGTGGAACATGGCTGCCGGCCCCGCCCAGCGGCCCGGGTGTGGGGCGGGCGTGGGGGGGTTGGGCCTCCAGAGGGGAGGGTGGGGTCTAGAAGCAAGGACAATGCCTAGGTGTGCGAGGTGAGGAGACGGGAGACGTCAGGAGAGGGCCCTCTCGCGTGCAGAGTTAAGTATTGGAGGTGCAACGGTTAAGTGCTTGGCTAACTGAAAGGTGGGCCGTTGGAACCCACCAGCTCAAGGGTTGAAAAGATCTGGAGATGGGCTCCCATAAAGATTCTAACCAAACAAAATCCGAACCAGTTGCTGTTGAATCAATTCCGACTCATAGTGACCCTATAGGGCAGAGTAGAACTGCCCCATAGGGTTTCTAAGACTATAAGTCTTTACAGAAGCAGACTGCCATGTCTTTCTGCAAATAACCAACTGGCGGATTCGAACTGTCCACGCTTTGGTTAGCAGCCGAGCTCTTAACCACGGTGCCACCAGGGCTGTGCCATAAAGACTGCAACCTAGGAAACCTTGTGAGGCAGTTCTAAGTTGTCATACAGGGTTGATACGAGTCAGAATCTCTTGATGGCATACAACCATGATTGTACTAAGAAAAATTCCTCCAAGCATCTGCCTACATGACCCCTGAAGCACATATGCATGCACACTATCAAAGCAGTGCGGCCAAAGACAGGAAATTGGAATAGAGACATTATAGAGTGGACAGTGAAAAGTGATTTCTGAGGGGCATGCAGCTCAAGCGGAGGAGGCAGCATACAACTAAATGCCCTTCTCCTTTTATTGTTCAATGGTCTTCAGAAAGAATGTGTCCCAGGAATTAACTGTAGCCCAGGAGAACTTGAAGACAGCAAATACAGAGGACCACTCAGGATGCTTCTGCAGTGGTCAGGGTGAGCAGTGATGGTGGTAGTGCAGGTGGGAACAGTGGGCAGGCTTGAGGTGTACTTTGGAGCTTGAGCTGCCAAGAATTGCTGGTCAATCAGACGTATGGGATGAGGGGAATGGAGAATCAAAGGTGACTTCTAGAATTCAGGCTACCATGAGCGCATGGTCACCAGAGCCATTCTCTACCATGTGGAAAACCATGGAGGAACAAGCTTGAGAAAATGACCAAAAGATTTTTTTCTGTACATGTTAGATTTGGATGTCTGAGTTCGTCCAAGTGTGGAGAACAGTTCCCAGCTGTGGATACCACTCAGAGGTAGAGTAGTTTTCTGGGTTCTAAGAATTTGAAGATCATCCGCCTATAGCTGATTTGAAAGCCACTGGTGGTGCAGAGGTTATTCATTTGGCTGCTACCAAAAGGTCTGCAGTTTAAATCTACCAGTCGCTCCTTGGAAACCCTGTGGGGAAGCTCTACTCTGTCCTATAGGGTCCCTATGAGTGAGAATCCACTCAATAGCGACTTTTTGTTTTGTTTTGTTTTAATACTAAGCTCAGAAAAGTTGTGTGTCAGGGTTGTATTTTTTCACAATACTTATTCAAGCAGTTCGAATCTACCAGCCACTCCTTGGAAACCCTATGGGTCAATTCTACTCTGTCGTTTAGGGTCGCTATGAGATAGAATTCACCCAACAGCAATGGACTTAGAACTTGGACTTAGAGGAGCCCTTTCTTTGTCAAAGCTGAAAGTTTTACTTCATACTTTTTAAAAACTGCCATGTCTTATGTTACGTGGCTACCCTTACAGGAGCATTTTTGGTGCTAACTTGACTTGTCCTTGGTGAAGGGCTCTGTATTCATTTTCTAGGGCTGCCATAGTAAATTACCAAAAACTCAGTGTCTTTAAAAAAACATATAATCCATACAGTCCAAGAAGCTGGATCATATGAAGAAGAAGGGGCACGAGGATTGGAGGAAGACTCATTAACAGCCTAGACATGCAGATGACACAACCTTGCTTACTGAAAGTGAAGAGGACTTGAAGCACTTACTGATGAGGATCAAAGACTTCAGCCTTCAGTATGGATTACACTTCAACATAAAGAAAACAAAAATCCTCACAACTGGAACAATAAAAAAATCACAATACAGAGAGAAAATACTGAAGTCGCCAAGGATTTCATTTTACTTGGATCCACAATCAACACCCATGGAAGCAGACTTCGAGAAATCAAATGACATATTTTATTGGGCAAATCTGCTACAAAAGACCTCAAAGTGTTAAAAATCGAAGATGTCACTTTGAGGACTAAGGTGTGCCTGAACCAAGCCATGATATTTTCAGTCGCCTCATATGCAGCTAAAGCTGGACAATGAATAAGGGAGACAAAAGAACTGAAACTTGAATTATGTTGTTGGTGAAGAATAATGAATATACCATGGACTGCTAGAAGAATGAACACACCTGTCTTGGAAGAAGTACAGCCAGAATGCTCCTTAGAAAGGTGGGTGGCAAGACTTGGTTTCACGTACTCTGGACATATTATCAGAAGGGATCAGTCCCTGGAAAAAGACATCGTGCTTGGTAAAGTAGAGGGTCAGTGAAAAAGACAAAGATCCTCAATGAGACAGATTGAGACAGTGGCTGCAGCAGTGGGCTCAGACATAGCAATGAGAAAGGCCCAGGGCTGGGCACTGTTCCGTTCTGTTGTACACAGGGTCTCTATGAGTTGGAACTGACCCAACAGCACCTAACAACAACATCATAAACTCACTAGATCTCCTGGGGATAGAATGTCATATTCACTGTGGAGTAGATAGTTTGTCTGTTTGTTTACCATATTTACTAATACTATGATTTACATTTGATAACTTCCACAATCTGTTGGATCGCTTTTCTTTGGAATGGACACAAACGTGCATCTCTTGCAGTCTGTTGGCCAGGTAGCTAGCTTCCAAATTTCTTTGCATAGTGGAGTGGGCATGTACAGGGCTGCATCTGTTTGTTGAAACAACTCAGTGGGTATTCTGTCAGCTCCTGGAGCCTTGTTTTTCGCCAGTGCCTTCAGTGTAGCTTGGACTTCTTCCTTCACTACTACCAGTTCTTCATCATATGCCACCTCATGAAGCAACTGAGAGTCGACCATTTCTTTTCGTACTGTGACTCTGTGTATTCTTTGCATCTTTTGTGTGTGTGTGCTTTAAGTGAAACTTTACAAATCAAGTCAGTCTCTCATACAAAAATTTGTATACAGCTTGCTATGTACTCCTAGTTCCTCTCCCACTAATGAGACAGCACACTCCTTCTCTCAGCCCTGTATTCCCTGTGTCCATTCAGCCACTTTCTGTCCCTCTCTTCCTTCTCATCTCCCCTCCAAACGGGAGATGCCCACATAGTCTTATGTGTCCACTTGAGACCAGAAGGTCACTCTTCACCACTATCATATTCTATCCTATAATCCAGTCCAATCTCTGTCTGAAGAGTTGGCTTTGGGAATGGTTCCAGTCTTGGGCCAACAGAAGGCCTGGGGACCGTGACCTCCAGGGTTCCTCTAGTCTCAGTCAGATCATTAAGTCTGATTTTTTTATGAGACTTTGAGGTCTGCATCTCACTGTTCTCGTGCTCCGTCAGGGATGCTCTGTTTCGTTCCCTGTCGGGGCAGTCTTCGGTTGTAGACGGGCACCATCTAGTTCTTCCGGTCTCAGGCTGATGTAGTCTTGGATTTACGTGGCCATTTCTGTCTTTTGGACTCATAATTACCTTGTATCTTTGGTGTTCTTCATTCTCCTTTGCTCCAGGTAGGTTGAGACCAATGGATGCATCTTAGATGGCCGCTTGATAGTGTTTTTAAGACTGCAGATGCCACTCACCAAAGTGGGATGCAGAATGTTTTCTTAATAGATTTTATTATGCCAATTGACCTAGATGTCCCCTGAAAACATGGTCCCCCAACTGCTGCCCCTGCTACTCTGGCCTTCGGAGCATTTGGTTTATTCAGGAAACTGCTTTTGGTTTAGTCCAGTTATGCTGACCTCTCCTTTATTGTATGTTGTCTTTCCCTTCACCTAAAATAGTTCTTGTCTACTATCTAATTTGCAAATATCCTTCTCCCTCCCTTTCTCCCCACCCTCATAACCATCAAAGAATATTTTCTTCTCTGTTTAAACTATTTCTTGAGTTCTTATAATAGTGGTCTCATACAATATTCATCCTTTTGCAACTGACTAATTTCACTCAGCATAATGCCCTCCAGATTCCTCCAAGCTATGAAATATTTCACGGATTCATCATTGTTCTTGATCTGTGTGAAGTATTCCATCGTTTGAATGTACCACACTTTATTTATCCATTCATCTGTTGATGGGCACCTTGGTTACTTCCATCTTTCTGCTATTGTAAACAGTGCTGCAATGAACATGGTTGTGCATATATCTGTTCATATAAAGGCTCTTATTTCTCTAAGATATATTCCAAGGAGTGGGATTGCCATATCCTATGGTAGTTCTGTTTCTACCTTTTTAAGGAAGTGCCAGATTGATTTTCAAAGTGGCTGCACCATTTTAAATTCCCACCAGCAGTGAATAAGTGTTCCAGTCTCTCTACAACCTCTCCAACATTTATTATTTTGTGATTTGGGATTAATGGCAGCCTTGTTGGAGTGAGATGGTATCTCATTGTAGTTTTGATTTACATTTCTCTAATGGCTAATGATTGTGAGCATTTCCTCATGTATCTGTTACCTGCCCGAATGTCTTCTTCGTTGAAGTGCCTGTTCCTATCCTTTGCCCATTTTTAAAATGGATTATTTGTCTTTTTATTATTGAGTTTTTGCAATATCATGTAGATTTTAGAGTTCAGATGCTGATCGGAAATGTTATAGCTAAAAACTGTTTCCCAGTCTGTAGGTAATCAGTTTACTCTCCTGGTGAAGACTTTGGATGAGCATAAGTGTTTGATTTTTAGGAGTTATCTAATTTCTCTTTGGGTACTTGTACATTGTTAGTAATGTTTTTGTTACAATCCCACCCTAATCCTCTTTAACATAAAATTACAATCACAAAATGGAGGACAGCTACAGAACACTGGGAATCATGGCCTCACCAACTTGATACACACATTTTGGGGGGGACATAATACAATCCATGACATCCACCTTTTAGTATATTTTGGGGACTGGCTCTTTTAGTCAGAAATAGGTTGAATAAAAGTGCTTACTTACCAGTAGTTTCCCAGCAGTGTTGGTGACGGATCCCCAGTTGGATACACACAATCACACTGACTGCATTTGCGGTGCCTCAGCAAGTCCCACTTGCCTTCATAACACTGATCTCTAGAACAAAACACAGCTCTGTAAGCAAGTCAGTTAAAAATAAAGGCATTGGGTATTGAACATCACTAAAGACATAAGTGCATATTGGTTCTGTGTTGGTTACCAGAATCTAATTCTCTTAATTAATTCATATTTTTTGTAGATATTTTTCTTGCTCCATATACCCAGAGCTCTGTGTACATATAATGAACATTCTACACGTAGGTTTCTCACAAATATTACCCAATATCATTCATTTTTTTGACCATTCACTCAGTGTTCAAGAATAAATTGAAGTATAGGAAATATTCTTACGGTTATTTAACTCTAAGGATGAAGAAATTGCATAGCGGGTCTTGGCTCCCTTTAGAAATTCTCTGCCTGATGCAGTTCCACACAGCAACACGGGCCTTCATCTCAGCACAGGAAGAAAGACAGCTTTGTCTCAATATTTGCAAGGGCTCTTCACCTTCTACTAAGGTAAAAATTCTTCAGCCTGCCAAGAGCATTGTTCAAGAATTGGCTCCAAATCTCTCCTTGAAAATTACAGTGAAAAATCTTATAAAAATGTTAAGTTTTATTATTAGGCAAACCACTATTTCATCAAATCATCGTCTCTATATAAATTTTTCACCACTATGTGTTATTTTTATGTGGCTTAAGACAACAATCAGGTGTGTAATAATGTGTATATCATTACATTTCAAATTATAAAGTGATGTTCCAATGGTTTAAAGAGTTGGAGGGACTATTGTGGCTAGAGAATACTGAATCAAAAAATATTTTGACATGAAAGTTTCAACAACAAATATGTTCCATAACTATAGGTGTACTTGTAGGTAAATGTTTAATGTAATAATTCGGATGGTTAAAAAAGACAAAAACAAATAAAAACACATTAAACAGCAGAATAAGTCAATAGATACCTATTGTCATGACAGATACAAACAGAAAACAAAGAATAAAAAATAAGTGCAGCAGAGGTTACCAGCGTTATGTAAAAGAGAGGAGCATCTTGACACCGAAATAAAATAGCTAGATGCTTCAAAATGTGCATCCAGCAGCTTTTCCCTTTAGCAGGTGTTGCAATTTCTGATTTATTGGAATTAAACTAGTTGTCCATGTCATTCAAGTATTATTTTAATGCAATAAATCATTTTACAAGTCCCATGCTGTAGAAAAAATGCTTAAATCATTACATAAACATAGCTTTGCTCACAACTCTTCCCATTCTGAATGCATTACTTTTCCCTTTACCACTTCCTAAATAGCTGTGAAAATCTTCACAGTGCTGTAAACCCAAGTTCTAGTCCCACCACCATTTTATGTGATACTGATCACTGTGTGTCCCTGTGAAGTCTTTTTTTTTTTTTTTTAACATCCTATATATATATTTTTTTTTATAGCACTATGGTCACTATTGTCGACTCAACATGTTTACTGCCTTATTGCGCTCTTTACCTATTGTTGAAGCCTTGTTATTTACTTTTAAATGTCTTTCTTATTTCTCTACCTTAACACTTAAAACAGTGTTTCATTTTATTTGCTGTTGTTGTTTTCTTTTATTATATTCTTGTCCACTCAGAGTTCAGGCATGATTAAAAAGTAATTACATTTTTGTGGAGACAGAATGGGATTTAGAATCGAGTTTCAATTACCTGGGTTTTACTTCCTTCATTGACTAGCTGTATATCGGCAATACTTACTGACTATAAAACTTAATTTCAACATTTGTAAAACAGGTTACAATCTATCTATGCTTTTTTTAGATATATACATTTCTTTTTAATTTCAAAATATAAATTCACCAAAAATGATGTTAACATTTAGATTTTTCTTGTGTTAAAAAAAACCAAACCAAACCTGTTGTCATCAAGTTGATTCCAACTCATACCGACTCTGTAGGACAGAGAAGAGCTGCCCCATAAGGGCTTCCAAGGAGTGGCTGGTGGATTTGAACTGTAGGCCTTTTGGTTAGCAGCCAGGTTGGAATCCGCTACATCACCAGGATTCCTTTCTTGTAATAAGTCAGATAAATTGATAAGCTTATATTCCAGCTATGTATTTAGTGCATGAAATATGTCAAAGAGAATTATGTAATGTTTAAAATTTTAAATGTAAATTGATCAAAAATTATAATAAATTCCAAATAAGTAAGATAAAATGATTAGCTCCAGTTCTCAGTAGGGGTTTAAATGCCTTTGAGACCAGTTGGTGCTCCTGTTTTCACCCATTCTCAATGGCACAAACTCAGCATCAGTCTCTGAATAGTGATTATGATACTAACACAGTAGACAGTCAGGAGTGGTTGGGCTACTATTTTCACATGTTTTGCTGGCTAATAGATTTAAATTATCTTTACTGTCTAATATTTCTTATCTTTTACTTTTGGAGAACGAAGTCAATTGTTCATGTCGTATTATGTATGGTACAGCCCAGAGTGTTTGTAGTGTTCAATACTTTAAATTTCTCACCACTTTCATCATTACTTTTTTGTATAGGAAACTCAGGAATCAAATAGGTATTTTATACTGTCCAGCAATGCTTACATTGTAAGTATAAAGTGGGAGCCATTATAACGTTAAGGGAAATATCATTGATACAATGTTGGCTTTTTAATTAGGCAGATTTGTATTTGTGATCCCACTCTGCCCTTAATTGGCTGATGACTTTAAGTATGCTTCTTTACTTTCCGTAGCCTTGATTTACTCACCCACAAAATGGGATGATGACCCTCATCTGGAAAGAATATACATATATATATATATACATACGTATGAAACTTACTTCTGACAATGGATGAAACAAAGCCAATACTAACAAATATTGCTATTTCTTCTACCTGCCTTCTTTACTCACTCCAAGCTTCTAGACAGTTTGCTCAGATACGTTTCCTTCCTTCCCGTCTTCTTTCTTTCTATGCTACCTCTTTTTGTTTCCCTTTCAGTTTCATTGTGAATTCACAAACGCTAGGTTGAATTTCAGTGTTTATATGCTATTGGGGGTATGCATCTAAGTAAGCAATTTACCTTCCTGAAATTAAAATATAGATAATTCCTGCACTGCCTGCCTCACATGGCATGCGAAAGTTATTTAAAATAGTAAGAAAATATAAATATGTTACTTATTATCTATTGAATCCATACATCAGGCTAGATAATTTAACTGTCATGTTGAAGTGATAAATTTATAAATATAGATATTAATATTTTGTTATTAATGTAAGAAGAGTAAGTTAGAAACCTAATATGAAGAGCAGGTGAGGATTTCAAAAGGATTGGTTCTCAGAAGGGTAGGACTAGAACAGTAATAATCAAACAAAATGTAAAATATGTTCATAGCAGGAACATACAGAAGGTTGCTTCTACAATGGTGTTTAAAATAGAATAATGTATATTTGATTAGACAATCATTTATGGGAATAAAAAGATTAAGAAAATTTATCCTTACCTGCAAAATCTTAGAACCAAAAAACCAAACCAAACCCAGTGCCGTCGAGGTGATTCCTACTCATGGCGACCCTATAGGACAGAGTAGAACTGCCCCATAGAGTTTCCAAGGAGCGCCTGGCAGATTCAAACTGCTGACCATTTGGTTAGCAGCCATAGCACTTAACCACTATGTCACCAGAGTTTCCACCAAATCTTAGAAGCAACAACATATTCATCATATTTCATCCAGAACATTCCTGATGTCCTGCAGTCATGCATTTGAACTCATTTGTGCAGAAACATTCATTTTTATAGCTACTTACCTTCCTGGTGGTTACATCATTGGCTCCTAAAGACCAGAAAAAGAACCAAATGCAATTTGGCTGTCTTGACTGGGTCCCAAAGAAGACTCTTAAAGTTAAACAAATGAACAGAAATATCTTAAACAAGCAATACCTTCTAGGTGCAACTGCTTGTGTGTGGCACGAGGAAAATAAACACTAATCAAGGTAACTTAATTCTCAGTGAAATGAAACCTCATATGGAAACATGGGAATTTTACTCTTCCTTGATAATTACATCATGTAGAATCATCTCATGTGAGATTTTTATCATAAAGGAAGGGTTCATGGAAAGGAGATGCCTGACTGGAGCCAGCTGTGGATTATTCTTAATTGCCTCTCCACTCTCACATTCCCAAAAGGAAGGAGGATATCAGGGCTTAATATGACTCAAGTAAAGCATGAGAAAATGGAATATGTTTACAAATGTCAACACAACTATTTGTAAAATAATTCGATATTTATTAAATCTTTTTGTGAGAAATGAAGTGGCTCTAATCAGACTTAAATAAATGGGTTGACTAATTTTTTTTGTGTTAATATTTGAATGTACCATGCAACTAGGTTGATGGAAGTTGTATATAAAAGTTATCCAAATCACTCAGTAGGATGATTTCGAAGAATCTGAAAAAAGTTAGGAAAATAAATTTGAAATACTGTGGCACTATGAGTCAACCAGAATTACAGAGCGTTCAGTAAATTGGAGTAAAAAAGAACTGAAGGTATCATTTTCAAATTGATTGTTGTTGTTAGGTGCCATCAAGTCTGTTCTGACTCATAGCCAACCTATGTATCACAGAACAAAACACTGCCTGGTCCTGTACCATTCTTAAAATCGTTACTATCCTGGAGCCCATTGTCGCACCCACTGTGTCAATCTCTCTCTTTGAGGGTCTTCCTTTTTTTCCGCTGATCCTGTACTGTACCAAGCATGATGTGCTTCTCCAGGAGCTGATCATTCCTGACAACGTGTCCAAAGTATGTAAGACACAGTCTCGCCATCCTTGCTTCTAAGGAGCATTCTGGTTGTACTTCTTCCAAGACAGATTTGTTCCTTCTCTTGGCAGTGCATTCAATATTCTTTGCCAACGCCACAATTCAAAGGCGTCAATTCTTGTTTGTTCTTCCTTATTCATTGTCCAGTTTTCACATGCATATTGGGCGATTGAAAACACAATGCCTTGGGTCAGGCACACCTTAGTCTTCAAGGTGACATATTTGCTTTTCAACACTTTAAAGAAGTCCTTTGCAGCAGATTTGCCCAATGCAATGCGTCTTTTGATTTCTTTCTTTTTTTTTTTTAATTTTTGTTGTGCTTTAAGCGAAAGTTTACAAATCAAGTCAGTCTCTCACACAAAAACTTATATACACCTTGTTACATACTCCCAATTGCTCTTCCCCTAATGAGACAGCCTACTCCCTCCCTCCACTCTCTCTTTTCATGTCCATTCCTCCAGCTTCTAACCCTCTCTACCCTCTCCTCTTCCCTCCAGACGGGAGATGCCAACACAGTCTCAAGTGTCCACCTGATCCAAGAAGCTCACTCCTCACCAGCATCCCTCTCCAACCTATTGTCCAGTCCAATCCCTGTCTGAAGAGTTGGTTCCTGTCCTGGGCCAACAGAAGGTCTGGGGGCCATGACCACCAGGGTCCTTCTAGTCTCAGTCAGACCATTAAGTCTGGTCTTTTTATGAGAATTTGGAGTCTGCATCCCACTGCTCTCCTGCTCCCTCAGGGGTTCTCTGTGTTCCCTGTCAGGGCAGTCATCAGTTGTAGCTGGGCACCATCTAGTTCTTCTGGTCTCAGGCTGTTGTAGTCTCTGGTTTATGTGGCCCTTTCTGTCTCTTGGGCTCTTAATGGCCTTGTGTCCTTGGTGTTCTACATTCTCCTTTGATCCAGGTGGACTGAGACCAATTGATGCATCTTAGATGGCCGCTTGCTAGGGCCGAAGACTCCAGATGCCAATCTCCAAAGTGGGATGCAGAAGGTTTTCTTAATAGATTTTATTATGCCAATTGACTTAGATGTCCCTTGAAACCATGGTCCCCAAACCCCTGCCCCAGCTACTCTGGCTTTCGAAGCATTCAGTTTATTCAGGAAACTTCTTTGCTTTTGGTTTAGTCCAGTTGTGCTGACCTCCCCTGTATTGTGTGTTGTCTTTCCCATCACCTAAAGTAGTTCTTATCTACTACCTAAAGTAGTTCTTATCTACTACCTAATTAGTGAATATCCCTCTCCTTCCCTCCCTCCCTCCTTCCCTCCCTCCCATCTCTCTTAACCATCAAAGAATATTTTCTTCTCTGTTTAAACTATTTCTCAGTTCTTATAGTAGTGGTCTTATACAATACTTATTCTGTTGTAACTAATTTCACTCAACATAATGCCTTCCAGGTTCCTCCATGTTATGAAATGTTTCACAGATTCATCACTGTTCTTTATCAATGCGCAGTATTCTGTCATGTGAATATACCATAGTTTATTTATTCATTCATTCATTGATGGGCACCTTGGTTGCTTCCATCTTTTTGCTATTCTAAACAGTGCTGCAATGAACATAAGGGTGCATATATCTGTTCCTGTAAAAGTTCTTATTTCTCTAGGATATATTCCAAGGAGTGGGATTGCTGGATCTTATGGTAGTTCTATTTGTAGCTTTTTAAGGAAGCGCCAAATTGATTTCAAAAGTGGTTGTACCATTTTACATTCCCACCAACCGTGTGTAAGTGTTCCAATCTCTCCACAACCTCCCCAACATTTCTTGTTTTGTGTTTTTTGGATTAATGCCAGCCTTGTTGGAGTGAGATGAAATGTCATTGTAGTTTTGATCTGCATTTCTCTAATGGCTAACGACCATGAATATTTCCTCATGTATCTGTTAGCTACCTGAATGTCTTCTTTAGTGAGGTGTCTGTTCATATCTTTTGACAATTTTTTAATTGTGTTATTTGTCTTTTTGTGGTTGAATTTTTGCAGTATCATGTAGATTCTAGGGATCAGGCACTGATTGGAAATGTCATACCTAAAAACTTTTCCTCAGTCTAGGTAATCTTTTAACTCTTTTGGTGAAGTCTTTGGATGAGCATAGGTGTTTGATTTTTAGGAGCTCCCAATCACCTGGTTTTTCTTCTGCATTATTAATAAAGTTTCATATACTCTTTATGCCATGTATTAGGGCTCCGAACAGTGTCCCTATTTTTTCTTCCATGATCTTTATCATTTTAGATTTTATATTTAGGTCTTTGATACATTTTGAGTTTGTTTTTGTGCATGGGGTGAGGTATGGGTCTTGTTTGATTTTTTTGCAGATGGATATCCAGTTATGCCAGCATCATTTGTTTAAAAAACTGTCTTTTCCCTATTTAACTGTTTTGGTGCCTTAGTCAAATATCAACTGCTCATATGTGGATGGATTTATGTCTGGATTCTCAAATCTGTTCCAGTGGTCTATGAATCTGTTGTTGTAGGAGTACCAGGCTGTTTTGACTACTGTGGCAGTATAATATGTTCTAAAATCAGGTAGAGTGAGGCCTCCCACTTTATTCTTCTTTTCCAGTAATGCTTTACTTATCATTAAAAAATGTCATTGGACTCATTAGACATGGATTGGACGGGACAATGGATTGGAGAGAGAGATGATGAGGAGTGAGCTACTTGTATCAGGTGGACACCTGAGACTATGTTGGCATCTCCTGTTTGGAGGGAAGATGGGACGGTTAGAAGCTTACAAAATGGTCACCAAAAAAGAGACTGGAAGGAGGGAGCGGGCTGTCTCATTGTGTAGTAAGGCGTATATTATAAGTTTATATGTGAGAGACTGACTTGATTTGTAAACTTTCACTTAAAGCACAATACAAATTATTTTTAAAAAGTTGGAATTTGGCTCGGAATTGCATTAAATCTATAGATTGCCTTTGGTAGAATAGACATTTTTATAATGTTAAGTCTTCCTATCCATGAGCAACGTATGTTTTTCCACATAGGTAGGTCTCTTTTGGTTTCTTGCAGTAGTGTCTTCTAGTTTTCTATGTTTAGGTATTTTACATCTCTGGTAAGATGTATTCCTAAGTATTTTATCTTCTTTGGGGCTATTGTAAATGGCATTGATTTGGTGATTTCCTCTTCGATGTTCTTTTTGTTGGTGTAGAGGAATCCAACTGAGTTTTGTATGTTTGTCTTGTATCCTGATACTCTGCTGAACTCTTCTATTAGTTTCAGTAGTTTTGTGGAGGATTCCTTAGGGTTTTCTGTGTATAAGATCATGTCATCTGCAAATAGAGATACTTTTACTTTTTCCTTGCCAATCTGGATGCCCTTTATGTCTTTATCTAGCCTAATTGCTATGGGTAGGACCTCCAGCACAGTGTTCAATAAGAGTGGTGATAAAGGGCATCCTTGTCTGGTTCCCTATCTCAAGGGGAATACTTTCAGGCTCTCTCCATTTAGGATGATGTTGGCTATCGGTTTTGTATCAATGCCCTTTATTATGTTGAGGAATTTTCCTTGTATTCCTATTTTGCTGAGAGTTTTTGTCATGAATGGTGTTGAACTTTGTCAAATGCCTTTTCTGCATCAATTGATGAAATCATGTGATTCTTGTCTTTTGTTTTATTTATATGATGGATTACATTAATGGTTTTTCTAATGTTGAAACATTCCTGTATACGTGGTATGAATCCCACTTGGTCATGGTGAATTATTTTTTTTTTTGATATGTTGTTGAACTCTATTGGCTAGAGTTTTGTTGAGGATTTTGGCATCTAAGTTCATGAGGGATATAGGTCTGTAATTTTTTGTGTGTGTGTGATGTCTTTACGTGGTTTTGGTATCAGGGATATGGTGGCTTCATAGAATGAGTTTGGGAGTATTCTGTCCTTTTCTGTTCTCTGAAATACCTGTAGTAGTAGTGGTGTTATCCCTTCTCTGAAAGTTTGGTAGAACTCTTCAGTGAAACTGTCCGGGCCAGAGCTTTTTTTTGGGGGGGGGGGCAGTTTTTTGATTACCCTTTTCGCTTCGTCTTTTGTTATGGCTCTATTTAGTTGTACTACCTCTGTTTGTGTTAGTTTAAGTAGGTAATGTGTTTCTAGGAATTCATCCATTTCTTCTAGGTTTTCAAATTGTTAGAGTACAATTTTTCAGAGTAATCTGATATGATTCTTTTAATTTCAGTTGGGTGTGTTGTAATATCGTCCATCTCATTTCTTATTTGGGTTATTTGGTTCCTCTCCTGTTTTTCTTTTGTCAGTTTGGCCAGTAGTTTATCAATTTTGTTGATTTTTTTCAAAAAAACTAGCTTTTGGTCTTATTAATTCTTTCAATTGTTTTTCTGTTTTCTATTTCATTTAGTTCTGCTCTAATTTTTATTATTTGTTTTCTTCTAGTGTCTGTGAGTTTTTTTTGTTGCTCTGTTTCTATTTCTTCAAGTTGTAGAGATAATTCTTTCATTTTGGCCATTTTTTCTTTTTGTATGTGTGCATTTATTGATAAAAATTGGCCTCTGAGCACCGCTTTTGCTGTGTCCCAAAGGTTCTGTTAGGAAGTGTTTTCATCTTATTGGATTCTATGAATTTCTTTATTCCATCCTTATTTTTTTTTTTTTAATGTCTTCTATAATCCAATCTTTTTTGAGCAGGGTATTGTTTAGTTAGTGTTTGATTTCTTTTTCCTGCTTTTCCTGTTATCGATTTCCACTTTTATGGCCTTCTGGTCAGAGAAAATGCTTTGTAATATTTCAGTGTTTTGGATTCTGCTAAGGCTTGCTTTATGACCTAATATGTGGTCTATTCTATAGAATGTTCCATGTGCACTAGAAAAGAAAGTTTAGTTGGTTGCTGTTGGGTGGAGCGTTCTGTATATGTCTATGAGGTCATGTTAGTTGATTGTGGCATTTAGATCTTCCGTGTCTTTACTGAGCTTCTTTCTGGATATCCTGTTCTTCAGCGAAAGTGGTGTGTTGAAGTATCCCAGTATTATTGTGGAGCTATCTATCTCACTATTCAATGCTGATAGAGTTTGTTTTATGTATCTTGCAGCCCTGTCATTGGGTGTGTAAATATTTAATATGGTTATAGCTTCTTGGTGTATTGTCCCTTTAATCATTATATAGTGTCCTTCCTTATCTTTTCTGATGGATTTAACTTTAAAGCCTATTTTGTCAGAAATTAATATTGCTACTCCTGCTCTTTTTTGCTTATTGTTTGCTTGATATATTTTTTTCCATCCTTTGAGTTTTAGTTTGTGTCTCTAAGTCTAAGGTGTGTCTCTTGTAGGCAGCATATAGACAGATCGTGTTTCTTTATCCAGTCTGAGACTCTCTGACTCTTTATTGGTGCATTTAGTCCATTTACATTCAGAGTAATTATGGATAGGTGTGAATTTAGTGCTATCATTTTGATGTCTTTTTTTGTGTATTGACAGTTTCTTTTTCCCACTTGATTTTATGTGCTGAGTAGATTTTCTTTATATATTGTCCTTTCCTCATATCTGTTGTTGTTGATTTTGTTTCTGCTGAGTCTCTATTTTTTTTTTTTTTAATGAGTAGGGTAGCTTGTCTCCTTTGTGGTTACCTTATTACTTACCCCTATTTTTCTAAATTTAAATGTAACTTTTATTTCTTTGTATTGCCGTATTTTCCACTCCATATGGAAGGTGTATGATAACATTTCTTACTCCCTCTTTATTATTCTAATGTCTTCTTTTCTATGATAACATTGCTGTTACCCTGTTTTGAGGGTTTTTTTTTTTTTTTTAATAATCTTGCTTTGTTTTTTTGGATTTCCCTATCTGGGTTGACTTCTGGTTGCTCTGCCCAGTGTTCTAGTCTTGGGTTGATACCTGATATTATCAATTTTCTAGCCAAAGAACTCCCTTTAGTGTTTCTTGTAGTTTTGCGTTGGTTTTTATGAATTCTCTAAACTTCTGTTTACCTGGAAATGTCTTAATTTCACCTTTATATTTGAGAGACATTTTTGCTGGATATATGATTCTTGGCTGGCAATTTTTTCCTTCAACTTTTTATATGTCATCCCATTGCCTTCTTGCCTGTGTGGTTTCTGCCTAGTAGTCCAAGCTTATTCTTATTGGCTCTCCTTTCTAGGTGACTTTTCCTTTATCCCTAGCTGCTCTTAAAATTCTTTCTTTATCTTTGGTTTTGGCAAGTTCAAGTATAATCTGTCTTGGAGACTTTCTTTTGACATCTGCCTCAAGTTCAGTTAGACGGGTATCTTGGATAGATATCTTCTCCTCTTTCATGATATCAGGGAAGTTTTCTGCTAAAAAATCTTCAACAATTTTCTCTGTATTTTGTGTTGTCCCTCCCTGTTCTGATACTCCAATCATTCCTAGGTTATTTCCCTTGATACAGTCTGCCATGATTCTTAAGCTTTCTTCATTTTTTAAAAATTCTTTTATCTGATTTTTCTTCAAACATATGACTGCCAAGTGCTTTATCTTCAAGTTCAGAAATTCTGCCTTCCATTTGCTCAAATCTGCTTCTCTGGCTTTCTATTGAGTTGTCTATTTCTTTATTTTTATTGTTAATTTTCTGAATTTCTGATTGCTGTCTGTCTATGGATTTTTCCAGCTTATGAAATTTTTCATTATGTTCCTGAATAATCTTTTTAATTTCTTTAATTGCTTTATCTGTATGTTCCTTGGCTTGTTCTGTGCATTGCCTTATTTCCTTCTTGATGTCTTGAAAGGTTCTGCATATTAATGTTTCGTTTTCTGCCTCTGGTAATTCCAGGAATGCACTTTCATCTAGAAGATCCCTTGATTCTTTGTTTTGAGAGTTTGTTGAGGTGATTATGGTCTGTTTCTTTATGTGACTTGAAATTGACTGTTTTCTCTGAGCCATCTATAAGTGATTATATTAGTTTATTTTATGTTTGCTTACTGTGTCATAGCTTCTTGCTTTGTTTTGTTTTGATATGCCCAGATGGTTGCTTGAGTGAGCTAACTTGATTATTTTCACTTTTGGAGCTCAGATGTCCTCTCACCAGATGGTTAGAGCTGTTATCAGGTAGATCAGTCTAGGAGTGCATTCAGTTTTCTTGTATGAATTCAGCTCAGGTGTCTAGGTAGCTGATCATCAAGTGTGTGGTGCAGGCTGTGTCCTACACCCTTAGAGGGGCAGGGGTGATTGGTGCAGGTACCTGTATCTGGTTGTAGCAGGTGGTCATACTCTGAACAAGGCAGGGGGCTGAGAATCATCCCCCACGTGTCTCTGAGGAAAGTGTGCCCCTATTCCCTAGAGTGTACAGGTGGGTGGGTTCTTCAGACGGACCATGGGCACCCAATATTTTTGGTTGTAAGGACTGAGAAGTACCAGTTATCCTCAGACCCCTTTTGCGGGTGGCTGGGTGACCTGAGTGAAGCCATCTGTCCTTAGGCCCCTGATATGGGTAGGTGAGGACCCTGTTTAATAGGCAAAGCAATATCAAGGGTCAAACACCCACCTCTCCACTGCACAGCTGAAATAGTTGGTGTCTGCCAACAGGGGCCTCTTCTCCTGAAATAGGCCCAGACAGGTCCATGCAGAGGGGGAAGGTTGTCAAAGTCCACGAACCGTTTACATCTGATCAGGAGCTGCTTCTGTCCTGAGCTTCCCCAGTTAATGGAGCTGGTAAATTATGTTTTTCCCCAATTGCAAATTTATTCCTTCTCAAAGCCCATGAGGATGGGTCTAGGCTCTCAACAGGACCTATCTCAGTCCCAGGGAAGTCAGCCACTGAAGCCATCTTGGGAGTAGGGGGGTGGGGGGGGCAGAGTGGGGGGTGTGGTGAAATATATGCAGGTAATTAGCTTTTGCGAAAGCACCATTCTTCTCTGGTTCTGGAGGTCTGAGTAGGCTGTATGGCTGGCTGCTTCTCCCTGAGGAAACCGTGGCTGAACACTAGTACCAATCCGCCACTGTGGCTCCTGGGAATGGTGCCTGAGGGCTCCCCATGATTCAGGTCTGGTAACTCCTCTCCACTTCTGAACCATCTCTTCCTCCCCCTGCCCCTCAGTTCTTTTTCTAAGCTTGCCTTTGATACTCAGGGCTCCTAGCTTGTCAAAAATATACTTGTTTCACTTGTTTTTTTCGGGTGTTTGTTGTAAAGAGGGCTCAGTGGAAGCACCTGTCTATTCTGCCGTCTTGGCTCTGCCTCTGGAAATAGCATCTTTTGATTTCTTGATTGCTGCTGCTATGGGTATTGATTGTGGATCCAAGTAAAATGAAATCCTTGACAACTTCAATCTTTTCTCTGTTTATCATGGTTTGGCTTATTGGTCCAGTTGTGAGGATTTTTGTTTTTTTTGTGTTGAAGTGTAATCCATAATGAAGGCTGTAGTCTTTGATTTTCCTCAGTAAATGCTTCAAATTCTCTTCACTTTCAGCAAGCAAGGTTGTGTCATCTGCATAATGCAGGCTGTAATGAGTCTTCCTCCAATTCTGATACCTCATTCTTCTTCATATAGTCCAGTTCCTCAGATTATTTGCTCAGCATAGAGATTGAATAGGTATGGTGAAAGGACACAACCCTGACACTCACCTTTCTTGACTGTAAACCACTCAGTCTCCCCATGTCCTGTCTGAACAATTGCCTCTTGATCCATGTACAGGTTCCTGATAACACAATTATGTGTTCTGGAATTCCCATTCTTCACAATGTTATCCATAATTTGTTATGATCCACACAGTCAAATGCCTCTGCGTAGCCAGTAAAACACAAGTAAACATCCTTCTGGTATTCTCTGCTTTCAGCCAGGATCCATCTGACATCAGCAATGATATCCCTGGTTCCACTCCCTCTTCTGAATCTGGCTTGAATTTCTTGCAGTTCCCTGTTGTTATACTGATATTCAAATCTATTAATGTCCCATTTATCTTACCATTAATAAGGACCAGTTATAAAAATATATAAATGGTCACCTAATGGTATTAAAAATATGATATTCAAGTCAGCTATTATAGGGACATCTTTGGTTTAGGGTCTGTCAAAACCAGTATGCCTATTGTTCATAGGAGACATCTGTGATACCTCACTGGTTTCTAGTCGTGCTTGTACAGCAAGTCAAAATTTCACCCAAGCTTCTGTCATTATTATTTAAAATACATATGGGTTGGGACGGGTGTATATCATCACCATTATCATCAGCAACAGCACTTTTTTTGCATTATCACTAAATCAGTTAAAATTTGTGTTAACTGGGTTAAAAAAAAAAAACCTGAGTTCAAACTTGTATAATAATTACACGTGCATGAACCCCTTCTAGAATAAATAAACAATTGACCTAATTAGACAACATCTGGTTTAATTCATGCTCCAGAAATAATCACGACAAGTGGGATTACTGTTATTGGTGAAATGGTTAGGTTATATCCTTGGAACTGGGCTTGAACTCTATCCTAGTTGATTGACAATCCACAAGTTTCATTGACTTAAAATGTGGGGATATTTCTCATTTATAATACCTCTTGGGTGTGAGTCAAGTGCAAATCTGCTCTGAATTATCATCTTTCCTATTTCATTTCTGGTTAGCAGCTCTTATGTTAGTCACTATCATGGCAAATGCATAGGAATATGGATGGAACCAGGTAAATGGAACTTAATTCTTCTGTTTGAATGTGGAATCTTCCACTTCACTCATATTCCATTTGCCCAGCAAGTCATATGGCAAATCCTGATGTGAAAGAGATGAGAAATACCCCACTCCTCAGGATGCACCAAGGATAACCCTTTCCCTTGTTTCTAGGTATAGTGAATTAATCATATATTTCATATACCATTAGGTCTGTATTTGGCTTCCATATCATGTTTCTATATTAGTCATGGAATCGACTCGAAGGCACTGGATTGGGATATTAGTCAGAATTTTACTACAATAATGATGCATGAAAGACAACCACAAAATCTTAGTGACGTGTAATAAAAAGTATTTCATGCAACTCTGCAGATCAGCTAGGTTTTGAGTTCAGGTTGTTTCCACGCATCTCTTAGTTTCCTTGGACAAGTTGAAGGGGCAGCAGACACTTGAGACGTGTTCATCTCATGGTAGAACTTCAAGCTTTCAGAGGAGAAGTCTCTTACAGACTAGGCTGGGAAACACCACACTCACACTCATATCCACATTCCATTAACCAAGTACCATGGCCAAGACTAGTGTCAGTGGGTCAGGAAATATACTCCTCCCATGGAGACAGTGTAGGTCTATGTGTGTGGGGGCAAGCAGGGGAATAATGTCAATATTTGGTGACTAATAATCTAATCTACACAAGTTGCATTCACTCATCCAAGAAATACTTTCTGGACACAAATCTTTTTTTCAGATACCAAAGCAGGATGTCAAAGTATATGCATTCTAGTTGTTGTTAGCTGCCATCAAGTTGGTTCCGAGTTATGGTGACTTTATGCATCATAAAATGAAAGATTGCCATGTCCTGTAACATCTTCATGATCTTTGGTATTTTGATTTTGAGTCCATTTTTGCAGCTATTGAGTTATTCCGTCTCACTGAGGGTTTCCTCCATTTTGGTTGGCTCTCTACTTTACCAAACATGGTACCTTTTTCTAGCAATTGGTTTTTCCTGATGACATGTCCAAAGTAAGCAATTTGAAGTCTCACCAGCTGAAATGGATTGAATTGTGTCCCCCCCAAAATATCTGTCAACTTGCCTAGGTCATGATTCCCTTGTACGATTCTATGATTGCCTATCATTTTATGATCTGATGTGGTTTCCCTAAGTGTTGTACACCCTATCACTATGATGTAATAAGATGGATTAGCAGAAGTTATGTTGATGAAATCTATAAGATCAGGTAGTGTCTTAAGTGAATCTCTTTTGAGATACAAAAGAGAGAAGTGAGAAGAGAGACATGGGGGCCTCATACCACCAAGAAAGGAGTGCTGGAGCAGAGCATGTCCTTTGGGTCTGAGATTCCTTCACTGAGATGCTCCCAGACCAAGCGAAGATTGATGACAAGGGCATTCCTCCAGAGCAGACAGAGAGAGAAAGCCTTCCCCTGGAGCTGACGACATGAATTTGGAGTTGTAGCCTACTAGACAGTGACAGAATAAATTTTTCTTTGTTAAAGCCATCCTCCTGTGGTATTTCTGATATAGCAGCATTAGATGACTAAGACACCATCCTAATTTCTAAGGTACACTTTGGTTGTATTTCTTCTAAGACTGCATGAGTAAACATTCATTCTATTGGGAGTCTATGGTATATTCAATATTCTTCATCAACACTGGAGTTTGCATACATCAATTCCTTTTCTAGTAGTAGACAGAAATAGATACACATAATTACATATATAGTTAGATGGTGCCTTGCTCTCTGAAGAAAAATTAAAAAAGTAGGGTAAAGGACAAGATAGTAACTGGTTCAGGGATGAAGTCTCTCTATCATTTCTAGAAGCAGACTGCTCAAAGCAAATGAACTGGCTAAAGCCCTGAAATAAGAGATGAGTTAGTATCCAAAGAAGAAACCTCAGCAAAATATAGCTGTAATACAATGAAAGAGCCCAGTGATGTAATAGGAATTGAGGAGCACACAACAATGGAGGCCAGGTGGAGTTGGGCCTTGAGTTTAATTTTAAAAGCTTTCCATTCAACTCAGGTTTTTGTAAAATTGAATAGAACCGTAATAAAATCTAACATACTTTAAATGGATTATTCCATGTGCTTTATGGTACAAAGATGGGCACAGTAAGACCATTTAGATAGATATTACAAAAGTACAGGTGAGTAAGTATGATGACTTGAACCATCAAGTATGGAAAATAGCAAAAGTAGCAAAATCCTGAAGACAATGAGCAAATGCCGAACAATGCATTCTTTGAGAGAACAGTGGAGTCAGGGATGCTACTAAAGCTTTGGTTGAATAAAGGCATCATTTATTAATAGGATGAAGATTGAGCAGGAAAACATCTTGGAGAGCCTAATCAACCTTTAAACTTCAAATACGTCAACTTTGAATACTTAACATATATCCTCATGGAGAGATTAACTTGGAAGTTGATATTCAACCATAGATTTCAGGGAAGAGATTCTATTTGGAGATATAAATCTGGTAGTTGTAAACATAGAGATAGAAATTAAACAATGACATAAACGATTTAGTCAGATGAGAAGTCTGTTTATTTAAATAAGGACACAGCACTGTTCATTTCTTACAAAATGTCAGGTATCTGGTAGGGGCTGTTACTTATTTTTTAGTACTACTCTAGCTACTATTGGGCCTTTACATACCTACGTAAGTTTTAGAATTAGTTTGTCATTTTCTTTACAAATTTTGTTGTGATTTTTATTAGATTTGCATAGAATATATAAACAGTATTGGTGGAATTTAGTCTTCTTAACCATTAACTTTCTATATCTCAAGAATTATTGAGATCTACCTTCATGTCAATATTATAATTTTATCCGTGAAATCCTTGAGTGGATACGTGTGTTCATGAGTGTAGGAGTGTGTGCATGCATGTGTGTGTTCATATACACGCGTGTAAGTCTGTTCACAGATATACATTAACAAAATATAATCAATAAAATACCAAAAAAACACTGAATAGAAAATACCTAAACTAGAAAGCTACTGAACCATTAAAATCCAAAGCAAATCACTGTCATATAATTTTTATGTTACTTTTATCAAAATAGCAAGAAACTTGCAATTCTTATACTTTGTAATATATTGCAGACACAGGGCATAGTGAGGGTAAGGAGTTTCCAGGGGCAATCTCTAAGTTCAGCCTTTCCCTATCCCAAATTTCAAGATGAATAGATGTTGATGAGTCAGCAGAAATGTCTTCCCCCTCTTGTCTGGCTTTCATATTTGTGGTGCCTAAAAGTATTCTGTACCTTGTCTGCTGCACCCTTGGACTTGGACCCTGGGGCATCTGCCCTCCTCTGCCCCCCTTTTGCGATGCTTCTGTTTAGACAATGGAGAATATAAAATAGAACAAAACCGTGTGATTAATAATAATCATACGAATTCTAGTTGCATGACCAAGAACAAGTTACTTAACCTCTCTGAGCCTCAACTTTGTCATCTGTACAATGGCAGTAACAACAGTAACAGATTCAATAGAAGTAATAGGTTTTGATGTTGTGAGGATTAACTAGTTGCCATCCAACTGATTTCATCTCATGGCAAACCCATACTCTGTAGGGCTTTCAATTGCTGTGACCTTTTGGAGGTAGATCACTAGGTCTTTCTTCTGAGGTGCCTCTGGGCAGACTGAAGCCACAAATATTTTGGTTAACAGCAAAAAAAAAAAAAAAAAAATTTATTATTATTATTTATTTTTTTTTTTTAGTGCAACTAGGGACTCCCTGTGAAAGTTAAGTGACTTATTATAAACAAAATGTGTAGAACACTGCTTGGTATATTGTAGTTGCTACTTAATTGTTATCAATATATCATGAATATTTATGGCATTATCACTGAAACATTTGATAAAAAGAACAAAAATATAAAGTTGGACAAGCCTCACTTATGCATATTATTTAATACCATAAATCAAATCCCAGAAAATGAATGCTGTCAGTTGATAAAAAAGATACTGTATTTTAAACATATATTTGTAATTACAAAATTCCTAAGATGGCCCTACAATAGGACCAGTACAATAATCCATTCATTAAAAAATATTAAGTAAGTGCATATTGTTTGTCAACTGCTGTTTCAGGTCCCATAGAAACAGAAGTAAACCATCAGACAAATCTCTGCCCATCAGAAACTTACATTCCAATGTAGAAATACACAAAAAATGCATATACAAATAGAGATACAGTAAAATTCAAAGTAATGCTAATGCTTACAAAATGAGCAAGGCATTGAAGTAGAATGTTAATTTATAGGTTAAATTAGTTGGTCAGCAAAGTCCTTTCTTAAGAGTGGTATCTGAGCAGAGATCTGAAAGAAAGGGGAGAGACAACCAACAGGAAAATATGCAAAAAAAAGAAAAAAATGCTAGGAGAGAGAACCAACCCCAGTCCAAAGGCCTGGAGGCAATGAAACAAAACAAGGAGGATGCACAACAGAAATCAAGGGAGAGAGGGGTGCTCTGTAGTGAGGTGAGAGATATGTCCAAAAGACTATCATGGCAGCCTAAAGGACTTGGATTTATTTAAAATCTTTGAAAAGATTTGATCAGAGAGACATGTCACCTGAGTAATGTTTTAAGAACTTCCCCCTGGTTGTTGTCTGATTAGACTCTAGAGGGAAAAATTGAAGGTTGGGAGAGCAGTTAGGAGGCCCTTGCAGTGTCTGAGCAAGCTGTAATGGCAGCCAGGCCCAGGGTGTTGGCAAGGGAGTAATTTAGAAGTGGACAGATATGGAATCTATTCTGAGGATACAACCAACAGAAAGTGTTGTATATAAGATGTTAGAGAAAGAGAGAAGTCAATGATGACTCCAAATTAGAGAAAAACCCTGACATCACATCAGTGGGGGATAAACATTTTTGGTAAAAAATAATGCAAATTCCCATAGAACACTAAATACAAACATACTAATTTTTTTTGATAGTCTAGAAGAGGCAGAAAAAAATCTGTAATATGATAAAATGCATACATAGTTTAAATGGAAAATAAAACACTGTTAATGTTTTCCATCAATGTTACAATCAAACATTAAGGATCAAATACTCAACATTTTTCTTGGAAATTGTAGACCTGGATATCATGGCAAACAACACTGGAACCAAAAATATCTTACCTTTGAAAAGCTAGCAAAAACGAATGGTATTTACATATGATATAATCAACCTGAAACACTATTAGACTCAACTGAAAAATCATATGAACTAAAAAGAATGCTCAGAAAGTATAATTGGCACCCCATTAATATAGATAAAGTATAACCCTGAAGAGTTACAAATTTTATTTTCTCATAAATAAAAAATGCAACAAAATTTATACATTTCCTAAATATAAATTATCAGTTTATATTTAGGAAATGTATTTTGTGATATTTATATAAAACATTTTTTCCTTGAACTCCACTTAAACCAAATGAAACCCATTGTTATTGAGTTGATTCCAACTTACAGCAACCCTATAAGAGTGATGTAACTGCTCAGTAGGATATTCTTGCTGTACTTCTTCCAAGACAGATTTTTTTTCTCCTTTTGGCAGTCTACGGTACATTAAATATTCTTCACTAAAACCATTATTCAAAGGCACCAACTCTTCTTTGGTCTTCCTTACTCCTTGTCCAGCTTTCACACACATATAAGGCAGTTGAAAACACCATGGCTTGGATCAGGCACTCCGTGGTCCTTAAAGTGACATCTTTGCTTTTTAACACTTTAAGGAAGTCTTTTGCAGCAGATTTGCCTAAAGTAACACGTCATTTGATTTCTTGAATGCTGCTTTGATTGTCACTCCAAGTAAAATGAAATCCTTGACAAGTTCAATATTTTCTCCTTTTATCATGACGTTTCTTAGTGGTCTGGTTGTGAGGATTTCTGTTTTCTTTATGTTGAGGTGTAATCTATAATGAAGGCTGTGGTTTTTGATCTTTATCACTAAGTACTTCAAGTCCTCTTCACTTTCAGTAAGCATGGTCTTGTCATCTGCGTATCACAGGTTGTTAATGAGTCTTCCTCTAATCCTGATGCCAAATTCTTCTATACAGTCTGGCTTCTCAGGTTACTTGGTCAGCGTACAGATTGAATAAGTATGGTGAAAAGATACAAACCTGATGCACATCTTTCTTAACTTTAAACCATGAAGTATCCCCTTGTTCTGTTGGAACGATTGCCTCTTGATCTATGTCCAAGTTTCTCATGAGCAAAATTAAGTACTCTAAATTCCCATTCTTTGCTATGTTATCCGTAATTGGTTATGATCCACACAGTCGAATGTCTTTGCATAGTCAATGAAACACAGGTAAACATCTTTCTGGTATTCTCTGCTTTCAGCCAGGATCCATCTGACATCAGCAATGATATCCCTCATTCCATATCCTCTCCTGAATTCATCTTGAACTTCTGGCAGTTCCCTGTCAATACACTGCTACAGCCACTTTTGAATGATCTTTAGCAAAATTTTGCTTGTATGTGATATTAATGATATTGTTCAAGAATTTCTGCATTTGATTGGACCTCCTTTCTTGGGAATAGGCATATATATTGGCTCTCTTCCAGTTGGCTGGCCAGGTAGCTCTCTTCCAAATTTCTTGGCATAGACAAGTGAGCACTTCCAGTGCTGCATTTGTTTGTTGAAACATCTCAATTGGTATTCTATCAGTTCCTGGACCCTTGTTTTTTGCCATGCCTTTCAGCATAGCATGGACTTCTTCCTGCAGTACCATTGGATCTTGATCATATGCTACATCCTGAAATGTTGAACATTGGCCAATTAGTTTTGGTATAATGACTCTGCGTATTCCTTCCACCTTTCTCTCGATGTTTCCTGAGCTGTTCAATATTTTGCCCATAGAATCCTTCGATATTGCAACTTGCAGCTTGAATTTTTCTTCAGTTCTTTTGGCTTGAGAAATACTGAGAGTTTTCTTCCCTTTTGATTTTCTAGCTCCAGATCTTTGCACAGTTCATTATAATATTTTATTTTGTCTTTCAAGCTGCCCTTTGAATCTTCTGTTCAGCTCTTCTACTTCTTAATTTCTTCTATTCCCTTTAGCTACCAGGTAGTTTAGAGAAAGTTTCGAAGTCTCTTTTGACATCCATTTTGGTCTCTTCTTTCTTTCCTGTCTTTATGATACATATAAACCAAGTCATTGAGTCAATTTTGACAGAGTGGAACTGCCCCATAGGGTTTCCAAGGAGCACCTGGTGGATTCAAACTGCCGACCTTTTGACTGGCAGTCATAGCTCTTAACCACTATGCCACCAGGGTTTCCGAGGAGCACCTGGTGGATTCAAACTGCCGACCTTTTGACTGGCAGTCATAGCTCTTAACCACTATGCCACCAGGGTTTCCTATAGCACTCCTCAAATCAACATAAAAGTATAAAAATGAGCAAAATATATGTCAGGAGAGTCCAGTAGAAGATAAGAAGGCACTAATATATTCATGGAAATTTGTCTAATTTCATTAAAAAATAAATTTAAATTAAAATGGCAGCTGGAATTCATCATTTTTCCAAATGGTTTATCAGCTATTGGAAGACTTAAAAATAGTAATAGAAATGGTCCAAGAGAAAGCAGGTGCCCTCAACCATTGTTACAAATATGGATTGTGAAACTTTGTGATGATAAATTTGCAGTTGTTTTCAATATTTATATTTATGCTAGAAATAATCCAAGTTAGGAATTCATAAAATGCAAATAAACAATTTTACATACTTTTCTTCAGTACATTTTATAAGAGGATTTTTTGAATCAAAAAAAAAAAAAGGAAAGATTTCCCATGACTGTGAATTTCCATCAGTCAGGCATGAGAACATAATGTCTACTTTGAAAGCATGAGGAAAACTTATGTTCTAACCTAGAAAAGTATCTATCAAATATAGCTAGACAAGAATGCATCAGATGCAGGCAGGGCCAAGATAGTGGAGTAGTCAGATGCTTCTGATAGTCCCTCTTACAACAAAGACCTGAAAAAACAAGTAAATTGATTATATATATGACAAGCTAGGAGCCCTGAACATCAAAGGCAAAGTTAAGAAATTGGACTTAGCAACAGAGGGAGGGAGATACTGTTCAGAAGCGGCAAGAAGTTGCCGGACCTAACTCAGTGGGAACCAGCGCCCCTTATCCCTGATCTGCTGGTGTGACTGCAGAAGGGCTGGCAGTAGCTTTCTGTACACGGTTTCCCTAGCCACAGAGAGCCAGTGGCACAGAGTCTACTCATGCCTCCAGAATCAGAGAAGAACAGCGCTCTCTGCATAAGTGCTAGCATTTAATTCACTGCACAGATCAAATACCTCCTCTTTCAAAAGAACTCTCTCCCATTTATCTGATCCCTCACCCTCTGTCCCAGGCCCCCCAGCTGGCTTCAGTGACATTCGATTTCCCTGGGCCTGAGATAGGTCCTGGCATGCAACCAGAGCCATTGGAGAAGGAGCAAATTAACAAACAGGGAAAAAATAATCTGATGGCTCCTCTAAGCTGGAAACTCAGGGCAGAAGCAGCTCCTGTCCAGGCACAAGTGGACCATAGACTTTGAATGGCTTTCACCCCTGCATAGAACTGTGTGGCCCATTTCAGGAGCTGGGTTCTTGTTACAGTGCAAGGGTGTGTGGCCTAAGGTCTGACTTTAACAGTTTCAGCTGTGCAGTGGCGAGGTGGGTTCTTGATGCTTGACACTGCTCTAATAAGCAGGGTCCTCACCTACCCAAATCAGGGGCCTGAGGACTGGTGGCTCCACCTGCACCACCTAGCCACCCATGTCAGGGGTACAAGGATAAGTGGTGTCTCCCAGTCCTTACAGTTAAAAGTATCGGGTGTCAATGGTATGGCTGCAGAGCCCACCCACTTGTGCACTCTAGAGAACAGGGACATGTCTTCCTCACAAACACTCAGGGAAAGGTTGTCAACCCCCTACCTTGCTCAGAGTGTGACCACCTGATGCAACAAGAGACCTGTGCATACACCAATCGCCACTGTTCCTCAAAGACAGTAGGTGAGAGCCTACACCACACACTTGGTGACTAACTACCTGGAAATATGAGCTGAATCCTTACAAGAAAACTGAATGGACTTCTAGGCTCAATATCTGATAACAGCTCTAGCCATCTGGTGACAGGACGTTAGAGCTTCAAAGGCTCCATTAATCAAACCAACTAATTTGAGCAGCCTATTAAGTATTTCAAAACAAAACAAAGCAAGAAGCTAGGACACAGTATGCAAACATACAGAGACAACAGTCAATATCAAATCACATAAAGAAGCAGACGAAGATCATGTCAGCAAGCTTCCAAAGCAAAGAATTGAGGAATCTTCCAGATGAAGATATATTCCTAGAATTACCAGAGATAGAATACAAAATAAAAATATACAGAACTCTTCAAGATATCAGGAAAGAAAAAAAAGAGCTCAGGCAAAATGCAGAACAAGCCAAGGAACACACAGATAAAGCAGTTGAGGGAATTAAGAAGGTTATTCAAGAGAATAACGAAAAATTTAATAGGCTTCAAGAATCCTTAGAGACACAGCAGTCAGAAACTCAGAAGATCAACAATAAAATTTCAGAATTAGACAACTCAGTAGAAAGTCAAAGGAGCAGAATTCAGGAAAGTGAAGTCAGAATTAGTGAGACTGAAAATAAAATACTTGGCACCAATATATTCAAAGAAAAATCAGATAAAAGAATTTTAAGAAATGAAGAAACCCTAAGAATCATGTGGGACTCTATCAAGAGAAATAGCCTACAAGTAATCAGAGTACCAGAACAGGGAGGAAAAACAGAAAATACAGAGAAAATTGTGGAAAATTTGTTGGCAGAAAACCTCCCAGATATCATGAAAGACGAGATATCTTTCCAAGATGCTCATCTAACCCCACAGAAGGTAGATCTCAAGAGAAAGATATCAAGACATATTATAGTCAATCTTGCCAAAACCAAAGATAAAGAGAATTTTAAGAGCAGCTAGGGATAAACAAAAAGTCACCTGTGAAGGACAGTCAGTAAGACTAATCTCGGACTACTCAGCAGAAACCATGCAGGCAAAAAGGCAATGGGAGGACATATATAAAGACTTAAAGGGAAAAGAATTGCCAGCCGAGAATTATATATCCAGCAAAACTGTCTCAGATATGAAGGTGAATTATGGCATTTCCAGATAAACAGAAGTTGAGGGACATTGCCAAAACCAAACCAAAATTACAAGAAATTCTAAAGGAAATCCTCCAGTTAGAAACTCAATAACATCAGATAACAATCCAAGACAAGAACAGAGGACAGGGAAACCAGATATCATTCAAGACAGAGAAATCACAAAACTAAATCAAAGCTAAAATGCTCAGAACAGGGAAACAGACATCATGAAGTAAAAGATGACAACATTAACTCAAAAAAGAAGAACTAAAGATATAGTCATAGATCTTTCATATGGAGTATGAAAATAGGGGTAAATTTATCAAAGGAAAATAATAATCCTGCACATCAAAATAATAATAAAAAAGAAAAACATGAAGACAGCAAAAACAAAAGCAACAACACTGGAAAAGAGGAAAAGATAATACATAAAGAGAAATTACTCAGCACAGAAAATTCAGTGGAAAAAAGAAACTGTCAACAACCAAAAAAAAAGGCATCAAAATGACAACACTAAACTCATACCTAGACATAATTACGCTGAATGTAAATGTACTAAATGCACCAATAAAGAGACAGAGAGTGGCAGAATAGATTAAAAAAACAAGATCTGCCTATATGTTGCCTACAAGAGACATACCTTAGACATAAAGATACAAACAAACTAAAACTCAAAGGATGGAAAAGAGATACCAAACAAACAACAACCAAAAAAAGAAGAGTGGCAATATTAATTTCTAACAAAATAGACTTTAAAGTAAAATCTACCACAAAGGATAAGGAAGGACCCTTTTGTGCAGCCAATGACAGGGCTCCAAAATACATAAAATGAACTCTAAAAGCACTGAAAATAGAGATGGGCAGCTCTACAATAATAGTAGGAGGCTCCAACACACTACTTTTGGTGAAGGACAGAACATCCAGAAAGAAGCTAAATAAAGACAGTGAAAGTCTAAATGCCGCAATCAACCAACTTGATCTCATAGGCACATACAGAACACCCCACCCAACGGCAGACAAGCATATTTTCTTTTCCAATGTACATGGAACGTTCTCCAGAATAGACCACATATTAGGTCATAAAGCAAGTCTTAACAGAATCCAAAACATCAAAATATTTCAAAGCATCTTTTCTGACTATAAAGCCGTAAAAGTAGAAGCCAATAATATAAAGCAAGTGAAAAAAAAAAAACAAATGCACAGAAACTGAACAACACCTTGCTGAAATACTACTGGGTTATAGAAGAAATTAAGGGTGGAATAAAGAAATTCGTAGAATCATATGAGAATGAAAACACTTCCTACCAGGACCTGTGGGACACAGCAAAACAGTGCTCAGAGGTCAATTTATAGCAATAAATGCACACATCCAAAAGAAGAAAAGGCCAAAATCAAAGAATTATCCCTACAACTCAAAGAAATAGAAAGAAAGCAGCAAAAGAAGTCCTAGGGTACCAGTAGAAACAAAATAATAAAAATTAGAGCAGAATTAAATGAAATAGAGAAAAGAAAAACAATTGAAAGAGTTAACAAGACCAACAGCTGGTTCTATGAAAAGATCAACAAAATCGATAAACCATTGGCCAAATGGACAAAAGAAAAATAGGAGAGAAAGCAAATAACCCGAATAAGAAATGAGATCGGCAATATTACAACAGACCCAACTGAAATTAAAAGAATCATAACAGAATATTATGAAAAATTGTACTCCAACAAATTTGAAAACCTAGAAGAATTGGATAAATTTCTAGAAACACACTACCTACCTAATCTAACACAAACAGATGTAGAACAGCTAAATAAACCTATAACAAAAGAAGAAATTGAAAAGATAATTAAAAATTCCCAATAAATTAAAGCCCTGGCCCTGATGACTTCACTGGAGAATTCTACCAAACTTTCAGAGAAGTGTTAACACCACTACTACTAAAGGTATTTCAGAACATACAAAAGGATGGAATACTCCCAATCTCATTCTATGAAGCCAGCATAACCGTCATAACAAATCCAGGTGAAGACACCACAAAAAAAGAAAATTACAGACCAATATTCCCCATGAACTTAGACACAAAAACCCTCAGCAAAATTCTAGCCAACAACATATTGAAAAAGTAATTCACCTTGACCAAGTAGGATTCATACTAGGTATGCTGGGATGGTTTAACATTTGAAAAACAATCAATGTAATCCATCATATAAATAAAAGACAAGAACCACATGGTCTTATGGGTTGATGCAGAAAAGGCATTTGACAAAGTCCAACATCCATTCATGATAAAGACTCTCAGCAAAATAGGAGTAGAAGGAAAATTCCTCCACATAATAAAGGACATTTATGTAAAGCCAACAGCCAACAGCACCCTAAATGGAGTGAGTCTGAAATCATTCCTCTTGAGAACGGGAACCAGACAAGGATGCCCTTTATCATCATTTTTATTCAACATTGTTCTGGAGGTCCTAGCCAGAGCAATTAGTCTAGGGAAAGAAAAAAAAAAAAAAAGCATCCAAATTGGTAAGGAAGAAATAAACTATCTCTATTTGCAGATGATATGATTTTATACACAGAAAACCCTAAAGAATCCACAAGAAAACTACTGGAACTAATAGAAGATTTCAGCAAAGTATCAGGATACAAGATAAACATGCAAAAACCAGTTGGATTCCTCTATATGAGCAAAGAGAAAGTCGAAGAGGAAATCATGAAATGAATACCATTTACAATAGCCCCAAGAAGATTAAATACTTAGGAACATATCTAACCAGAGACATAAAAGACCTATACAAAGAAAACTATGAGACACTACTGCAAGAAACCAAAAGAGACCTACGTAAGTGAAAAAACATACCTTGTTCTTCAATGGGAAGACTCAAGATTGTGAAAATGTTTATTCTACTCCAAGCAATCTATAGATAAATGCAAGCCTGATCCAAACTCTAATGGCATTTTTTGATGAGATGGAGAAACAAATCACCAAGTTCATATGGAAAGGGAAGAGGCCCTAAATAAGTAAAACAGTACTGAAAAATTAGAACAAAGGGGGAGGCCTCACACTACCTGATTTTAGTACATATTACAACACCAGGGTAGTCAAAACAGCCTGGTACTGGCACAACAGCAGGTACATAGACCAATGGAACAGAATTGAGAATTCAGACATAAATTCATCCACGTATGAGCAGCTTGTATTTAACAAAGGCCGAAAGTCCATTAAATGGAGAAAAGACAGTCTCTTTAACAAATGGTGCTGGAATAACTGGATACCCATCAGCAAAAAAATGAAACAAGACCCATACCTCTCACACCATGCAGACAAACTAACTCAAAATGGATCAAAGACCTAAATGTAAAATCTAAAATGATAAAGATCATGGAAGAAAAAATAGGAAGAACTCTAGTAGCCCTCAAACATAGCATAAACAGTATACAAAACATTGCCAGCAATGCACAAACACTGGAAGGTAAAGTCGATAACTGGGAGCTTCTAAAAATGAAACACTTATCCTCATCCAAAGGCCTCACCAAAAGAGTAAAAAGACTACCTATAGACTGGGAAAAAAAATTTGGCTACAACAAATCCGATCAGTGTCTAAATCTTTAAAATCTACCAGATACTGCCAAACTTCAACAACAAAAAGACAAATAAACCAATTAAAAAATGGGCAAAGAGTATGAACAGACACTTCACCAAATAAGACGTTCAGGCAGCTAACAGCTACGTTAGGAAACGCTCATGATCAATAGCCTTTAGAGAAATGCAAATCAAAACTACAATCAGATACCATCTTACCACAACGAAGCTGGCTCTAATCTAAAAAACACAAAATAATAAATGTTGGAGAGGTTGTGGAGAGACTGGAACACTTATACATTGCTGGTGGGAATGTAAAATGGCACAACCACTTAGGAAATCGATTTGGCGTTTCCTTTAAAAAGATAGGAGTACCATACGATCCAGCAATCCCAGTCCTTGGAATATAGTGTAGAGAAATAAGAGCCCTACAAGAATAGATATATGCACACCCATGTTCACTGCAGCACTGTTACAATAGCAAAGAGATGGAAACAATCAAGGTGCCCACCAATGGACAAATGGATAAACAAATTATGGTATATTCACACAATGGAATACGATGCAACAATAGAGAAAAACAATGAATCCATGAAACATCTCATAACATGTAGGAATCTGGAAGGCATTATGCTGATTGAAATTAGTCAGTCGCAGGACAAATATTGCTTGAGACCACTATTATAAGAACTCAGGAAAAGGTTTAAACACAGAAGAAAACATTCTTTGATGATTACGAGAATGGGGAAGGAGGAAGAGGGATATTCACTAATTACGGAGTAGACAAGAATCATTTTAGGTGAAGGGAAGGACAACACACAATACAGGGGAAGTCAGCACAACTGGACTAATCCAAAAGCTAAGCAGTTTCCTGAATACAACGAAACACTTCGAGGGACACAGTAGCAAGGGTAGGGGTCTGGGGACCATGGTTCAGGGGACATCTAGGTCAACTGACGTAACAAATCGTATTAAGAAAGTATTCCACATCCCACTTGGATGAGTGGTGTCTGGGGTCTTGAAAGTTAGCAAGCGGCCATGTAAGATGCATCAATTGATCTCAATCCGCCTGGAGCAAAGGAGAGTGAAGAACACCAAGTACTCAAGGAAATATGAGCCCAAGAGACAGAAAGTGCCACTTAAACCAGAGACTCTAACAGCCTGAGACTGGAAGAACTAGATGGTGCCCGGTTACCACCAATGACTGCACTCTAAGGGAACACAACAGAGAATCTCTGATGGAGCAGGAGAAAAGTGGAATGCAGACCTCAAATTCTAGTAAAAGAGACCAGGCTAAATGGTCTGACTGAACACTGGAAGGGCTCCAGAGGTCATGGCCCTTGGACTCTCTGTTAGCCCAAAACTAAAACCATTCTGAAGCCACTGCTGCGGACAAAGATTAGACTGGACTATAAGACATAAAATGAAACTGGTGAGGATTGTGCTTCTTAGTTCAAGTAGACACATTGTGACTGTGTGGGTAAAGCCTCTCTGGAGGCGAGACGAGAAGGCAGAGGGGGACAGGAACTGGATGAATGGACACAGGAAATACACAGGGGAGAAAGAAGGAGAGTGCTGTCACATTGTAGGGAGAGCAACTAGGATCACCTTAACCATGTCTGTATAAGTTTTTGTATGAGAAACTTACTAGAATTGTAAACTTTCACTTAAAGCACAATAAAAAGAATACTTAATATTAAAAAAAAGAATTGTTATCCATACACATTTGCTAAATATTTACTTCTGAAAAGCTTCCATATACCATAACTTCCCCATTACCCTCACTCTGTTTATGATTTTTAAAATAAGCTTAAAAATTTCAATTTAGAACAATTTTATATCTTGCTATTATGATTTCACTTAAAGTAAATTTATTGCCAATCATAGCTTTTATAACAAAATATTAATTCTTTTTCCCTTGCAAATAATTCATTTGATTGGACTATATATACATATATATATATATATATATACATTTTTTCTCAATGAGTCCATGTTTAAATTTCTTGTTTATAATTTCTTTTCTTATCCACTCCAAGCCTGGAAATACAATTTACAGAATGTAGTAGCAAGTTTTGATATAAGACCGTGGATTCACTTTGGAAACCCTGGTAACATAGCGGTTAAGAGCTACAGCTGCAAACCAAAAGGTTAGCAGTTCAAATCCACCAGGTACTCCTTGGAAACCCTATGGAGCAGTTCTACTCTGTCGTATAGGGTTGGTCGGAGTCAGAACCCACTCGATGGCAACGGGTTTTAGGGAACTTACTTTATGCTACATAAAAAAAGAAAATATAGCCATCAATTTACATATTATTTAGGTCAACAATTAGGTTATCAAACACTTATCATTTATTAGTCACCGTGCAGGTCATGGTGCCATGAATAGTGATGTTTATGGTCTCCAGATACCAAAAGAAAAATGAGTAGTGATGGTGAACATTTAGAAATTTATTTCATCTAATAAAAAGGAAATACTTTTTTTCTGATTTTTGATGCTCTACCCACTTTTTTTTTTTTTACCCACTGTCATCTGATGCCTACAGCCACGTTTTCTTAGCATTAGAAATATTTGTTTGTTTTTCTGTGAAAGTAATTTACAAGTGAGAACAACTTTCGTGAGGAAAGGGGTCATGTGCACCCTCTGAGGGAGGCTGAGGAATATACTCAGCATTGCATAATCCAGTATATCAGCTGATGCCTTATTGTTTTCCTTGGCAATTTTATTGCATACTCCCAGAAATAAAACAAATTAAGAGAACAGTTTATTGTGATACACTCAGTGATTATTTTTGAAAGCTGGAAGGATATATTTATTTTTACCTTTCAAATATTTTTGATATGAAAATAAAATGGCAGAAATCTTAATGAAAAGTATAATTTCTGAGATTATTCTATAAAATATGAGAAGAACAAAAGAATTTATTTTGTATTCTCCTATGTAATTTCCATCTATCCTATATCAGTATTTTTGAAGATTGGGTTACTTCAGAGTCTATGTCTTATTTTGTTAGAAAAAAATTTTAAAAACTACCAAATTATTTTAACATTGGTCTTTACCACTTACGCAAATCTAATTCCCCTTCAACACTGAAATTTTACCCTCTGTGTACTTAGCTACATTCCCAAATTTCTCACTGGAATGACAAGATTTTGTTAATTTTAGATGAGTGGAATCACAAACATGAATTTTTGTCTAGAATGTGGGCAATTAGTTATAATATTCTAGTTTATGCTGTAGTATAACACCAGTGATTAAAAAAAAATCTCTATCATAAAACCACAATAGTGGATTTCTGGATCACGCTGCATGTTATCTTGGGATTTGTCCTCCCTCAGGGACACAGGCTGATGGTGCTTCCCTCATTGTGAAGCAACAGCAATTTCTGGAAGATGGAAAGAACATGGAATTTCACTCGCTGGCTCTAAATTCTTGCCATGGGTTATGCATGCCACTTGCACTAATGTTTCACAGTCCACACCTAACTTCAGAGAAAAGGGAAGTGCAATCTAAACTTGAGCCAGGAAGGATGAAGATCAGATGATTAACCAACATTCCTAATCAAGTAGTTCACCCTTCTGGGTCCCAACTCCTCTCCAAAGGAGACAACCAAATGTCCCGTTCAGTCATGGAATAAGCTCAAAGCCCAGGATCTCTTGGTGATAAGCAGTCACCAATAAGGTCCATCTTTTATCTGATGACCTGTGAATTATCTAAATTTCCCAGTTATCCAAATATCCAGCATGTCTTGGTTGGACAGGGAGAGGATAACGGAAATAAACACTGGTATTAAGAAAGAAAGAATGAGATATCCACAGGAATCGTGGGTCCCCAGAAATTCTGAAATTCCATTAGGCAGACATTTAAAGGTCCACTATATTTCTGATGAGGAATAGTCACTGATAAGGCCACTTTTCTGCCTCCTTGGAGTAGTTTTCACATTCATTTTTTTGATAGCATAGCCCCTGGATCTTCTCTCTGAGATATGCTTTTTAAAAGATTCATATTGCCTTATCTGCCATGATGCAAAACCCCAAAAAACCCACTGCTGTTGAGTCGATTGTGCCTCATAGCGACCCTATAGGACAGAGTACAACTGCCCCATAGAGTTTCCAAGGAGCGCCTGGTGGACTCGAACTGCCAACCTTTTGGTTAACAGCCATAGCACTTAACCACTACGCCACCAGGGTTTCCTATCTGCCATGATAATTGTGGAATATACTCTTATGGTTGCTAAAGAGTGTTTTCAACTAACTTTCTGCCCATGGTGTTTGGAGTCTGTGATAAAGAGACTATCATTTGACAAGTATTTACTGCCTTCTGCTGATCACATGAGGAGCACACTTCTTCACTCCATCACGCGTTAACCTAGTGATTTGATAAACTTTGCTCAATAGCATGTGGCTGAAAGTGTCTGTATACCACTTCTAAGCCTAGAGTTTCAGCGATATTATATTTTCATATTTCTCTATTGTTTCTTCCATCATCATGAGAAGAAAACGTCTCCAGTAGGTTGTCTCTTTCAAAAACTTTTTTCTAAGCCTAATTTCCTCATCTAAAAATCAGTTATCAGGAGAGAGATCACTAGCTATTTCAAAAGAGAGAACAGAATTCAGATAAGTACTTCAATAGGAGATGAAGGAATCAAGGAACCAAACAAGGGAAGCTGAATCAACCTGGAGACTCCCATCAGTATGTTGCTCTTAACACCCTGGAAACCGTCAAAAAGCAGGACAAGGTGGCTTCCAGGACCCCATGGGTGGGGCCCTCATGCAGAGCCCAGAACCAAGGTGAGGACCAGCAGACAATATTTGAAACCATGAAGAGAGTGGCTATCTTATTGAAAGTGAAATCGTGGCGAGCCGTGGTTACTTCCAGGAACTATAGTTGAAGTGGGGAAAGAGAGAAGGAGAAATTTGCTGACTTCTGTCCTATAGCCTTTCTAATCTTCTGACAGTCTTACATTGTGATTTCCTACAAGAAATATGCTGGCAAAGGATCTTGGGAAATGTAGTTCTCCTTGGTATGGAGTCAAATAAAGTCAGTGAAAGTATCTGAAAACCAAGGAGCATTACAAAACATGCTGGCTAATATGAAAAAATAAAAACCAATTATGTTGAGTCAATTACAACTCATAGCAACCCTATAGGGCGAAGCAGAACTGCCTTGTAGGGTTTTCAAGGAGCAGCTGGTGGATTTAAACTGCCAACCTTTTGATAAGTGTCAGCTTTTAACCACTGCACCACCAGGACTCCAAGCTAATAATCCAAAAAATAGAGCCTGTCTTATATGGTGTGTGTGAGCATCTTCATATCTAGAGATTTTTTTTCTTAAAATCTGCTTTGTTTAATATTTTATAGCTAAACCATATTTTCTTTTAATTAATATTTGTCTTACGTATCTTTTTGTCCTTTTAAATTTCATATATTCTTTGTCTTTATATTTAAATATGCCTCCTTAAAATTTCACTCAAGTAAAATTTTGCTGAAGATAATTAAAAAATGGCTGCAGCAGTACATCAACAGGAAACTGCCAGAAATTCAAGCCGATTCAGAAAAGGATGTGGAAACTAATGGACCGCAACTACCACAGCCTCCACCAGACTGAGTCCAGCATAACTAGATGGTGCCCAGCTACCACCAACGACTGCTCTGACAAGGATCACAATAGAGGGTCCAGGACAGAACTGGAGAAAAATGCAGAACAAAACTATAACTTACAAAAAAAGACCATACTTACTGGCCTGACAGAGACTGGAGAAACCTCGAGAGTATGGCCCCTAAGTGTCCTTTTAAATCAGTACTGAAGTCACTCCGAAGGTTCACCCTTCAGCCAAAATTTAGACAGACCCGTAAAACAAATCAAGACTAAATGGGCACACCAACCCAGGGGCAAGGATGAGAAGGCTGGAGGGAACAGGAAAGCTGATAATGGGGAACCCAAGGTTGACAAGGGTAGAATGTTGACATGGTGTAGGGTTGGCAACCAATGTCACAAAACAGTATGTGTATTTATTGCCTAATGAGATATTAATTTGCTCTGTAAACCTTCATCTAAAGCATAATTAAAAAAAAAGAGAGAAAAATCAAAATATCTACCTGATACCATTTGGGAATTACTGTTATTTCCATCATTGCTATCACATAATAACAATTATAACATGTGCATTGTTAATTATAATTACAACATTTATTGTGCACTGTCAGGAACAGTACCAAGTACTTTTCATACATTGCTCATTCCATGCCCGTATTAACCCCATGAAGTAGGTGCTATTATCACATCCAGAGTCCTGTGGATAGTAATGGGTAGGAATGTAAACCTAGGTTGAAATTCTTAACCACTGTTACATTAACTTCAGTTCTACTTCTGGCCACGGTGGTTCTGTTTTTATATATTAATTGACTAAATGTATTGAGGAAGACTGAGACTATAAACCTAGAGAGATAAATTTGAATATGTAAGTATATAGCCAGTGGAAGGATTTCAAAGGATAATGGAATCAGGGTATTATAATGAAGAAAGATCTGGATCATTGGGATGGCAGACCAAAGAGTAAGAAACACTAACTCTTCAGATGAACTATGTGAGCACTACCCAACTGGCACAATGGTAAATTCCATCACTTGTCTTGTCAAAGAAGATATGACATACTGAAGCCATATACAGCTGTATTTCTGTATGACTTGATTCTGATCCATTGGGCAGACAACCATGTATAATGACTCTGATCTACAAGAAACATGTGCTCTGTGTGCTAGGCTTTGGGTACACAGATATATGTTCCCTTTCTTTTCTTTTTTAAAAATAAGTTGTGGTTAAATAAATATTAAAATAGAAAAATCCTGATTTGAAAGAAAAAAAATAAAGAAAATGACACGGAAGGAGGGATATAATTGCTGATGTCCAGTGGATCTTGGCTAAAAGCTGAGAATACCAGAAAGATGTTTATTGTTGTTGTTATTAGGTGCAGTGGAGTCGCTTCCGACTCATAGCGATCCTATGTACCACAGAAAGAAACACTGTTCGGCCCCGTGCCATACTTACAATTGTTGTTATGCTTGAGCCCGTTGTTGCAGACACTGTGTCAATCCATCTCATTGAGGGTCTTCCTCTTTTAAGCTGACCCTGTACTTTACCAGGCATGATGTCCTTCTCCAGGGACTGATCTCTTCTGACAACATGGCCAAAGTATGTAAGATGCAGTATCACCATCCTGGCTTCTAAGGAGCATTCTGGCCGTACTACTTCCAAGACAGATTTGTTTGTTCTTTTGGTATATTAAATATTCTTTGCCAACACCACAATTCAAAAGCATCTATTCTTCTTCAGTCTTCCTTATTCATTGTCCATCTTTCACATGCATATGAGGCAATTGAAAATACCACTAATGCTTGGAACCTGAAATATACGAAGTATGAATCTAGGAAAATTGGAAATCTTCAAAAACGAAATGGAACACATAAGCATCGATATCCTAGGCATTAGTGAGCTGAAATGGACTGGTACTGGCCATTTTGAATCGGACAACACGTAGCCTACTACGCCAGAAATGACAACTTGAAGAGGAATGGTGTTACATTTATCGTCAAAAAGAACAATTCGAGGTCTATCCTGAAGTACAGTGCTGTCAGTGATAGGATAATATCCATAGGCCTATAAGGAAGACCAGTTAATATGACTATCATTCAAATTTACGCAGCAACCACTAAGAACAAAGTTGAAGAAATTGAAGATTTTTTTCAGCTTCTGTAGTCTGAAATTGATTGAACGTGCAATCAGGATGCATTGGTAATTACTGGTGATTAGAATGTGAAAGTTGGAAACAAAGAAGAACAATTGGTAGTCGGAAAATATGGCCTTGGTGATAGAAACAACGCCGGAGATTGAATGATAGAGTTTTGTGAGACCAATGACTTCTTCATTGCAAATACCTTTTTTTCACCAACATAAACGGCAAATATGCACATGGCCCTCGCCAGATGGAATACACAGAAGTCAAAACGACTACATCTATGGAAAGAGACAAAGGAAAAGCTCAATATCATCAGTCAGAACAAGGCCAGGGGCTGACTGTGGAACAGAAAGATCTTTCTGTGTTAATTATTGACTATTCAAAGGCATTTGACTGAGTAGATCATAACAAATTTTGGATAACATTGCAAAGAGTGGGAATTCCAGGACACTTAATTTTGCTCACGCGGATTCTCTACATAGACCAAGAGGCAGTAACTGGAACACAACAATGGGACACTGCTTAGTTTGAAATCAGAAAAGATGTATATCAGGATTGTATCCTTTCACCATACTTATTCAATTTGTATGCTGAGCAAATGATCTGAGATGGACTATATGAAGAAGGAAGCATCAGGATTAGAGAAAAACTCATTAACAACCTGCAATATGCAGAACACACAGCCTTGCCTGTTGAAAGTAAAGAGGACTTGAAGCACTTGCTGATGAAGATCAAAGACGTCAGCCTTCAGTATGAATTACACCTCAAAATAAAGAAAACAAAAATCCTCAAAACTGGACCAGTAACCAACATCGTGATAAATGGAGAAAATGCTGACGTTGTCAAGGATTTAATTTTACTTTGATCTACAATTAACTCCAGTGGAAGCAGCGGTCAAAAAATCAAAGGATGTATTGCATTTGGCAAATTGGCTGCAAAAGCCCTCTTTAAAGTGTTAAAAAGCAAAAATGTCGCTTTCAGGACTAAGGTGCACCTGACCCAAGCTATTGTATTTTCAGTTGCCTCTTATGCATGTGAAAGATGGACAATGAGTAAGGAAGACCAAAGAAGAATCGATGCCTTAGAATCACGGTGCTGGTGGAAAATATTGAATATAAAATGGACTGTCAAAAGAATGATCAAATTTGTCTTGGAAGAAGTACAGCAAGAATGCTCCTTAGAAGTGAGGATGGCAACATTTTGTCCCATGTAATTTGGACATATTATAAGGAGGAACCAGTCCCTGGAGAAGGACATCATGCTTAGTGAAGTAGAGGGTCAGCAAAAATGATGGATTAACACAGTGGCCGCAATAATGGACTCAAACATAGAAATGATAGGTTGGGCGAAATGGGGCAGTGTTTCATTACGATGCACATAGGGTCACTCTGAGTAGGAACCAACATGAAGGAACCTAAGAACAACAATTTAAAATACTAAAAGATTTTCTCCAGTCTAGATTCTTTGCTTGGAACATTTCTATTTACATTTGCTGAAAAACTTGTGTTTTTCAGCTTATTAGTGTTTTTATTTTAAATTAAAAAAATCTTTATATTATTCAATGTAGTGATTTTTAGTTATCTATCTTCTCCGTGTCCCCCCTTCATCTCATTCTTGTCTTCTTTGGATTGATTATTTTTTGCATTTCACAATTTCTTTGTATCATTTAAGGCAATATTCACTTTACTTTTTTATGTTTAGTGATAATCTAGGATAATGTACCATACACTTAATTAATCAAAAACTAATTTTATTACAACTTCATCTACTCAAACAATAAAAGATATTATATATTTTAACTCATATCTTCACAGCTATTGCTGTCTAACAAAACACCACGAAACTTGGCAGTTTAAAACAATAAGTTACTATCTCCCCAGGATTCTGGGTTGAGTGGGTTGGTTCTCTGCTAGAATGTCCATTTTGAAGTTGCAATCAGATACTGGCTGGAGTCATCTGAAAACCTATTGGGCTGGATGTCCAAGAATACTTCTTCACTCCCATGTCTAGTGCCGCAATGCTGCTCCATGGGACCTCTCTCTCCAGCAGACAATTATGGGCTTTTTATGTGACCTACAAGTTCTTGACCGAGTTCTCAGCCACTCTACTTGGTGCCATTCACTGAGAAAGAATTTTCTGCAGATTTCCTGGACCTACTTGAGGAGCTGGGAGGTTAATTTCTAGCTAACTCAGACAGAATTGTGTTGTCCCTTACATTCCCTGGTTTATTCAGAGTTCTTCTGAATCCTCACCTTTAGGGGCCTTGTAGTTTATCTCCTGTTGTCCATGAAACACAGAGCCATGAAAGTTGATACAGCATTGTTTTTTTATTTCCTTTGACTAATATTCTGGTAAAGAAGCTACTTCCTTCTGCCTTATTTTTCTAATTACTGTTTTTATTTGTGTATGTGTGTGTCTGTGGTATATATATGCAGTTCTTTAATGCATGAAAGAAAAACTTAGATCCACATGCCTATAATCTCTTTCCAAGTCTGTCTATCTATCTATTCAACTAGCTCTGTGTGTTGGTTATGATACCTCATCTGCCATGTTTCCAGGTACTGAAGTCTCTGTCATGTTATTTTCACATTACTAACTTAAATTAATCTTGATAATACATATATTTTTAATTTTAGGAATGCTGTTTTTATAGACAGAATAGCTGTATATCAGAGAAGCTAACTTACCCAAGGTACATGTTCTTAGTTGACTGATCCCAGACGGCAACCCCTGGCCCTCTCACAGAAAAATCTAAGTGGTTTTCCTCAACCACATTGTTTTTGATTTTTCACTTCTAGAACATCTTAAAACTTTAATCAAAGCCGAAGTGGTAAGATTTCTCTGTAATATAAAATAATTCTAAACAGATAAAAATATTATTTTCAGAACAATGGTTCCAGATTATATGAAGTAGGGAAAGAGAATTATAACCCCTTTTATTCAAATGTAGTTCATATCTTTATTATGGGTTTTAGATAACACATATATTCACCTGAGCACTATTCCAGTGTGTGTATATGTGTGTATGTGTGTGTGTGTATCCACAAAGCACAGCAGTTTAAAACAATTATTTATTTTGCAAATGAATTTGCAATTTCAGCAGGTTTCATCAGGGACAGCTCATCTCTACTCCACGCTTCATCAGTGGAAGTGGCTCAACTGGGAGCTGAAAGATACACTTGCATGATGTGCCACCAAGGACTGAAAAAAATGGCTTTGAATTTGGCCGGGCTCTCAGCTGGGGATGTGCACTAGAAGTCTTGGTTTCTCTCTTTGTCACAGCATGGGGATTATATAATTGCACCAACACAATTACTCTTAAGACATTTCTTAAAATAGGGAATGGGGTAGCATACAGTCACTTGCAACTCTAAAATTCTGGTAGAAATTGTTGCCAGCTCCTTAACTAAGATTCAGTGTGATTCTCTGGGAATTATTCTACATGATTTTTGCCTCTGCTTTCTGAGTCACCCTTGCTCTACCATGAGAAAACTGAGTAGTCACCTCAATCAGCTTACTCAGACCAAACTAGTGGTATTTCTGTCAGAAAAACATGCTTGCAAACATTGCGAGTTTTCCGTGAATCTTACTGGAATTTACTCCATTAGGCATAACCCACAACTACCAACCTTGGGCTTCCTGTGACTCTGCTGCACTACAGTGCCCTAAAACATTTTAGTAGTCCTATTTATTTTTAACTAAAGAGAACCTACAGGACTCTCAAGATTTATAGAAGGTCTTTTGTCTGTTTGGATGTTTATTTAAGGTACAGTGTCTTAAATCGTCCTGAAGCCTTAATAAATGATTTTAGAGTCACAACTTGTGTTGGATCTTTGGCCTGAGGCCCTTTCTTAATTTGAGACTTCTTTGCTGAAAGAAAGTTTTATTTTTGAATCCACTGTGTACTGACTCCTTTGTACACAATATATTTTTTTCTTCAGCTCATCTCTCTACTCTTATGTTTTAACATAGGTCATGAAAAGCCAATTAGCATTTTTATATTCTGTCTGGAAGTTTCTTTAACAAATCTTCCCACAGCAACATTTTGCAAATATTTCTTGATGTCTTCTTACGTATTTTATGTTTGATGGTCACATTGGGTCCTTATTTCATTTGAATTTATTTTATCTTCATTATGTGATTTAGGATCTACATTTAGTTTTCAAAAGGTATTATCCCCATCAAAATTAATGATTTCCATTATTTATCAAAAAATACAAATTATGCACGTATCATATGCTATTTAGAAACTCAATCACTCATACTTATTGCCAGAGCCCTAATTTCAGAGCAAAAACACCACTGCAAGTTATGACAGGAGGACAAATATAATTTTTAATTAGTTTACCATATATAAAAACAATCACATAGGAACAATGGAGCCAGATTGGCAAAGTAAGAGCAAAATAACTTGATAACACAAAAAGAAGAATTTAAATGGGATGAACAAAATAGCAAAACAATATTTTAGAAATGTAACCTGTATCCAGTTTGTTTGCTGCCCTTTTGGCAAATTATGCTCAGCATTGATATCACATAAAATGTCTCTCCAGCCACCTCCTCAAGGCACCCTTGACTTCTTTATTTCTCACACTGTATATAAGGGGGTTCAAGACAGGTGTGAAGATGGTATAAAACACTGAGACCACCTTATCATGGTCCTCTGAATCGTTAGATTTGGGCCTCATGTAGATGAACATGATGGTGCCATAGAAGAGTCCCACAACCACCAGGTGAGAGGAGCAGGTCTTAAAGGCTTTTTTCCCAGCTCCAGCTGACCGCATGCAGAGCACTGCAGCCAGGATAAGGCTGTATGAGGCCAAAATGAGAGACAAAGGGATCAAGAGCATCAAAATGCAGCAGACATACATGAAAAACTCAAAAATCGTGGTGTCAGCACAGGCAAGGCGTACCAGTGATGGTGCTTCACAGAAAAAGTGATTGATTTCCCGTGAGTGACAGTAAGGGAAGCTCAAAGTGGCACCAGCCTGCATCAGCCCATCGATCCCTCCCAGGAGCCAGGAACCTGACGTCACGAGTAAACAGAGCTTCTGACTCATGAGAATGGGGTAGCACAGTGGGTGACATATGGCCACATAGCGGTCATAGGACATGGCCGTTAAGAGGAAGCATTCACTCCCTCCCAGAGTGAGAAGCAGGAAGATCTGGACTCCACAGCCAGTGGGAGAGATAGACCTAGTGTCCATCAGGTAGTTGGCTGCCATTTTGGGAACGATGGTGGAGACCAGCGGCATGTCCATGAAAGAAAGCTGGCTAAGCAGGAAGTACATGGGCATGTGGAGTTGAGGGTCCACATGAATGAGAATGATCATAAGGGTGTTGCCCATCAGTGAGGTGATGAAGATCATAAGCACCATGGCAAACAGGAATAGGTGGATCTGTGTGTGGTTAAAGGCCCTAGAAGAATGAAGTTTATTCCTGTGGTGCCGTTTGCATTGACCATGGCTCTACTGGTGCCTGAAAGATGTAAAATGATGCAGAAATAAGATTTGTTTAAAAGGAAAAAAAAAAAAATTTTTTTTTTTTTTTTTTAAAGGAAGCTTGTACATATCTTTATGAAAACTTGATCAAATGACTTGGGAAATCTCAGACTTGGAGGGCTAATTTCTACTATAATCTTTCACTTACAAACAAGATTTTTGCCATAGCATAGTACTATCCACCTCTGCTGTTACTATACATTATTTTTTATTCACACAAAATTAGATAACATACATGTACAGTAGTACAACTTACACCTCTATTGTTTTTTAATAATTTGTCAGTATGCCACACGTAATTTACTCATGGTGTTAAGAAATATTACTTACACAATCCGAGTTCTTTACACTTTGGGTATTTCTATATTGAAGGAAATTCAGATTTATGCACTTTAGTAGGTATTGAGGTGATATGCCTATAGTTATTACTTTTGCATGTGTTTTAGATATTTGCTTAATGGATTCTCACATGATTTTCTTCAATATCAAGACAAATAAATTACAACTGATAAAACTAAGTTTGATGGGGAAAAAACAAAAGCAAAAATTCTCTATTCCACACTTACATGCAGCCTGTGCTCTAAACACACTAGGCTTTCAGCCACCACAGATACTACTGTACCCATCGCCATATCATTTATATTATCATGACTTGCTTTCCTGATCATGGTGCCTACATCTCATTAAGTTTAGAACCCCCTCAACATTTAAACTTTTATGTATTATGTTCTCAAACAATGCTGCTGATTTTAATTTAATATATAATATATCCATTCTAAGGGAGCCCTGGTGGCACAGTGGTTAAGCTTTCGGCAGCTAACCAAAAGGTTGGCAATTCAAACTCACCACCACTCCTTGGAAACTCAATGAGGCAGGTCTACTCTGTCCTATAGGGTCAGAATTGACTTGACAGCACAGGTGTTTGGGTTTTATCCATTCAAAAAAGTTAATAATTTCATAAATGAACATAATTTGTATTGCATGCAATTTTCACATAAATTTGGACATCAATAATCTTATACTTCTAAAAGTAGAAGACAAAAACTAATCCATTGATTATGACTTATCCAAATGATATTCTCATATAATGAACCTGAGGGCCAACATCTCCCACAGGTAAAATATACAGGCACTCATTCACTTTCAGAATAGCTCCTCTTTTCACTAGAACCTATAACTTCCGTTTCTTTTACGTCTAAGTATTTTTGGTGGTAGGAATGGATGCACATGTAAATGGATTCACCTATTATACTTAGGTAGGTGGTGTCTTTTGCTCACAAATTCAAATTGTCAGAGAGAGCTGTGAATTCAGGATTACCAACAGTATTATGTTTGGACTTCATTCATAATCTGTGGTGTAGTAAATCCTTTTTTAGTTTTTCTGTAATTTATTTGGAAAACATTGCAAATTTTGTGAATGGTCTATGATCTTCACACCTTTAATACATATTAAAATTTTTTGATTCTTAGTATATACCAACATTGACTTTCATATCAATAAAATATGTAGATGTTCCATTTTTCAAAATTGATATAAATATGCTATAATAGTGAGCATATCATTCTTTTATGCTTTGTTCCCTCAAATATATATATTTTGAGTGAAATATATATATATTCAGTTTAATATGTTTTTAACTACTGCCAAATTTTATTACATCATATATATGCAATTTATATATATAAATATAGATGTATATATATATATAATGTTTATTTAAGAATACTTAGCTTCTTTCCAATCTTTTGTTAATATAACCCATATCCTTGTGCATGTGGCAATATTTTCTCAAGTAAATATTTCACTAGAATATTTTGGGTTTAAGATAATTGCATCTCCACCTTTTACACTCCAGTCAACTGTCAATTTGTGTGATAATTCCTCCACATATTTTACTGTTGATGCGATAATTAACAGCAATCATGTAAGTGTGAAAATAAATTTAAATTGCATGTCACTTAAGTTACATGGCAGAAACTCTTTTAATCTATTTATCGACCTCTTGGATTTCTTCTGCAAACTGTGAATATCTCTAATTCATGGTTTCTAGATTGTTTGGCTTTTTCTTAATAATTTAAAGAATTTCCCACGTATTTTGTAATTTATATATTTAATTATATATTTAATTTATATATCTTTATTACTTGTTATTTATATGCATTGTGAATATCTTCTCCAGTTGATTTTACACATTTGACATTTTTGTTATTTTGGACTGAAGTTTTGCATTTTATATTACATATATTTGGGATACTTATATGATATTAATAATTTAATATTAATGTTCTGCATTTCATTAATAGGCTACCATTTTAAACAATTTCAATGTTATTTGGATCAAACAACTTGTTATTGGTATATAAGTTGTTTGAATCTATGATCATTGTTGATTTAATATTACATTGTACTGTCTTTGCATGCATGAATATTAAACATATTAATCTCACAAAATGTATTGCTATAGTTCATCTTTTAATTTGTAGTCTCTGATTTTTTTTTTAAACAAAAGAGGGATAATCAGTGTTCTTAAAGGCCACTAAAACATAGGTGTAAAGTAGTCTGTGTCTGTAGATTTTTTTTTTTTTAATAATGTATTCACTTTCCTATTAGTTTCAGATAAGCTGTGTTTTCCTATTACTTTTTAAATTCATATGACTTCCTATTTTTAAGGAAACATTTTCCTTTCCTAATCTATTTTCTTTGTTAGCGTTTCTCACTGCATTGGGTGGATGGACAGGTCTGTGTCTCTGGCTGCCGCTGAACTGGAGGTCATGACATGCAAAGTTCATTCACTTAAGCCGGCCCTGGGTCAGGGCACACTGGGTATAGACATACGAGTTACGAGTTGCTTAAATAACATGAAGACTAAGAGTCAGAACTCTAAAGACCTGTCCATATTTTGTTCACAAATACGTGTGATATTTGGGAAAGGTCACTTACTTTCCTATGAGCCACTCTCCTTGTTTCTAGACTGGGAAAATTCGCAGACTTTGGTAGACAGCTGACCTGGAGCACTGGTTTCATTTGTTTCCATCGGGGCTCATTCTCTGCTTCGGCGATTTGATAACCACCTGCTAAGGCCCTGAGATTAAGGGCAGCTTTCCAATGTTTCTCAGATGCCAAGATTCAATGAATATGATTTTGAAAGTCTTCTGTAGATTTAAATTTAAGATGAAATTATTTTAAACTAACAGTATTTGAAAATGTTATCATATCAGGCATTCTATTCGCTGGACAAACAGTTCATATAATGTGAAATAAATGTATATTTCACATTTAGTCGGCATGAATTATGAAGTTCAGAAAAGTTACATGACTGATCTAATAATAAACATTTAAACTGGTAGCTGCATTCATCTGAAGGTTGTCTAAACGTAAAAGTACATATTTAATGGCCAGGTTTCTAGAGTTTGAATACCTATGCCACTGTTTAGTAGTTGGATAAATTTGAGCAATATGCTTAAACCTCGGTTTCATTATGTGCAAAATATTACTATAGGATTATTTGATAACTACAAAATAAAATGTATATAAGTACATTGGAGAATGCATGCACAAGAAGATAGCTCTATAAAGTTATTGATTATTATCATTATTATAGGTCATCCATAGATGTTTCCTACCAAAATATTTTGAAAGTTTAAAATTAGTATTTTCCCATAACTCACATGTAGTGTAATGTTACTTATATCACATCAAAGAACAAAAATATCATTACGTATCAGTCTTCATTTTTCAGCATAAATGACATGTTTTCTGTATTCCTTTAGATTTTTCTGTCTGTCCTCTGTCTGTCTACCTTCTATGAATTTATTTTAAACATAGAGGAAACACTCATGACCATGGTAAACTTAATTATTCCAAGGCTATTAGGTTATTTGATTATTAATTTTGCAATGTGTTCTCATGCCTTTAATATTCAATGTGTTTAAGAATTGTAATAGATATCATGAAACTTGTCACAAATTCAATAATGTCTCAAAATTCAATCAAAATTTTTTAAAATAGCAGGTAAAAAGAAAAAATATTATCTGTATTTCACATCAAAAAGGCAGTTGTTCCCAAGTGAGTTCAATTCTGTGTAATTCCACACTACCAAAGTAGAAGAGGGATATGCAGGTCAGATAAATTTCTAGTTGTCTATAATATTTCTGTACAATTTAAAACAGGATAAAAACGTGTTCCCATTTATTTTCTAGTTGTATAAAGTGGGTAATTTCAGAAAGCTCAGGTTACTTTTAGATTCATTGTCACATTTTTCTGTCTACCTCAATGTGGTGTTCCCAGAATTAGCAAAGCTTCCCCTTTCTCAAAGTTACACTCTGTGTTACATACCCACCTGTCCAATATTCTGGCCTGGCACTAGTATGTTCATTTCTTCAGTTCAGTCCAAAACAATTCCAAGCCAAAATGACTCTTATTTCACATCTGCATGATATAGATGGAGTAACTCAGACATAACAAGGATTTTTATAACTGTAGCAAACAATGTCCCAAGTCCTATGTTAACCCTGGATGTGCATTGCCTCATGCAATGTCACAACAATTAAATGAGGTAAACTGTTACTGTTTCAGATTTGCAAATGAAGGACTGGAGGGTTAGATTAATTTATTTTTCCCTGGTGTGAAAAGTAGGAAGCATGGGTCCAAAATCCTGGTCATGAAAGTAAACTCCCCACAGTTATTTTGGGCTTGCCAGCCAGTTTTTTGTTCCAATTATTATCTTAATAATGACAAAACTTTTTGAATAAAACAAACAACATAAATAAAGAATGGACCCTCAAAAACATCGTTGTTGTTAGATGCCATTAAGTCACCTAGCACACGGCTACCCCGGGCAAAATGCGCCCAGTCCTGCGCCATTCCCATAATCGGGTGTTGATCGGACTATTGCCGTCCACTGGGTTCACTTTGGCTGACTTTTCAGAAGTAGATCGCTCGCCTTTTCTTCCTAGTGCATCTCAGTCTGGGAAATCTGCTGGAGCTCACTGGAGCAACTGTGTGTTCTGTGAAGTTAGGCACCTCTCTTATAAACTGTGTGTCTCAGGTTAGTGTATTTAAAATGCGTAACTGTCTTACTTTGTAAAAATGAAAAAAGATAGTGCATGTAGAATGTTTAATTAAATTATTTATATTTAGTATGTTATCAAACATAAATTTTATCTCTACACAAACTTTTTCCCAAAGAGAAATTCATGAATAGAGAATTTAATAGAATCAGATATATGCATCCATTTACCTTAGAGTCAGAGTATTAACTAAGACTCAACTTTCCTGAGAAGCTTAGTACAGATCGTCCCCGACTTAAGACATATTTGAGTTACAACGAACTGCCCTATGACTATCCTTTTTTTAATCTTTGTACATCTTATTATCAGTAATATGTACTACATATAACGTTGTAGCACGTAATTTGTTGATGTTATCATTCTCTTGCCAACCCCAAAGACAAATAAAGATTGGATTTATAAAGATATTGTTAATAGGAGACAAAAATAATGAATTTTTTTTTAAAAAATTAGATCTACTTATATCAGAGCTGACTTATGACAGAGTCTTCAGAATGGAACCCTGTCTTACACTGGGAAATACCTGTAATATTATTTTCATAATTACAATTTGATAAAAATATATTAGTGCAATATAAGTATGAAAGGATGTTCTTTCTCACTGGAAATTAATACGTAGTTTAAACCAAATTTTTATAATTTCTATGCGTTCAAACGTTATACACTCAATGTTTCTTTATGATATGCATTACCGGTAGGAATGCAATGAAGATTAATCTCAGGGTAAAAGTGAAAATCCTTTATTAGCCAATTTGGCAATATGGAGTGAGAGCCAGAGAGCTAGTCTTGTCCCTTGAAGCATTGCCATATGTTGTGGATATCATTCTAAAATATGACTAAAAGAGAAGGGATGGGAGGAGACCCTGTAAACACAAAGGGCTTATTTTGCAAGGTTTTCCATAACGTGCGTCCTGAACTATTATAGAACTAATAAATTTCCCATGGAACACAATATAACAGCTGGAACAATCTTAGATATCATGCTAATTGTATAAACAATATTTTTCAAATTGTAAAAAATGTATATGGAAGAATATAAAAGGAATAGTTATGATGTTATCAAGTGCAATCCAGGTGCTTTAATTTCTGTGCTTTCCAAATAGTATGATTGTGATATAGTTTTTAAAATTACAGAAATTAAGTGGGCCACAATGAAAGCATTAGCGCATACCATCCCCTGTTGTAAGCACTCAGTCTAGGAGTCGTAGCACTAACCTGCATCAGAGGAGCCACCGTGCAGGAGGTGTGGAATACTCTAAGCCTCTGGTTCCCAGATCACTGTTCGGATCCCCACCACTGCCTCTGTTGCCGGTATAAAATACAAGGCACCTGGCTAAAACCTTAGGGATTCCTGAGCTTCAGGCTGCAGAAATGCTCGTGGGAAAGCATTCGGAAGAATACAGATGACCACATACTCTCCTCATTTATCACCTCCATACAGGATTATTTTAAAATTTCAGGATATTTGATCTCTGAAGAAAATGGCCTGTTTTATCAACATGCTAAAGTCAGGATGCAATTATTTTGAATATGATGCTTGCCTTATAATATTATTAGTACTAAATGAGTTACGATGCATAAAGCACTTAACTCATGCCTGGAAAATACACCTAGTCCACAATCCTGTTAATCTAAACTTTCACAATAACTAATGTGTCAAGAAAGAGCTGGTAATGATGTGGGGAATAGAGTGGACTTTTAGACATGTCTTACCCAACAAAAGGCCATGACTGAATTGAACTTTTCCAGTCTTGAAACTTTCTAGCTATATATTTTGGGCCTGTTATATAACTTCTCTGAGCCTCAGTTTAATCTTCTGTAAAAGGGGCATCAGAATGCCTCTTCCATAGGATTATTTTTAGGGGCTACTGTATAGAATAAGGAGCCCTGGTAGTGCAGTTGTTAAGAGCTCAGCTGCTGACCAAAACGCCAACAGTTCAAATTCACCAGAAGCTCCTTGGAAACTCCATGCGGCAGTTCTACTCTGTCCTATTGGGTCGCTATGAGTTGGAACAGACTTGATGACAATGGGTTTGGTTTTGGTTTCAGGTATGGAATAAATATAAAGCACCAGATCTATCAAATAAGTATAATTTCATTATCTCCTTTCTTCTCTGCTTTAGCAGGATATGTTGACTTATGGACTGATGTATAGTAATGAGAGAATTTTTTTTTTTAATGTCTTTATCTTGCAACAGTAAAACTCAGTTACCATTGAGTTACGTCTGACTCATGGCAACCCTGTGTGTGTCAGAGTGGAACTGTGCTCTATAGAGTTTTTAATGGGTGATTTTTCAGAAGTAGATCACCGGGCCTTTCTTCCAAGGTGCCTTTGGGTGGACTTGAATCTCCATCTTTTCAGTTAGCATCTGAACATGTTAACTGTACCACCCAGGGGCTCTGCTCCAGGAGATTATACAGTATAACTGTTAACACCACTCAGGAGCTCCAATATGGGAGGTTATATGATGCTGTGCTATATGATCAAACTATAATAAGCATTAACTGATTGATTTGTTACAGCTCTGCTTATGAACTGGTTAAGGGTTAAGAAAATGGGCTGAATTATTGCAGTGCAATGAATCACTTTTATATGGCTTTTCTAGCCCTGGTCTTGTAATTTCACAAAATGATTGTCTGGGCCAAAATTTCGCAAGGTATTAGTATATTTACTACAAAACTAGTGGATTGAAAATTCACTTAATGGGATTGTGCCCTTTGTGGTCCAACTAGGAGATTGGTCGCTGTTTCTATTCTGTTAGGCTTATATAAGGGCCAAATCCACAGAGGTTCTGGGGCCCCTCACTACCATCAAAAAGAGTGTAGAGTGGAGTGCATCCTTTGGTCCCAGGGTCCCTGCACTGAGAACTCCCTATATCAAGAAGAGAGAGTTGTAACAGTGAAGACAGGGATGGTGGGCTTGCTGGTCCATAGAGAGAGAACTGAGTGTCTTTGTGCAGGGGTGTGCCTCCTACTAAAGTACTGCAACACTTGTACATGCAGGACAGAGACCTGAGTGTGCCTGGTGTAATTTGCTTCCTTCCCCCTTTGGGCATCGTGGTGGGAACAATACATTCCCTCATGCAGGGTAGGCCTTGGTATCATGGCAGCAAGACAGAGAACCACTCTGGCCTGGGTAGCATGGTAGGAGGCAGCAGCGTAGGTCGAGAAGGGCCCAGTGGCAGAGGCTCACGAGATCCTGTGCAGGGGTCTTTCCATTAGTGAAGCAAGGCCCAGCGAGGCCCAGGGGCAGAGCAGAAGCCTCGGAAGCCATGCAGGTGTCCCGGGTAGCATGGTGGTAGCCAGAGGCAGTGGTGACATGAAGACAACATTTGACCAGAAACACAATGTGCCAGTACAGTGATATTAGAAAGAATGTGAGTAGTTTGGAGAAGAATAAGCAGATCTGCTTTGAGAATTTGTTTTACTGTTTACTGTTTGCTTTCCAGAAATAATAATAATGGCTTTCACTTTGCCAATATTGTGTAAATGTCTTGACTACAAATGGCCATAGCACTTATGGAATGGTTGATGCCAGTGGTTGTACATGCCTCATTCCTAGTTGTCTGGTAGTTTAAGGCACATCCTGTTTGCATGTGCAATGTGGTTAGATAGACAAACCACACAATTATATAATTATACTAGGATTGTCAAACCAATTTATGAAGGGATATTTGAATTTTATTTTCAAACAGGCATATACCTATGGATATAGTCAATAGTATGAGAAAAGAGAAGATGTAAGTAGAAATATACGTCAAATTCTGTTAACCCTGAATAAATTAATTAAAAGAGAAAATAATAACATTAATATCAACAACAAAAATCAGGACAGTTAATATTTATTGAGTTATTAATTTCTGACAAAACAATAATAGTAGGGGACTTCAACATACCGCTTTTGGTGAAGGACAGGACATCCAGAAAGAAGCTCAATAAAGACACGGAAGACCTAAATGCCACAATCAACCAACTTGACCTCATAGACATATACAGAACACTCCGCCCGACAGCAGCCAAGTATACTTTCTTTTCTAGTGCACATGGAACATTCTCTAGAATAGACCACATATTAGGGCATAAAGCAAGCCTTAGCAGAATCCAAAACATTCAAATATTACAAAGCATCTTCTCTGACCATAAGGGCATAAAGGTGGAAATCAATAACAGGAAAAACAGGGAAAAGAAATCACATTTGGAACCTGAACAAAACAAAAGACTGGATTATAGAAGGCATTAAGGATGGAATAAAGAAATTCCAATGAGAATGAAAACACTTCCTGTAAAAACGCTGAGACACAGTGAAAGCAATGCTCAGAGGTCAATTTATATCAATAAATGCACACATACAAAAAGAAGAAAGGACCAAAATCAAAGAATTATCCCCACAACTTGAACAAATAGAAAGAGAGCAACAAAAGAAACTCACAGGCGCCAGAAAAAAGAACAAATACTAAAAATTAGAGCTGAACTAAAAGAAATAGAAAACAAAAAAACAATCAAAAGAATTAGCAAGACCAAAAGCTGTTTTTTTTTTTTGAAAAAATTAACAAAATTGATAAACCACTAGCCAAACTGACAAAAGAAAAACAGGAGCAGAACCAAATAACCGGAATAAGAAATGAGATGGGAGATATTACAACAGACCCAACTGAAATTAAAAGAATCATATCAGATTTCTGGGAAAAATTGTACTCTAACAAACTTGAAAACCTAGAAGAAATGGGTGAATTCCTAGAAACACAGTGCCTACCTAAAGTAACACAAAAAGAGGTAGAACAACTAAATAGAACCATAACAAAAGAAGAGTTGGAAAAGGCAATCAACCCCCTGCTCCCCGCCCCAAAAAAGCCCTGGCCCGGACAGCTTCACTGCAGAGTTCTACCAAACTTTCAGAGAAGAGTTAACACCACGACTACTAAAGGTACTTCAGAGCATAGAAAAGGACAGAATACTACCAAACTCATTCTATGAAGCTACCATATCCCTCATACCAAAACCAGGTAAAGACACCACAAGAAAAGAAAATTACAGACCTATATCCCTCATGAACTTATATGCAAAAATCCTCAACAAAATTCTCGCCAATAGAATTCAACAACATATAAAAAAAAAAAAATTCACCATGACCAAGTGGGATTCATACCAGGTGTGCAGGGATAGTTCAACATTAGAAAAACAATTAATGTAATCCATGACATAAATAAAACAAAAGACAAGAATCCAATGATTTTATCAATTGATGCAGAAAAGGCATTTGACAAAGTCCAACACCTATTCATGATAAAAACTTGAGCAAAACAGGAATAGAAGGAAAATTTCTCAACATAATAAAGGGCATTTATATAAAGCCAACAGCAAACATCACCCTAAATGGAGAGAGCCTGAAAGCATTCCCACTGAGACTGGGAACCAGACAAGGACGCCCTTTATCACTGCTCTTACTCAACATTGTGTTGGGGGTCCTAGCCAGAGAAATTAGGCTAGATAAAGGAATAAAGGGCATCCAGATTGGCAAGGAAGAAGTAAAAGTATCTCCATTTGCAGGTGACATGATCTTATACACAGAAAACCCTAAGGAATCCTTCAGAAAACTACTGAAACTAATAGAAAAGTTCAGCAGAGTATCAGGATACAAGATAAGCATACAAAAATCAGTTGGATTCCTCTACACCAACAAAAAGAAGAAATCACCAAATCAATGCCATTTACAGTAGCCCCCAAGAAGATAAAATAATTAGGAATAAATCTTACCAAAGATGTAAAAGACTTATACAAAGAAAACTGCAAAACACTTCTGCAAGAAACCAAAAGAGACTTACATAAGTGGAAAAACATACCTTGCTCATCGATAGGAAGACTTAACATTATAAAAATGTCTATTCTACCAAAAGGGGTCTATACATTTAATGCAATTCCGATCCAAATCCCAACCACATTCTTTGATGAGATGGAGAAACAAATGACCAACTTCATATGGAAAGGAAAGAAGCCCCGGATAAATAAGGTATTACTGAAAAAGAAAAACAAAGTGGGAGGCCTTACTTTCCCTGATTTTAGAACCTATTATACCACCACAGTAGTCAAAACAGCCTGGTACTGGTACAACAACAGATTCATAGACCAGTGGAACAGAATTGAGAATCCAGATATAAATCCATCCACATATGAGCAGTTAAGTTTTGACAAAGGCCCCAAAACAGTTAAATGGGGAGAAGACAGTTTTTTTAACAAATGGTGCTGGCATAACTGGATATCCATCTGTAAAAAGCGAAACAAGACCCATACCTCACTCCATGCAAAAAAATGAGCTCAGAATGTATCAAACACCTAAATGTAAAATCTAAAAAGGTAAAGATCATGGAAGAAAAAATAGGGACACTGTTCGGAGCCCTAATACATGGCATAAATAGTATACAAAACATTATTAAAAATGCAAAACAAAAACTAGATAACTGGGAGCACCTAAAAATCAAACACCTATGCTCATCCAAAGACTTCACCAAAAGATTACCTACAGACTGGGAAAAAGTTTTCAAATATGACACTTCCGATCAGCGCCTGATCTCTAAAATCTACATAATACTGCAAAAACTCAACTGCAAAAAGACAAATAACCCAATTTAAAAATGGGCAAAAGATATGAATAGACACTTCACTAAAGAAGACATTCAGGTAGCTAACAGATACATGAGGAAATGTTCACGATTATCAGCCATTAAAGAAATGCAGATCAAAACTACAATGAGACTTCATCTCATTCCAACAAGGCTGGCGTTAATCCAAAAAACACAAAATAGTAAATGTTGGAGAGGCTGTGGAGAGATTGGAACACTTATACACTGCTGGTGGGAATGTAAAATGGTACAAGCACTTTGGAAATCAATTTGGGTCTTCCTTAAAAATCTAGAAATAGAACTACCATAGGATCCAGCAATCCAACTCCTTGGAATATATCCCAGAGAAATAAGAACCTTTACAGAAACAGATATATGCACACCCATGTTTATGCAGCACTGTTTACAATAGCAAAAAGATGGAAGCAACCAAGGTGTCGTCAACGGATGAATGCATAAATAAATTATGGTATATTCACACAATAGAATACTACACATCGATAAAGAACAGTGGGGAATCTGTGAAACATTTCATAACATGGAGGAATCTGGAAGGCATTATGCTGAGTGAAATTAGTCAGTTGCAAAAGGACAAATATTGTATAAGACCACTATTACAAGAACTTGAGAAATAGTTTAAACTGAGAAGAAAACATTCTTTTGTCATTATGAGAGGGGGAGGGAGGGAGGGCGGGAAAGGGGTTTAGATAGTAGATAAGAACTATTTTAGGTGAAGGGAAAGACAGCACACAATACAGGGGAGGTCAGCACGATTGGACTAAACCAAAGGCTGTTTCCTGAATAAACTGAATGCTTCAAAGGCCAGCGTAGCAGTGGCAGGGGTTTGCAGACCGTGGTTTCAGGGGACATCTAAGTCAATTGGCATAATAAAATCTATTAAGAAATCATTCTGCATCCCACTTTGAAGAGTGGCGTCTGGGGTCTTGAACGCTAGCAAGCAGCCATCTAAGATGCATCAATTGGTCTCAACCCACCTGGATCTAAGGAGAATGAAGAACACCAAGGACGCAAGGTGATTACGAGCCCAAGAGACAGAAAGGGCCACATGAACCAGTGACTACATCATCCTGAGACCAGAAGAACTAGATGTTGCTCGGCTAGAACCAATGACTGCCCTGACAGGGAACACAACAGAGAACCCCTGAGGGAGCAGGAGAGCAGTGGGATGCAGACCCCAAATTCTCATAGAAAGACCAGACTTAATGATCTGACTGAGATTAGAAGGACCCTGGTGGTCATGGCCCCCAGACCTTCTGTTGGCCCAGGACAGGAACCTTTCCTGAAACCAACTCTTCAGACATGGATTGGACTGGAGAATAGGTTGGAGAGGGACGCTAGTGAGGAGTGAGCTTCTTGGACACTTGAGACTATGTTGGCATCTCCTGCCTCGATGGGAGATGAGAGGGTGGAGGGGGTTAGAAGCTGGCAAAATGGACACGAAAAGACAGAGTAGAGGGAGAGAGCGGGCTATCTCATTAGGGGGATAGCAATTGGGAGTATGTAGCAAGGTGTATATAAGTTTTTGTGTGAGAGACTGATTTGATTTGTAAACTTTCACTTAAAGCACAATAAAAATTATTAAAAAAAATTTATTGAGAAATTATTGAGTGAGCTATATCGTTCCTAACAGTCTATTTGCATGATTTCATCAAAGCAGATTCATGAAGATAATATTATTTTTAGCTCCCACTGACTTTTGATGAAAATGGATCTTAGTAAAGTTAAGTTACTGCCCAAGGTAAAAACCTTAAAAAGATTAGACTAGGAAATGATCCAGGTGGGTTCATTGTAATCCCAAGGGCCTTAAAAGTGGAAGAGGGAAGAGGAAGAGAGAATCAGAAAGATAGCAGTGTGAGAAGGACTCAGCTCAGAATTGTTGGTTTTGAAAAAAGAGGAAGTGGATTGTCATGGATTGAACTGTGTTCCCCAAAAATGTCTGTCAGCTTAACTGGGCCATGAGTCCCAGTGTTGTGTGATTGTCCATCATTTTATGTGATTCCCTGTGATGTAAATCCTATCACCATGACGAAATGAGATGGATTAGTGGCAGTTATCCTGATGAGATATACAAGTTTGGATAGTGTCTTAAGCCAATCTCTTTGAGATATGAAAGAGAGAGGTGAGCAGAGAGATAGGGGAGCCTTATACCACCAAGAAAGCAGTGCTGGGAGCAAAGGGTGTCCTTTGGACCTGAGGTTCCTGTGCTGAGATGCTCCCAGACCAAGGGAAGACCGATGAATCACAAGGGCCTTCCTTCAGAACTAATAGAGAGAGAAAACCTTCCCCTGGAGCCGGCATCCTTAATTTGGACTTCTAGCCTACTGGACTGTGAGAGAATAAGCTTCTCTTTGTTGAAGCCATCCACTTGTGGTGTTTCTGTTATAGCAGACTAGATGACCAAGACGTGGATCATGAGTGAAGGAATGTGGTTAGCCTCTAAAAGGTGGAAAGGCATGGAAACAGCTCTTTTACAGAGCCTCCAGAGGAAACAGAACCTTATGAACACCTAGATTTTAGCCCAGTGAGAACAATCTCAGAATTCTTACTTTCAGAACTCTAAGATAATACATTCTGTTTTGTTTAAGCCATTAAATGAGTGGTAATTTGATACAGCAGAAATAGGAAACTAAGAGGTGTGGCCAAGATGGTGGGATAAACTCTTCCTGTTGTCCCTCTTACAACAAAGACCTGAAAAAACAAATGAATTGATTATATATGACAATCTAGAAGCCCTGATCATAAAAGACAAAGCTGAAGAGTTGGATTGAGTGGCAGGGAGAAGGAGGGATAATTCAAAAACAGCAAAGAAGTGCCAGTTGTAAGGTTGCCAGTGCCCTGCTGACTAGGTCATCCTATGCCTGCAGGCTGAGGTGAGCAGTAGTGTTTGAGACGTACCTCACCATGTTGGGTGAGGCTGGGCAGCAGCGAGTCTGCACTCACCTCTGTAGCTAGGTGGAAGCAGTGCTGGACGTGCAAAAGTTAAGTGCAAACATCTAACCTACCACTGGGAGGCAAAATAAATTCTACTCCCAGAGTTTCACAGTGGAGAACTGGTTACTTTCCCTCACCTACCCCCACCCTGCTCTGCTCTGAAACCAGTCTGGCAGTATTCAAGAACTGTCACTCCCCCTAAGCCAGGAACTCGGGGTGAGTCAGGAGGCCCTGCCCCTTCATTGAGCCACTGGCATGAGGGGTCCACAGACTTGCAGAATCCTTTACTCCTGCCTAGACCTGTGTGCAGTGGGTCAGTGGGTTTAGACCTGTGTGGGCTGATTCAACACCACATGCCATCATTATTGTAACAGCAGGGCATACACTTGAAGCCCATTTTCAACTTCAGCAGCCAAGGGGGAGCTGCAGACTCATGACATTTGACATGGCTCTGCCTCTTAAGCACAGAACCTCAGCCACCTACCCCAGAGGCCTGAGGGCTGGTGGTACCATTCACTCCATCTAAATAATAAAAAAAAAACAAACCCAGTGCAGTCGAGTTGATTCCAACTCATAGTGACCCTTTGGACAGAGTAGAACTGTCCCATAAAGTTTCCAAGGAGCGCCTAGTGGATTCGAACTGCCGACCCTTTGGTTAGCAGCCGTAGCACTTAACCATTACACCACCAGGGTTTTCTCACTCCATCTAGCCACTCACATAACAGGGGTCTGAGAGTAAGCGGTGCCTCCCATTCCCTACAGTCAAAAGGACTGTGTGCCCAAGGACCGGCTGCAATACCCCTCACCACATGCTCTAGGGAAAAAGGGACACACCCTCACCAAGGCATCCAGGGGCAGCCATCAGCCCCCTGCCTTGTTCCACACATACCCCCTATAGCAGCCGGATACCTGTTCCTGCTTCAAACACCAATATGCAGCCCTGACAGTCTGGGACTGTAGGTGAGAGTCTGCACCACACATTTGGTGACTGAAAACCTGGACACCTGTGCCACACCAGAACATATGGAGAGGAAGTTAAAGGCAATATTAAGAAATAAAATGTTGGTTTAAATTTAGAAAAATAAAGGTAAATTTTAAGGTAACCACAAAGGAAGCTAACAAACCTACCCATCAAAATAAAAAGAAAAACATGAGGACTTAGCAAAAACAAAATAAACAATAATGAAAAAATATGAAAAGAGAATACATAAGAAAAACAACTCAACAGCACAGAAAATTAAGTGGAACAAAGAAACCGCCAGCACCACCCAAAAAAAAAAAACAAAAACAAGCAACAACAACAAAATGACAGCACTAAACTCATACCAATCAATAATTACACTGAATGTAAATGGACTAAATGTGCTAATAAAGAGATGAGTAGTGGCAAAATTGATTAAAAAAAACGCAATTGGTCTATATGCTGCCTATAACAGACACGACTTAGACTCAAAGACACAAACAAACTAAAACTAAAATGATGGAAAAAAAATATCAAGTGAACAACCACAAAAAAAGAGCAGGAGAGACAATATTAATCTCTGACAAAACAGATTTAAAGCAAAATTCACCACAAAGGATAAGAAAGGACACAGCTTAATGTTTAAAGGGTCAATACACCAGGAGGACATAATTATAATAAATACATAAGCACCTAGAGAGAGGGCTCCAAGCCACACAAAACAAACCCTAATAGTATTGGAAAGAGAAATAGATAATCCACCATAATAGTAGACTTCAACACACCACTTTCAATGAAGAACAGAACATGTAGAAAGAAAATAAAGATACAGAAGATCATAGACATATACAGAAATCTATCCAGCAGCAGCCAAGTATACATTCTTTTCCAACTCACATGGAACAGTCTTCAGAATAAACTGCATATTGGGCTGCAAAGCAATATGCAGAATTCAAAACACTGAAATTTTACACAGCATCTTTTCTGATTATAATGACATAAAATTAGAAATCAATAACAGAAACAGCAAGGAAAAAATCAAATACATGGAAACTGAACAACACCTTGCTTAAAAACTACTGGATTATAGAAGAAATCTAGGATGGAAAAAATGAATTCATAGAATTAAATGAGAAAGAAAACATGTATGACCAGGACCTTTGGAAAACAGCAAAAGCAATGCTTAGAGGTCAATTTATAACAATAAATGCACACATTCAAAAAGAAGAAAGTGCCAAAATCAAAACATTAACCCTACAACTTGAACAAATAGAGAGAAACAAAAGTAGCCCTCAGGCACCAGAAGAAAGGAAATAATAAAGGTTAGAGCAGAAATGAATGAGATAGAGAATAGGAAAACAATTGAAAGAGTAGACAATACTAAAAGATGGTTCTTTGAAAAGATCAACAGAATCAATAAACCATTGGTCAAATTGACAAAAGAAAAAACAGGAGAGGAAGCAAATAACCTAAAAAAGAAATGGAATGGGTGATATCACAACAGACCCAATGGAAATAAAAAGGATCATAACAGAATGCCATGAAAAAATGTACTCTAACAAATTTGAAAATCTAGAAGAAATGGACAAATTTCTAGGAACACAATACTTACCTAAACTAACAAAAATTGAGGTAGAAAAATTAAATAAACCCACAACAAAAGAAGAGATTGAAGAGATAATTAAAAAAATAAAAACCAACAACAGCAAAAAAGCCCTGGCCCAGACGGCTTCACTGGAGAATTCTACCAAACTTTCAGGGAACAGTTAACATCATTACTACCAAAGACATTTCAGGCATAGAAAAGGATGGAATACTCGCAAACTCACTCTATGAAGCCAGCATAACCATGATAGAAAAGTCAGGTAAAGATCCACAAAAAAAGAAAATTACAGACCTATATCCCTCATGAACTTAGATGCAAAAATCCTCAACAAAATTCTCGCCGATAGAATTCAACAACATATCAAAAAATAATTCACCATGACCACGTGGGATTCATACCAGGTATGCAGGGATGGTTCAACATTAGAAAAACAATCAATGTAATCCATCACATAAATAAAACAAAAGACAAGAACCACATGATCTTATCAACTGATGCAGAAAAGGTATTTTAAAAAGTTCAAAACCCATTCTTGATAAAAACTCTCAGCGAAATGGGAATAGAATGAAAATTCCTGGACATAATAAAGGCCATTTATACAAAGCCAACAACCAACATCATCCTAAATGAAGAGTCTTAAAGCATTCCCCTTGAGAAGGGGAACCAGACATGGATGCCCTTTGTCACCACTCATATTCAACATTGTACTGGAGGCCCTAGCCAGATGAATAAGGCAAGAAAAAGAAATAAAGTGCATCCAAATTGGTAAGGAAGAAGTAAAAGTGTCCTTGCAGATGATATGGTCTTATACGTGGAAAACCCCAAAGAATCCACAAGAAAACTACTACAGCTAATAGAAGATTTTGGCAAAATATCAGGATATGAGATAAACACACATAAGTCAGTCAGATTCCTCTACACCAACAGAGAGAACTTCCAAAAGGAAATCACCAAATCAATACCATTATAAAAGCTCCCAAGAAGATAAAGTATTTAGGAATAAATTTAAACAGAGATGTAAAAAACCTACATAAAGAAAACTGCAAGACACTATTGCAAGAAATCAAAAGAGACCTACATAAGTGGAAAAACATACCAAGCTGATAGACAGGAAGACTCAACATTATGAAAATGTCAATTCTTCCCAAAGTGATCTACAGATATAATGCAACCTCAATCCAAATTCCAATGTCAACTTTTAGCATGTTGGAGAAACAAATCACAAACTTCATATGGAAAAGGAAGAAGCCCCAAATAAGTAAAGAATTACTGAAGAAGAAGAACAAAGTGGGAGGCCTCACACTACCTGATGTTAGAACCTGTTATACCACCACGATAGTCAAAACAGCCTGCTACTGGTACAACAGACACATAGACCAATATAACAAAATTGAGAACCCAGACGTAAATCCATGCACCTATGAGCAGCTGAAACCCTGGTGGCGTAGTGGTTAAGTGCTACAGCTGCTAACCAAAAGGTTGGCAGTTTGAATCCACCAGGCGCTCCTTGGAAACTCCACAAGGCAGTTCTACTCTGTCCTATAGGGTCTCTATGAGTCAGAAACGACTCGATGGCGATAGGTTTGGTTAATCCATAAAACACAAAATAAAAATGTTGGAGAGGTTGTGGAGAGATTGGACTCTCATGCACTGCTGGTGAGAATGTAAAATGATACAATCACTTTGGAAAACAATCTGGTGCTTCCTTAAAAAGCTAGAAGTAGAAATACCATAAGATCCAGCAATCCCACTCATAGGAATATACCCAAGAGAAGTAAGAGCAGTCGCAGGAATAGACATATGCATACCATGTCCATGGGAGCACCATTCACAACAGCACAAAGATGTAAACAACCTAAATGCTCATCAACAGACGAATGGGAAACAAATTATGGTACAGACACACAGTGCGGCCTACTGACGGAGCCCGGTTCTACTCCGACACCCAACGGGTCACTGTGAGTTGCGTTTGATTCTACTGCAACTGGTGGTGTTTTTGTTTTATATGAAGATAAGCTGTAGCTATGTTGTTGTTGATGTCTTGTGCTGAATGTTGTTGTTGAGAGCAGTTGCTATTTAGTTGGCTTCTACTCAAAGTAACCTAATATATAAGAGAAAGAAATTTTCCCCGGTCCCATGCCATCCTAATGATTGTTGGTATGTTTGAGTCCATTGTTGTTGTTATTGGGTCAATCCATCTTTTTGAGGGTTTCCTTTATTTTTGTGATCTTCTACTTCACCTAACAGGACTTCTTTTCCTAGTGATCGGTCTTTGCAGATAATGTGTCCAAAGTAAGTAAGATGAAGTCTTGCCATCCTCATTCCTAAGGAACATTTCATTATTTTATTGTAAGACTGATTTTTTTGTTCTTTTGTTAATCCATGGTACATTCAATATTCTTCACCAACACCACACTTCCACGCATCAGTACTTCTCCTGCCTTCTTTTTTCATTGTCCAGTTTTCACATTCACAGAGGCGAACAAAAAGACCACAGTGTTGAATAGAAGTAGGGAAAAGAGATATCCTTGCCGTGTTCCTGATTTTATGGCAAAATCTTTCAGTCTTTCACCATCGAGTATAATGTCAATTGTTGGCTTTTCACAACTGTCCTTTATCATTTTAAGGAAGTGTACTGAGGTGAAGGAAATTCAGAGCTATATGACAGTATTGCACAACAAGCTATTTAATGGGGCCAACACATTGAAAGTCACATGCAAGGGGGTGGTCCCTGTAGCAGAAGGTCTTCCAGAGGCTAGAGTCACAGGTAGCATCAGAAGGAGAAGAGAGCAAGAAAGCTCCCAGGGGTGAGAAGCGATATCCTCCTGCAGCCAGGCGATAAGTCTCTGGGTCAGAGAGCTCTAAAAGCAGCAGCATCTTAGGGTCTTTATAACTACAGGAATTTATCTTTTTTTTTTTTTTTTTTTTTAGGACTAGCAGAAGTTGAGTCCAGTTTTGCAGGGTATGTAAAACAGGCAGGTCCTAAGTGGCTAAAAATCTGGTTATTTGGGCTATTTTTAAATCAGTTGGATGTGTACAAGTTTGAGTTTCATGCCAGTTTTTTTTTTTTTTTTCCATATAATACGTCTCAGCTTACTTGAAGAAGTAAATAACTTGGGGCTAATACACAGAGGCTATTTTTGACTCTCACACAATAGGAAGTTCCCTTTTATTCCTGATTTTTGAGTGTTTTTTTGTTAAACGCTTTTTCCTGCATCAGTTGATAGATCATCCCCCTCTCCCTACATTCTATTAATGTGTTGCATTACATTGATTGATTTTTATATATGCTGCACTTGTGGGACAAAGCACACAGGGTTATGGCATATGGTCCTTTTAATATGCTGCTGGATTGGAGTTTTACTATTTTGTTGAGGATTTCCATAGATATTTCTATGCAATATTTTTTTCTGATGGCTTTGTCTGGCTAAATATCAGGATGCTGATAGCATCATGGATTGAGTTACAAATTATTCCTTCCTTTTAGTTTTTGGAAAAGTTTGAGAAACATTGATGTTAATTTCTATTTGATGCCTTCTTTATAATTTCTTTGTCATTATTGATATTCTCTATTCGTTGAGACATTCTCCTGTTTTCCTTTAGGTCTTTGACCACGTTTAACACAGTAGATTTAAACGATTTGCCTAGCAATTCTATGTCATTGGTTCTTCAGGGACTGCTTTCACAGATCTTTTTTTTTTTTTTTTCCCTGTGAATTGGTTGTACTTCCCGTTTCTTGGCATGCCTAGTATTTTTACCAAACACTGGGCTTTGTGAATTTTATGTGTTAACTCTGAAAAGCAGATTCTCCAGCCTACCTAGTGCTTGCTGTTATTGTTGAGGGCTGCGGTCATCTGTTTAGTGACATTTCCAAACTATTTATTTGTTTGTATGTATTTATTATTTTGCATAGACTGTATTCTTTGCCATGTGTGGTCACTGAAGTCTATCTTCAGTTATTTTAGTGGTCAACCAGTGACCTGATAAAGACCTTTTTTGGAGTCAAAAAGAGAAGAAAAAGAAAACTAAAAACTCTTTCCTGGTCATTGAAGATTGACTCTGAATTAGGTACTCTTTCAATGCTTAGCCAGGCCACCTACAATTGGGCCTTAGTCTACACCTCTGTTTGTGCAGAGCCCAAAGATCTGCCAGAGGCTCAAACCTAGGGTCCTCTCAGGTCTTGTCTGAGCATGCATTCAGCCTGGGTATGTACATTGGATCTCTGATCCTTCAGTACATGCAGTATCTCTACAAACAGTTTATTCTCCCATGCATCTGCCTCGTCAGCCTCTTCTTTTCCAGGCTATCAGGTTTGTCTGCTTCTTTCCCTGTTCTCCATTCCTTACCTAAGCTGGTTATGGCATTATATGTCTTTAAGGCTTTTGACAGACAGATACCACCTGGTAGCCACTCATGTCTGAGAGGAGTAAAGCCAAGGCCTATCTCAGAGCAGGTATCTCTGGAACTACCAGATTGGTCAAAATAAACAACAACAACATTTTTAGAAAAAAGATCTGTCTTCTCCACACCCTGGCACCAGCAAGCCACACCAGGAATGTGGGCTGCTGTCTTCATGGCAGCTGCCAAGTGGGGAATGGGGGATAGTAGGTGAATAAACAAAAATGCCACCATTTTTCATCAAAATTCAACAGCATCTTTTCTCATGAAGCACTTAATGTTTATTCTGTCAGTTTTTTTTTTCCACTTATTCATTGCTTCAGGGAAACCCTGGTGGCCTCGTGGTTAAGTGCTACGGCTGCTAACCAAAGGGTCGGCAGTTCGAAGCCTCCAGGTGCTCCTTGGAAACTCTATGGGGCAGTTCTACTCTGTTCTGTAGGGTCGCTATGAGTGGGAGTCGACTCGATGGCATTGGGTTTGGTTTTTGGTTTTTTTCATTGCTTCAGTGAAGGGAATGAATCCTATACCTTCTTAACACACTGTTTTCTGTAACATCCCCTCTCCTGATGTTTTTAAGTGGCCTTTCTCTTATTTTAGAAACCCTGGTGGCGTAGTGGTTAAGTGCTATGGCTGCTAACCAAGAGGTCAGCAGTTCAAATCCACCAGACGCTCCTCGGAACTGTATAGTGCAGCTCTACTCTGTCCTATAGGGTCGCTATGAGTCGCAATCGACTTGACGGGAGTGGGTTTGGTTTTCTGGTTTTCTCTTATTTCAGTATTTGCTTGGTTGCTGTAAATATTTTAAAACTTTCTAAATTTCTAAAAAAGTTCATGCTAACACTTTTTGCTTTGGAACAGGCCCTCCACAGAAGCTATCTGAGGCTATCAACTTGGTCATTTTCACTGACATTATCCACATCTCATTTTTTAAAAATATACACGGATATACAATTGATCCAACAACTTTCACTGAAATGTGTATCCTTTTATCACTCCCCATACAAGCACCTGACATATGTGACTCATCATTGTACACGTATGTGTGCATCTGGATTATATATTCTCTTCCATTGGTCTATAACTATATCAATACAAATTTTTGATATCACGTAGAGTGATGCATCTCATTTAATTATTTTTAAAACTCCTTTTGAGCTATTACTGTTTTTTGCATCATTTTGTATAAATTCTATAGCCAACTTGTAAATTAAACACACACACATGCACACACTGATGGGATTCTAATGGGGATTATATTGAATTTATGTAATAATTGAAATGATTTATTTTTTCATTGTTCAGTATAACTCATGGATAATGCACTTAAATATAATGGTTTCATTACAAGTAAGTATGGGCAGCAGCTAGGGGGAGGCATGAGGAATCTTCTCGAGTGCTAATAATATGTTACTACTTTCATATAAAAAATAGGTTTGTTCAATTTGTGATAATCCAGCTGATTAGTTGTGAATGTACTGTATATGGATTTCTTTATTCTATATAACTTACACAAATCATCCTTCAAATTGCTATTTACTTAAAAAAAGTTTGTTAGCTATAGCTATTGAAGTTTAGGCATCGTGTTTAGTCAGGTTTAGGCTCTATTGGAACTCAAAAGCATGAAAATGGTCAAAAATACTACAAAAATTAATTACAATAATAAAAGATCAAGGATGTATAAAACTCTAAGGCCAAGATCAAGAAGCTGGGCGTGGAGATTACCTGAAACTTGAAGCTAGCAACTGGACATGCAACCATATACTTCACTGACTGATGTGGTCTGCAGATGTGAACTTTCATGCAGTCTGTGTGAAAAATATTTCAATATGTTAAAATTCATTTAATTTGAATGTACATTTATTAAAATATGGATTTGTTATTTTCATGTTTGATAGTAAGTGTAAATTAGAATGTCAAACTTTATGTAAAACACAAACGGTTTACACACTTAAGTAATTTCATCACCAATTCCATTCATAGATATATACAAAATACAAACTCTTGTTTATGGGAAACAGGAGACAAATGCAACAATGTTTATAAGTGCATTGTATATAATAGTAGACAACTAGAAATAAAACAAGCATCTATCAGCAACAACACCAACAACAAAAAATGGATAAATGTGTAGTATACTCTTAAAATAGAATGCCATTCAATAATAAAATAGAATGGGCTGTCATTTCATTCAACCTGGAGCGTTAGTAATGTCAACCGAAAAAACAATCAATTTTCAAAAAGATTATCTACAACTTAAGACCCCTTTATTAAGTTCTACAGCATCTAAAAATATTTTCTAATACCCTATGAATTCTGTATTATAATTATAGCAAGAGAATTAAAAAACTAAAAATTCAGAATGATGGTGGAGGTATAGGAGGATATGAGGAGTCCCTGGATGGTGCGAACAGTTAACATAGTCACTGCTAACTGAAAGCTTGGTGGTTCGAGTCTACCCAGAGGCACCTCAGAAGAATGGATTGGTGATCTACATTAGAAAAATAAGCCGTTGAAAACTCTACCAAGAACAGTTCTACTCTGACACACATGGGGTTGCCATGAGTTGGAGGAGCACTAAAGATAAACAGATTTACTATTTTAGTTGTTGGGTTGGGTGATGAACTTATAGGTATACATTATAAACAAACTGACCGAAGTAAGGCATTCATAGACCAATAAACACATTTTGTCTTGAACCAAAAATGAGTGTTCCTAAAGGCCATTACATATAATTATTATTAAAATTATTGACAATGGATCCAAAAAAACTTGTCAGTGAATCTCTAAAATACTTCACAGAAATATACACTTTCTTCCAATACCATTGTTCATGCACTGATGGCACACTGGTTGTATTTTGCTCTCATGGTTTATATCCCACTTTATATTTAGCACCAAGTAGTTTAGCAACCCCCTGCATTATTTATTATCAACACTCAGACTCTACGAAGTTTTCATATATTACTGATTGGAAAATAAATGATTAAATCCAATTTGGATAACGCTGTTAGAGCTAAACATGTGCCTAATTTATGACCAAGCAATTTCAATTTAGGTATATATACAAGAGAATTGAGTTCACGTGTTCTCAAAAAACACTTGTACAAGAAGCTTTATGGTAGTTTTATTCATTATAGCCAAACATTTCTGACATCAGAATGGAAATAATTATTCTAAGCCATATGATGGAATTCAGCTTTGTAATAAAAATGATGGAAACACTCAAAAATATGGTTAAACCTTTTAAATATGTTTAGGAAAAGAAACCAGACATCAAAGAGAACTTATTTTCTGATTTAAAAGTTTCTACTCAATGGTGATGAGAAGTAAGAGCTTCTATTTAAGGGTGATAGAAGCCAGAATAATGGTTGTAATTGTGGGCCCAAGGCATTAACATGAAAGGAGCATAAGAGATGACGAATGATGAAATGCTCCACCTGCGGTTTCCCTCAAGCTGTAATGATGACAGTTCCACACTTCCAGTTGTTTATTTCAAGTTTTAGCCCAATTCTGAAAGCTTCTTATTTCATAGAATTTCACATTCCATGTGTCCACAAAACTCAAATGTCTGCTTTCTCCCAGTCTCCTGAATCTGGCCAGTTTTTGCTCCTCCACTAATATCACCTTGATCCAAGGTAATATCTTGTCACAGCTGGACTACTGCAATGGCTTTCTCCTGCCCACATCAGTTCTCTACCACAACTCTGCAATGGTAGCCCATTGTTTTAGGTTCAAAGCCACAATCCTCACGTTGATCTAATTTACACTGTAAGACCCGGCCCCAAAACATATACCTATTTCCTGTGTCTCACCAATTTACTCCTTGATCTTTTGTGACTACGCTGGGCATGTCCCCACCTCAGGGAGTTCTCACTTGTTCTTTGCTCTTCCCAGAACATTTATCCACAAATATCCACTTGTCTCTCTTCCTCGACTCCTTTTAGTTTTTGACAAAAGTCATATTCTTGATTCTCCCTTCTCTGACTATTTGACTTAATATTGCAAATATCCTCTGTTTTCCTGATTCCAATTTTCCACTTAGTTCTTCTTCATGGTGGTTAATACTTTTTGGTATACTCTGAAATTTACCCAAACCCAGTGCTGTCGAGTTGATTCCGACTCATATAAGGTCGCTTTACCAGTTAATTTTATATACTGTCTTTCTCCCCACGATAAAATGTAAACTTCATGAGAGCAGAGACTTATGTCAGTTTTTTCTTGTTTAATCCCATTTCACCAGTGCCTATAACAGTGTCACATACAGAGTTAAAGCATTAAAGCCCTTGTTCAATGAATGAATAAATAAATAAATAAGTGGATGTATGCATTTTGCTCTATATTATAGTTTGGTCATCATATGTATTTTCCTGACATTGTGTATTATATGGTAAATTATATTTCATGTGCATTTTATTTCAGAATATTAAAAAGGTACTAAAAATTTGTTATGACATGGGAGCATTGTGTTGACAGGGATTAAATCTATTGCTTTAGAAGATAAAGTTGAAAATGGCAACCATTCTCTTGCTTTTACACGGCAAATCCACCCAGTTCCAATAACAAAGCTTTAGTTATTTCTGAGAAGTGTAGAAACCAAGGCATTGTTACATTTATTTATTTTGTAAACATTTTTTTGAGCTTACATCTCTCTAGACAGTAGGCTAATCAAATCATGTTGTTCAGTCTCAAACTATAAAGGGTTCCTAAAGTCATATTTTCTGTACAAATGTCTATTTTCCCAGCACTCTTCTCATGGCCCCCATGACCTCCTTATTCCTCAGACTGCAGATAAATGGGTTCAGAAGAGGTGTAATGATACTGTAAAACACCGCCACCACTTTATCTTCCTCAGGGTAATGCAAGGAATGTGGCCTTGTATAGGTGGAGAGAGTAGTCCCGTAGAATAGGCTTGCCACAATCAGATGAGAGGAACACGTGGAGATGGCTTTTGTCTGCCCTTTACCTGAGCTCATCTGGTAAACCACAATAAGCACCTGGGCATAGGAAGCCAGAATGGCCATGAATGGTAGTAACAGAATGACAAGGCCACTAAAGAGGACAGTATACTCATACTGGGAGGTGTCCTGACACACCAAAGGCATTAGAGATGGAACTTCACAGAAAAGTGGTTAATGATCCGAGATGTACAGAATGGAAGTTGAAATACATACAGTGTATGTATTAAAGCATTGATAGAACTACTGGCCCATGCACATGTGACCATGGACAAACAGATCGTCCTGCTCATGAGCACAGGATAATGTGAAGGGTGACAGATCGCTACATGTCTATCATAAGACATGAAACCAAGAAGAGCTTCAGTTCCACCAAGAGTCAAAAACAGAAAGGTTTGAATCTCACAACCGAAAAAAGTAACGGTCTTACTATTTGACAGGAAGTTTGTCGCCATCTTGGGTACCGTGGTGGAGATGTACACCATGTCAATGAAGGAGAGCTGACTGAGGAGGAAGTACATGGGAGTGTGGAGCAGAGTGTCCAATCGGATGAGGTGGATCAGTATGATATTTCCCATCAAAGCCACTGAGAAGATGACAGTAATGGCAACAAAGAGTATCTTGTTCATTTGGCCATATTGGAAAAGGCCAAGAAGTATAAACTCTGCTCCAAAAGTTTGATTTTCTGTCTTCATGGCTTAAATCAAAACAAAGCAGACCATATCTGAAAATTCCATTAACAACATTGATTGACCTTTGAGAGAAAACAAAATGATTATTAAACGCAGTAGGATTCCCTTTAATCAGCTTAGATGACTATGTCTCTCCCTATTTTTATATAGGAAACCCTGGTAGTGTAGTAGTTAAGTGCTATGGCTGCTAACCAAAAGGTCAGCAGTTTGAATCCTCCAGGCACTCCGTGGAAACTCTATGGGGCAGTTCTTCCCTGTCCTGTAGGGTACTATGAGTCAGAATCAATTCAACAGCAATGAGTTTGGTTTTGGGTTTTTATGCACTGAATCTGTGTCTATTGAGCAATGGGCATTTTGAAAAATAAAATAAAAATAAGGTTTCTTTAAAATTGATCACAGAATAAAAATATAATATGGGGATAAAACATTTAGATGATTTGCCAACGTGAGTTATTACTCCCCTTGTAAATATCTTCATGATGATAGACTAGAGACATGTTCACATGTTGTGAAAAATCTTTCACTCAATTCCTTCATATATATAGTTTAGAATTGCACTGTTGGTTAAACTTGGTATAATATTCTTTAAAAAAAACTTCTTGACTCCATTTTTCAATTTTGAATTTGTATTGGCTATACATTGTAATAAAATTATATTAACATTTGTGGGTCAGGAATATTTTAGCTCTTCTAAATGAATTGGTGGTTATGTAGATAACATCTGTAAGTGTAAATAGGAATTCATTGACAAAGCCCTCCAAAAAAAAAAAAAAATCGATCGATCTACCTACCTACCTATCATCTACCTACCTATCTACCTACCTGTCTACCCACCTACCTACCTACCTATCTATCATCTATCTATCTACCGACCTGTCTGTCTGTCTATCTATCATCTATCTGTCTTTCTTTCATCTATCTATCTATCTATCTATCTATCTATCTATCTATCTATCTATCTATCTATCTATCTATCTATCTATCTATCTATCTATCTATCATCTATCTGTCTATCTATCATCTATCTATCTATCATCTATCTATCTATCTATCATCTATCTATCTATCTACCTACCTAAAACCTATCTATCTATCTATCATCTACCTATCTATCATCTATCTATCTATCATCTATCTGTCTATCTATCTGTCTATCATCTATCTATCATCTATCTATCTATCTATCATCTGTCTATCTACCTGTCATCATCACCATCTATCATGTATCTATCTATCTGTCTGTCTATCTATCTATATGCCAGACCTAAGGGATGGTTGGAGAATGAATCATTAAAATATAAGTTAACAATTATTCATCTAAATTTAACTCAAGAAGCATGTCAAGAATGGCATTTTTAATTTTACTTAGTCTTGTTATATTAATTGGGGAAATTTACATTTAAACTGCACTTGGAAGAAGTGGCAATTAGTAAAAGTTTATCACTTGCTCCTCAATTGGGATATGAAATCAAAAGACTACTGATGGCTTTTTTAAAATTCAAAAGTTTTGGATAATTCTTATTGCAGAACAACGTTAAGAAATAGAAAATATTTTCAATTAAAAACTAGCTAACTTTAATATAAAACCCCTTGTTGTTGAGTTGATTCCGATTCACAAAGACCCTATAGGACAGAGTAAAATTGCTCCATAGGGTTTCCAAGGAGTGGCTGGTAGACTCGAACTGCCAACCCTGTGGTTAGCAGCAAAGCACAAAATTAACTGACAATAACAATTGTTGATTATACACGTGCAAATACTAATACAATTCTGGCATATAAAATTCAATGACTCTAAAAAGACCATACTTAATGGTCTGACTGAGACTAGAGGAATCCTGGCGGTCATGGTCCCCAAACCTTCTGTTGGCACAGGACAGGAACTGTCCCCGAAGACAACTCATCAGACATGAAAGGGACTGGACAGTGGGTAGGAGAGAGATGCTGATGAAGAGTGAGCTAATTATATCAGGTGGACACTTGAGACTGTGTAGGCATCTCCTGTCTGGAGGGGGAACGGGAGGATAGAGAGAGTTGGAAGCTGGCAAAACTGTCAGAAAGGAGAGACTGGAAGGGCTGACTCATTAGGGGGAGAGCAAGTGGGAGTACAGAGTAAGATGTACATAAACTTATATGTGACAGACTGACTTGATTTGTAAACGTTCACTTGAAGCTCAATAAAAGTTAATTAAAAAAAAAATTCAAGGACTCATCATCGGTTATATTTACTGTTAACTTGACTATACTTGGTCCAAGATGCAGTCACATGAGGAAACCAAAATGTAAGTCTTTGTTCTGTAAATGCCTGACCTCAGAAGCCTAAATGTGAGTGAACAAGTTAGTATATGAGCTCATAAACTATATCTGCTATTCATGAATTGGGAAGATATTGTCTGAAACTTCCTATTCATGAATTGCAAATAAAGCTTATAAATTCATATGCAAATTTACTCTAGTAGAAATTTTATTTTTTACATTATCTATAGTCAACCAAGTTCCTATAAACTGAGGCATACTTTGTTTTTTTTTAACTAACAATATCATATTAGGAATTTTCATTGTGTAAATAATTTGTAGAAGTATAATAAATGTAATATGCTTTACGGAAGCATTTTAGAATGATGAGTACATGATAAAAACAGATAAGGGAACTAAAAAAATCAGCTTGGTGAGATAATGTGCATGTATTCAAAATCAGTTATGAAAGCCAGACAGTTACACATTATATATAGAAAAATATATGCATATGCATGTATGCATATATATTTCACTTGAAATAAAACAATTTACGAAATATTTTAATTCAACTGCAAAGACTCTCACCACGAATTTGTATTGCTTGAAACAGTTTACAGCCTTTCACCATTCCAGTAATATTGTTGAATATGACTACGCCTTGAGCATAATACAAAGTGGCAAGGCAAAAATAAGAAACATTTTTTTCTACCCCAGTCAAGACTACAAGTGATGCCTCCAGGACCATGCTGCCCAGTAGGGGTTGCACTGGACCTTCAAACCCTACCCTTTTCTCGCTTTACAAAGACACATCTCTCACCTTGCTCTTTTGTGATTGCTGTCCTAAGAAAATTTAAAATCAATATATGGCCTAATTAATCTCAGATAACATATCTAGATATTCAATTTTTGCAGTAATCATCCAAATGTAATGTGGATAATCTAGCCAGCCCAGAAATCGCCCAAATCAAAGGAAATGGGCATCCAAGAAAAATACTATTCACTCTACATAATTTATCAAATAAAACACATTCCTTTAAATAGTGTCCCTGAGATTAGTCATATATTGATCTTTTTGACACGAATTGTAGCGAAGTATTCAAGGTATTATAATATTTTAGGTTAAATTCAGAGTAATTAATGGCCCAAAAGAGCTATTTGAAATCTGAATGGTTGTTATTATGAACAAGACTGCTTTACCTCCAGCAGACCACGTTTTTAAAACTGAAAAACAAGCCACTGTGTTGAAAAGCGTATTCTTTTTCATTAGGTATTTAGACATATAGATTATTTTACATACATAAAAATAGTTGAAAAAAAATTTTAATTGAGATATATTGTCTTTTATAGAGATAATGTTTCGATCTCCTAGAAGATTTTTTGAAATAAATTATTAAACAGGGAGTTGGGAAACGGATCTGCAAAATTACATAGACGATTTTCCTGTCACCCCACTTGGGCACAGCATTAGAGAGGCACAGTAAGTCTGTGTTTCAAAAATTTTTAAGTTAAATTATATTATTTGTTTGTCATATATATTAAAAAGTCACAGACAAAACTGCATGTATTAGGAAAATCAAGCTACTTGACACTTGTACAGGGTGGCAGAAAAATAAATTCACAAAGAAATCCAAAACTGTGAAATCCCTAATTTGAAACACATTTTAGGAAGTGTTACCATTCTATGAACTGGCAGGATTGCTTTTTTTTTTTTTTTTTTTGCCTCAGCAAATAAGTCTTCAATCATTTACCATGAAAAAATTTAGTGGAAAAAAGAATCAAATGTTCAAACTCATTTTCTCGTCCTTATATAAGACTTTAAACCTCTCGGTGGACACAGGCTGGCTGCCTGATCAGGGTGGAATTCATACTTGGTTTCTCAGAGACCTTCTGGGAAAACTAGACCTCTAGTCCGTGATTAAGCACATTGTACAAATTACAAGTGATATTTTATTAGTCCTGGTGTCTGCATTCCTGGGGGGAGGGAGGGAAATGAACAAAGGGTCAAGCCTCAAAATATATTTGTTCAAGTGAAAAAAAAATCAAATAATTGATATTAGCTGATTGCTTTAAAAAAATTTTTTTAAAAGTTAACTATTTTTATTTTACCTTTAAAATATGTACGTAGATTTTGACTCCGTATAGTTAGTAATCAGCTAATATATAGTTTGATTTTTTTTTCTGTACAAAATATGCATTAAATACTGAGGAGTTATCTAATATAGGTGATATTATTAATGTGCTAAATTTTACAATAATTTTATTCCCAAAATAGGAAGGTTGGCTTGGCCATGGAAGTAAGGGACTCCGATTTCTGAAAGTCCACAGATCAAATACAAATGCTGTGATCCCTAAGGGTTAAAGTGCCCACGGGTAGAGTAGAATTTAGATTTTGGCATGGTGCTCAATAATGTTGTTCTATTTCGATGAGATGTATTTAATCTGGAAAAATTGAAGTGAGCTGAAATTTTGCCCAGTCAATTCCCTTACCTGATTCTATGGGATGACATGAAATAGCTGCTGTGCTCAAGAATGGGAAAAGAAAAGTGCAATAACTTAAGAAGAAACTCGATGTGGGTTAGATTTTGGGAAGAAAATACACAGGTTTATTCTCTCATGTACAGACAGGGATGTAAGTCACATCGTAGATCTTATCTTCATTTTTCTCCAATTATAATATATATGTTATTTTATAATTCATAAATTATTATTTATAATAATTATTCCTTAATTTGAAATATTTTGTCTCATTATTCTCTAAATCACCTTCCAGAGAAAACTCCAGGGGCCAAACAATCACTGAGTCAGTTTTAGGATGAAACACAGGTGTTTAGGAACCTTAATCTCAGATTTTTACTGAATGATTGAGTCCTATGAATAGTCAACATTTGCCTCACATTAAGTCACTTGTGGAAGGATTTCTAGAATATTGAAGTGATATTTGTAAGTTTTGAATACTGTGAAACTTGTACAGTTGCTGGCATTTTCTTTAAGAACAAGAGAGCAAAAATGCAAATATAAAATTGATATGACTGTGGAAGAGGCCTGCACAGGTGAGAGGATCTGCAGTTCAAGTTTCTTGTGTTTCAATGAAAACCTACCTCTGAAGTTAGGTTTGATACCTTTAAGTGGTGCTTGTTGTTATTGTTTTATTATTATTATCACCTGATATTGCATGAGAAAAATATTTGTGTATTATACACAGACAGTTGTCAGCTACTTTGGATGGGTATGAGAACATGAAAACCTAGAACTCTTCCTGAGGCATAAAAAGAGAAATATCTCTCAGGGACCCATATATTAAATCAGGGAGTAAAAGTGGAGCGTGATGGTGGAAGGTAGGATGGGGGTGACTCACTCTGTCTGAACTGCAGAAGCAGGAATATATTACTTGCTCTCTTGATTCATAGATTATCTAATAATAGCATCTACCGCTAATATTGTTTATTAAAAATTAAATTAGTTAACACATGCAAACAACTTACAATGTTGTCCAGCATGCTGCAAGCCCTTAATAAATATTAGCTTAATGATGATTATTAATGATGATGGTGTTTTTACTGCCTTTTTGGATTATTATTTTACATAAACTAAGATAGATTCAAGGATGGAAGCATCTCCTCCACTGCTTTGCTCAAATGTGGACACAAATCCTTCTAAAAGCTTTCCCCATCCCAGTGTGACATGGTTCTACTAAAGTTTCAAGAGAAAAAGAAACAAAACTAGAACAAACTATCTACAGGGAGAATTACTTAAAATAAGCCCTGTACATACAGTCACTCTCTCTGATAAGGTTCAAAGACCTAAAGTTTGGTATTGAAGAAATCTGAAGTATAAGAGAGTAATCAGTAAATAAACAAAGAGAGATAAATGAATGAAAGAATAAACAAATAAGCAGAGATATCAAGTTTGGTTCTCCAGAGCTCTAGTCAAAACCTGATTTTTGTGTGTTCCCCTGACATCCTACAATTTTGTTGGATTTGTATATTAAATCTAATAGTTTATTTTTGTTTTTGTTGGTTTGTTGTATGTGTGTGTATTCTCTGTTGTTGTTGTTAGGTGGTGCCAAGTTTGTTCTGACTCATAGCGACTCCTGTGTACACCAGAAGGAAACACTGCTCTGTCCTGTGCCATCCCCACAATCATTGTTATGCTTGAGCCCAGAGTATTTCTTAGGATATTCTGTATATAAGATCATGTCATTTGAATAGGAACAAATTTACTTCTTTTCAAATTTGAATGCCATTTCCTATTTTTTTTTTCCTAACTTTTCTGGCTAGTATTTATGTAATAATATGGAATAAGAGTTGTGAAGTCAAGCATCCTTGTTTTGTTCCTGATGTTAAGGAAAAACTTTCAGTTTTTCACCAATGTGAGTGATGTGAGCCGTGGGCATTTCATAACTGTCCTTAATCAGATACAAGCAGTTTCCTTACATTTCTAGTTTGTTGGGTGATTTTATTATGAAAGGGTATTGGAGTGTGTCAAATGATTTTTCTGCATCAATTAATATAATCATTTTTGTTCATTTTCTTAATTAATTGATATTTATGTTTAACCACTCCTGCATTTGTGGGATAAGTTTCACTGCGTCGTGGTGTATAGTCCTTCCAATATGCTGCCCTATTTGGTTTGCTAGTATTTTGTTGCAATTTGCTGCTGAATTTGGTTTGTTAGTATTTTATAGAAGATTTGTTTCCATATTCATAAGGTATATTGTGATTTATTTATTTTTTTTTGCTTTGGTATCAGGGTGATAATGTCATTCTAGAATGAGTTGCCTTCTATTTTTTGGAAGAGTTTGAGAAAGATTATTGTTAATTTCTATCTGGTATCTTTTTATAATTTCTATCTCCTTACTGGCAGTCTCTATTTGTTAAGACATTATTTCACTGGTTACCTTTAGTCCTTTGTACATGGTATCCATTAGCACCTTGAACATATTTAATACAGTTTATTTATATTATTTCTCTAGTAATTCCAGTATCTGAGTTGACTCAGGGATTGTTTCAAATTTATTTATTTTTTCCTGTGAATGAGCCATGTGCTCCTGTTTATTTGCATGCCTAATATTTTGTTGTTGCTGTTGTGGAAAACTGAACATTGTGAATTACAAACCATAATTATTAAAATTATTGACAATGGATTAAAAACAATCATGTCAGTGATTATCTTAAATACTTCACAGAAAATGTATACTTTCTTCCAATACCATTATTCATGCACTGTTTTAGCACTGGTTGGATTTTATCGTCATGGCTTATATCCAATTTTATATTTAGTGCCAGGTAGTTTGGCAAGTCACTGCATTATTTATTATCAACAATCTCAGACTCTAAGAATTTCTCTTGTATTGCTGAATGGAATACAAATGATTAAACCCACATTGCAATAACACATTCATAGCTGTACATGTACTTAAAATATGACCAAGCAATTTCAATCTTTGATGTATATACAAGATAATTCAGTTAATATGTTCTCAAAAAGCATTTGTACAGGAAGTTTTATGGCAGTTTTATTCATGATAGCCAAACATTTCCTGCATCAGAATGGAAACAATTGCTCAGGAGCCATATAATGGAATGTAGCTTTGTAATATAAACGATGGAGTTACAGAGACACACAAAAATATGGTTAAATCTTTTAAATATGTTGACTAAAAGAAGCCAGATATCAAAGAGAACTTTTTTTTTTCTGATGCCAAAGTTTCTACCCAATGGTGATGAGAAATAAGAGCTTCTATTTAATGGTGATAGAAGTCAGAATAATGACTGCGTTTGTGGGGCCAAGAGGTCAACGTAAAAGTAGCACAAGAGATGCTGAATGATGAAAACGCTCCACCTGTGGCTTCCCCCAAACTGTAATCATGACAACTCCATACTTCCAATTATTTAGTCCAAGTCTTAGCCCAATTCTGAAGCGTTTCATATTCCAATGTGTCCACAAAACTCAAATATCTGCTTTCTCCAAGTCTCCTGAATCTGGCCAGCTTTTGCTCCTCCACTAATATCACTTCAATCCAAGGCCATATTTTGTCACACCTGGGCTACTGCAATGGCCTCCTTGTGTTCACATCAATTCTATACTCACAACTCAGCAATGGTTGCCCAGCATTTTGGGTTAAAATCCAGAATCCTCATACTGATCTAATTTATACTACATGTTCTGGCCCCATTAAATCTACCTATTGACTAAGTCTCACCAAGTTACTCCTTGATCTTTTGTGACTATGAAGGACATGTTCCCATCACAGGAAGTTCTCACTTGCTCTTTGCTCTTCCCAGAACACTCTTCCTCAGATGTCCACTTGATTCTCTTCCTTAACTCCTTTTAGTCTGAAAAATGTCACATTCTTGTTTCTCCCTTCTCTATTTTACTTATAATTGCAAACATCTTTTAGTTTCCCTATTCCAATTTTCCACCTAGTTTTTCTTCATGGCAATTAATACTTTTTGATATACTGTACTATTTATGCATTAATTATATATATTGTCTTTCTCCTCACAATGATATGTAAACTTTAAGAGAGCAGACATTTATGTCAGTTTTATATTGCTCAATCCCATATCACCAGTGCCTATAATTGCGTCACATACAAAGTTAAAGCATTAAAACTTTTGTTCAATGAATGAAAGAATGAGTGGATATATGAAATCTGCTCTATACTACAGTTTGGTCATCATATATATTATCTAGATATTATGCATTTTGAAATAAATTATATTTTCTATGCATTTTATTTCAGCAAATTAAAGAAGAAAAAATATTTGCTGTGACATAGGAGTATTGTGTTTATGGGTCCTAAATCTACTGCTTTAGAAGATAAACGACATAGATAATGGCAACCATTCTCTTGCTTATACATTGTAAATCAATCCAGTTCCAATAGTAATGATTTAGTTATTTCTGAAAAGAGGAGAAATGAAGGCATTTGTCTAATTATTTATTTTGTAAACATTTCTTTGAGCTTACATCTCTCTAGACAGTAGGCTAATCAAATCATGTTGTTCAGTCTCAAACTATAAAGGGTTCCTAAAGTCATATTTTCTGTACAAATGTCTATTTTCCCAAAACTCCTTTCCTAGCCCCCATGACCTCCTTATTCCTCAGACTGTAGATAAATGGGTTCAGAAGAGGTGTAATGATCCTGTAAAATACTGCCACCACTTTATCTTCCTCAGGGTAATGCAAGGTGTGTGGTCTTGTATAGGTGGAGAGAGTAGCCCCATAGAATAGGCTTGCCACAATCAGATGAGAGGAACACGTGGAGATGGCTTTTGTCTGCCCTTTACCTGAGCTCATCTGGTACACCACAATAAGCACTCAGGCATAGGAAGCCAGAATGGCCATGAACGATAAGGACACTAAAGAGGACAGTATACTCATACTGGGAGGTGTCCTGACACACCAAAGGCATTAGAGATGGAACTTCACAGAAAAAGTGGTTAATGATCTGAGATGTACAGAATGGAAGTTGAAATACATGCAATGTATGTATTAAAGCATTGATAGAACTACTGGCCCATGCACATGTGACCATGGACAAACAGATCGTCTTGCTCATGAGCACAGGATAATGTAAAGGGTGACAGATCGTTACATATCTATCATAAGACATGAAACCAAGACGAAGAGCTTCAGTTCCACCAAGGGTCAAAACCACAAAGGTTTGAATCTTACAGTCTAAAGAAGTAACAGTCTTATCATTTGACAGGAAGTTTGCTGCCATCTTGGGTACCGTGGTGGAGATGTACATCATGTCAATGAAGGAGAGCTGACTGAGGAGGAAGTACATGGGAGTGTGGAGCGGAGTGTCCAGTCGGATGAGGTGGATCAGTACGATATTCCCCATCAAAGTCACTGAGAAGAGGCCCGCAATGGTAACAAAGAGGACGGTGTTCATTTGGCCATATTGGAAAAAGCCAAGAAGTATAAATTCTGCTCCAAAAGTTTGATTTTCTGTCTTCATGGCTTAGATAAAAATAAAGCAGACAATATCTGAAAATTCAATGTAAACAACATTGAATGTCCTTCAGAAGAAAACAAAATGATTATTAAATGCAGTAGAATTTCCTTGAATCACTTTAGGTGACTATTTCTCCCTGTTTCTATACACTGAATCTGTGTTTGTTGAGCAATGGCCAATTTGAAAAAAAAAAAAAGATAATTTTTTTTTTTTTTTACTTCTTACAGAATAAAAATATTATCTGGAAATAAACATTTAGATGATTTGCCAACATGAGTTTTTTCTCCCCTTTTAAATATCTTCAAGATGAGAGATTGGAGATGTGCTTACTTGGTATGAGAAAAAAAAATCTTTCACTCCATTCATTTAAATAATTAAACAGGACAGTGATGTTCAAATATGATATAATATTCTTACAAAAAGCATTTCTTTCTCCATTTCTCAATTTTGAAATTATATTGGCTATAGGTTGTAATAAATGTTATGTAACCATTTGTATGTCAGGAATACTACAACTCTTACAAATGAATTGGTGGTTATTTCTATAATGTCTGTAATTGTATGTGGAAATTTGTTGCCCAGGCAAAAAACAAATATGCAAGACCTTTAAGAAGGGCTGGAGAAAGAAACATTAAAATGTTATATTAGCAATTATTAATCTAAGTTTAAGTCAAGGAACATGTCAAGAATGGCATTTTGAATTTGACTTGGTCCTTTTATATTAATAGGGGAAATTTACATTTAAACTGCACTTGGATGAAATGTCAGTTAGTAAAATGTTATTACTTGCTCCTCAGTTGAGATATGGAGTCAAAAGGTATTGATGCCCATTAAAATTTGAAAGTTTTAGATAATGGTTATTACAAATATTGCTCAACAAAGTTGAGAAATTAAAATTATTTTCAGTAAAAACTAGTCAGCTTTAATACAAAGTGTGACAAATAAGAAAATTGACAATACCAACTGTTGATTACACATACATGCAAATATAAATACAATTCTAGCATATAGAATTCAATGATCTATCATAAAGTTTTATTTATTGTTGACCTGACTATACTTGGTCCAAGGTGCAGTCACTTAGGCTAAGCCCCACATCAGCAAACCAAACCTAAGTCTAGTTTCTGCAAATGCCTGACTTCCCAGAAGCCAAAATGTGAGTTAACCAATTAAAACTTGCCTGCTGAGTTTAACCTGGTTCAAAACGTTCCATTAATCCCATCCCCATCACCAGAACTGTTAAAAACAAAATTTTTACAAAATTAAATTTGTATAAGAACTCATAACCTGTAGTTGCTATTCATGAATTAGAAAGCTCTTGTCTGAAACTTCCCATTCATAAATTGCAAGTTAAACTTATGGGTTCATATACAAACCTAATCTTGTAGAAATTTTGTTTTTAACATTATCTATAGTCAGCCAAGTTGGTATAAACTGAGGCACATTTGACTATAAATAATCATATCACTAAGTTATATAGGAAAGATACTACACACATTTCATATATTCTAAAAAGCTTTGATCCTATTGAACCGTCATTCTTCATTATAGGCCTTTCTCAAAGAACAGTGCTTTTCTCTAAAACAGCAAACACAGTGATATAAAATAATGATGGATGTTTGTATAATTCAGAAAAAAACACTTATTTTAACAACATTATTTTTTTGAATGTTCTAACCCATGAAATAGAATATGACAAATAAAAATAACAACCCAAAAAAGAAAAAAATTTTTTCTATTTAAAAGCTTTACTGTTTTTGAAAACCTAATAAATGAAAAACACTTAACTTGCTAAAAGTGTTCGATAAATTGTATAAATTATAATTTACAGTTAGCAACGTTCTAATACATTATATTTTTAATATTCTTAAAATTTTTCACCTTAGTAATAACAATACTCAATGACAATAAAATATTATTTAAATATGGTTATCGAAAAAACGGTTTATGTTTTAAAAATATCAAATGCAAACACACGTAACTGAAAGGACAAAATAAATGTCATTGCAAGCTAGTTCACTGTAAACCAATTGATGTAAATACAATCTAGATTTCAAGATAGGTTATATATTTCAGACCATGAAGCAATTTTTTAATAAAAATCTGAAAGAAAATGATCAAGTTAAAAATAAAAATAAAAAAAAAATGTCGATAAGAGAATGAAGAGGAGGAAATACAACATGTAAAATTTTATGGATATAAACGTGATAAAATAGCATGATAATTGGGCGTGATAGAAAAACAGGAAAGTAAGAATACAATAGCTGTAGAAGTTATAAGGAGTCTTGATTCTGGTGTAGTGATTATAGCACTGAGCTGGTAACTGAAAGGCAGGCGGTAGTTGGAACCCACCAGCTGCTGAACAGGAGGAGAAAGATGTGCCAGTCTGCTCCTGTAAAGATTTACAGCCTTGGGAACCCTGTGGGGCAGTTCTACTCTGTCCTATAAGGTCACTATGAGTTGCAATTGACTCCATGGCAGTGGCTTTATAGAAGTTATTATATATCATCAATAAATTATATACTCTGCCCATTGCCTTGGAGTCAATTCCAATTCATAGTGACCCCCGGGCAGAACAGAACTGCACCATAGGGTTTCTAAAGCTACAATCGGTACAGGAGGAGCCCTGTTTGTGCTGTGGTTATGTGTTTGGCTGATAACAGAAGAGTTGGTGGTGTGATCCTACTAGGTGCTTTGAGGGAGAAAGATGTGGCAGTCTGCTCCTGTAAAGATTTACTGCCTTTGAAACCTACTTTGTCCTATATGGTCACTATGAGTTGGAATCTACTGGATGGCAGTGGGTTAATCTTTATGGAAACAGACTGCCACATCTTTCTCCCTTGAAGTTCCTGGTAGGTTCCAACCCCTGACCTTTGGGTTACAACCCAGTGCTTAACAACTGTACAGCCAGGGCTCCTTCAATAAAATATGTAGGGAAGTCTGTTCTTTTTGTGAATTTGATCGTCTGTTCTACATTTTTTCCCACTCTGTCCAGGACTCTCTGTTGTAATCCCAGTCAGAGCAGAGAACCCTGGAGACTCTGGCCCCTGGAGATCCTTCTAACTCAGAACTGAAGCCACCCCCGAAGTTTACCTTTCAGCCAAAGTAAGACAGGCCTATAAAACGAACAGTATATGACATCAAATGGGCTACACCTGCCAAAAAACAGAGAAGAGAAGGCAGGAAGGGACAGGAAAACTGGACAAATGGAATGTGGGAATGTGGCGTGGAAAGGGGGAGAGTGCTGACACAATAGGGATTGCAGCCAAAGCCATGAAAAAAATTGTGTATAAATTTTTGAATGACAAAGTAATATAAACATATATATGGAAGGAAAAATTTATTTAAAAAAAAGAAAACGGGAACACTGGCAACAAGTTCCAATCTATTGGAATGCTCATTTCACCAGGTGGGGGTCGTTATTTTGATTTTGTAGTTTTTACCCCCCAAAATTTCATGTAAAGTATTATAAATCTAAACAAGAACCCAAATTGAATTCTTAGAACAAATAAAAAATTTTAATATCACAAATAAAATCCAATTTACCAAAAATTAATAATAAAAATGAAAAGAGCCGACTAAGAAGAAAAAAATATACAAATAAGTGATACATCGAAAATGAAATAGAAGGCTTAAAATAAAGAAATAATCCAAAAATATTAAAACCTAATTAAACAAAACAACTTTATTAAATTATTAGGCCAAAAATGTTGTGAGCAACGTTATCAGATATGCAGTAGCATAGTTTTGGTAAAACACGGTAGATCTTTTCAAAACTTGCTAATCATTTCTCACGACCTTTGATCATTTTCATACCTGTCGCAGTCGTTGAGTTAGGGCCGCTTACCAAAAGGTTTGCAGCTCGATTCCACCAGCGGCTCCTTGGAAACCATCCTGGGCAGTTCTGCTCTGTCCTACAGGGTGGCTTTGAGTCAGAATAGACTTGATGGAAGCCGCTTTTTTTTTTTAACTAACAGATTCATATTAGGAATTTTTCTTGTGTAATTTATAGAAATACACTAAACATACAGGAGAAATTTGAAATGAAGGGCACATAATGAAAATGGAGAAATGAACTAAAAACATCAACTTGTTGAGATAATGTGCATGTATTCAAAATCGGTTATGAAAACTAGACAGTTACACATTATATACACACATATATACATATGCGTATAAGCATATATATTTCACTAAAAATAAAACAATTTACAAAATATTTTAATACCACTGCATAAGTTTCTCAACAGGTGTTTGTATTGCTTGAAATACTTTACATAGTTTACAACCTTTCACGTTTCTAATAATATTCCTGAACATGACTATGTCCTAAGCATAATGCAAAGTGATAAGGCAAAAATAAGAAAGAAATGTTTTTACTACCCCAATCAAGACTATGAGTGATAGCTGCAGGGCCTTGCTGCCCAGTAGGGGTTGCATTGGACCTTCAAACCCTAACCCTTATCTCGCCTTACCAAGAAATGTCTCTCACCTTGCTCCTTTGTGATTGCTGCCCCAAGAAAATTTCAATTCAATGTATGGTCAAATCAATCTCACATAACTTACCTTGATACTCATTTTTGCAGAAATCGTTCAAATGTAATCTGAATAATTTGGGCTGTCCAGATATCACGCAAATCAAGGAAATGAATGTGCAAAAAAAAAAAAAAATACAATCCATTCTACATAATTTATCAAATAAAACACATTCCTTTAAATAGTGTCCCTGAGATTAGTTGTATATTGATCTTTTTGATATGAATTGTAGTAAAGTCTCCAAGGTATTGTAATATTTTAGGTTAAATTCAGAGTAATTAGTGGCCTAAAACAGCTATTTGAGATTTGAATGGTTGTTTTTATGAAGGAGACTGCTCACATCCAGCGGGTCATGTTTTTAAAACTGAAGAACAAGCTACTGCATTGAAAAGCACATTCTTCTTCATTAGATGTGTAGACATCCACATTCTTTTCCAGATATAAAGTAATTAATTTTAAAACTTATTTCAGTTGAGATATATAGTGTCTCATATAGAGATATGTTTCATTTTCCCAGGAAATTTTATTTGAAATAAAACATTAGGTCAGAAGCTGGGGAAGGGGTCTGCAAAATTAAATAGATTTCCCTGTCACCCCACTTGGGGATAGTGTTACATACTCACAGCAAGTCCGTCTTTCACAAAGTTTTAAGTTAAATTATATTGTTTGTTGGTTATATATATCAAAGAGTCACAGAGACAAACTGCATATATTATGAGTAATTAAGCTACTTTATTTGGCACCTGTACGGGGTGGCGGAGAAATAGATTTGAAAAGGAACCCAAAACTGTAGAAACCTCTAATCTGAAACACATTTCAGGAACCGTTACCACACTACGAGTGTGCAAGATTGCCTTTGTGTTTTTTTGCCTCAGACAATAAGCCTTCAATCATTTACCATGGAAAATTTTAATAAAAAAAGAAATGTTCAAACTCATTTTCTCATCCTTATATGAGGCTTTCAACCTCTTGATAGAAATGGGCTGACTGCCTAATCATGGTGGAATTCATATTTTGTTTCTCAGAGGCCTTCTGGGGAAACTAGGTCTCTAGCCCACAATTAAGCACATTGTAGAAATTGTAGGTGATATTTTATGAGGCCTGGTGTCTACACTCCTGGGAGAAAAAAAAAAGAACAAAGGGTCAAAGCTCAAAATATATTTGTTCAAGTGAAAAACAAATCAAATAACTGATCTTAACTGAATGTTAAAAAAAGAAAAACCAGTTAACTCTATTTTACCTTTAAAATATGTGTGCAGATTTAGACTCCACGTAATTAGTGATCAACTAATACTTACTTTGATTTTTTTCTGTACAAAATATGCATGCAATACTGAGAATTATATAATATAGGAGATATTATGTTAAATACTGCAATAATTTTATTCTCAAAATAAACAAGTTGGCTTGACCATAGAAGTAAGAGACTCAGCTTTCTGGAAGTCCACAGATCCAACATAAATGTTTCAGTCCCTAAGGTTTAAATGTCTCCAAGTTCATAGACAGGAATTTAGATTTTGGCATGATGCCCACTTAAATTTGTTCTATTTGAATGAGATACATTTAATCTGGAAAAATTAAAGTGAAGTGGGATTTTAACCAGCCAATTCTCTTACCTAATTCCATGGGATGACATAAGACAGCTGCTGTGCTCAAGTAGGAAAAAGAAATGTGCAATAACTTAAGAAGAAAGGTGATGTAGGTCAGAGTTTAGAGAGAAAATACATAGGTTAACTCTATCACACACAGAGATGGAAGTCACATCAGTAAGCTCTTATCTTCATTTTTCCTCAATTATGTTATTTTATAATTTATAAATTATAATTTATAATAATTATAACATAATTATTCCTTAATTTGAAATATTTTATCTTATTCTCTAAAACACCTTACAAAGAAACTCCAGTCGTCAAACAACCATTGAGTCAGTCATAGGATAAAACATAAGCATTCTGGAAACCAATCTCAGAGTTTAACTGAAGAATTGAGTCCTAGGAATGGTCAACACTTGCCTCACTTTTGTTCACTGCTGGAAATACACCTACAATATCAAGGTGACATTTATAAATTTTGAATAATGTGAAACTTGTACACTTTTTGGCACTTGATTTTAGAACCAGAAAACAAAAATGAAAATATAAAATCAATATGATCTTGGAAGGGTCCTGGACAGGTAAGAAGGTATTTGCTCTCTTGATTCAGATATTAATTATTAATTTTCAAGTGTTACTGGTAATAGCATCTACCACTAATATTGTTTATTAAAAAGTAAGTTAGTTAACACATGCAAACAACTTACAACATTGTCCAGCATGCTGCAAACACTCAACAAACAGCTTTAATGATGATTATTATTGATGCTGCTGTTTTTACTGCTTTTTTGATTATTATTTCACATAAACTAAGATTCAGGGATGGAAGCATTGCCTGCACTGCTTTTCTCAAACACAGACACAAATCCTTTTAACAGCTTTCTACACCCCTGTGTTACGTGGTTCTACTAAAAACTCAACAAACAAAAATAGAACGAACCCTCTGCACTGAGAATTACTTAAATAAACTCTATAAATATAGTTGCTCTCTCTGCTCAGGTTCAAAGACTCTCCCAACGACATGATCACTGTTGAGGGTTGACCTCCTTCCAGCCAGGGGCAACCTTCCTACCTAATAGCCAACACAGGGCAAATGAATGTTTTTGCCACCACCTGAGAAGCACTGAGTCTATACACATGGGTGCTTGGGCCCAAATAGTGAACCAAGAGAGAATCATTAAGTCTCTTTTCCTCCAAATTTAAGCTCTTTAAACTCATACAAATAAGGAAAAAAAAAAAAAAGATCATCCAATTTTTTTGGACCAAGCTGAATGAGAAGTAATTTAAAGTAGATTTAAAGCAAACGTGTAATGAAGAAAACCAATCAAGTGAATCAGTTTTTCCCATAGGCATAATTAAGAAGTCATTGACATCTTTTTTCCCTTAAAATCCAGGTCAATTTGAAGTTTGGTGTTGAAGAAATGTGAAGCTCAAAAGTGTAATAAGTAAACAAATAGAGAGAGATAAATAAATGAATGAACACATGCATGGATGGATGGATGGATGGATGGATGGATGGATGGATGGATGGATGGATGGATGGATGGATGGATGGATGGATGGACGGACAGGCATATAGAAAGACAGACATATGAATGAATGAATAGATGAATAAGTAGATAAAGAGATAGCTATATCAACAAATCAATAAATAGATGGATAAATAGATAAATAAACAGATAAATAATAACAAGTTTGGCTTTCCAGAACTGTATTTTTGTGTGTTGATCTGATATCCTGCCATTCTGTTGAATTTGTATATTAAATCTAATAGTTTCTTTTTGTTTTTTATTTGTATTGTATATTTGTGGGTGTGTGTATGTGAGGGAGAGAGAGAGAGAAGGAGAGAGAATTCCTTAGGATATTCTATGTATAAGATCTTGTCATCTTGAATAGGAAAAATTTTACTTCTTTCCAAATTCAAATGCCTTTAAAAAAAATTTTGGCCTAACTTTTCTGTCTAGTATTTCCAGAAAAATGTAGAATAAGAGTTATGAAATCAGGCATCCTTGTCTTGTTCCTGATGTTAGGGGAAAACTTGTAGTCTTTCACCAATGCGTGTGATGTTAAAAAAAAAAATAGCTATGGGTATTTCATAAGTGTCCTTAATCAGATACATGTAGTTTCCTTACATTTCTAGTTTGTTGAATGATTTTATTATGAAAGGGTCTTGGATTTTGTCAAATGATGTTTCTGCATTCATTAATCAAGTCATTTTTCCTTCATTTTCTTAATTAATTGATATTTATGCTTAACAACTCTTGCATTTCTGGGATAAGTTCCACTGGAACGTGGTTTATAGTCTTTTCAATATGCTGCTGTTTGGTTTGCTAGTATTTTGCTGCTGGATTTGGTTTGTTAGTACTCTGTTTGAAGATTTGCATTCATATTCATAAGGGATATTGTGGGTTTTTTTGGCTTTGGTGTCAGGGCGATTATGTCATCATAGAATCAGTTACAAAGTGTTCCCTACTATTTTCTTTTGCAAGAGTTTGAGAAAGATTAATGTTAATTTGTATTCGGTACTTTGTTATAATTTCTATCTCCTTATTGTTATTGTTGTTGTTGTTTTTCTAGGTGCGCTCAAGTCATTTCTGACTCATAGCCACCCTATGCACAACAAAAGGAAACACTGCCCGATCCTGTGCCATCCTCACGATCATTGTTATGCTTGGGCGCATTGTTGCAGCCACCATGTCAGTCCATCTTGTTGAGGGCCTTCCTCTTTTTCACTGACCCTATTCTTTACCAAGGATGATGTCCTTCTCCAGAGACTGATCCTTCCTGACAACATGCCCAAAGTATATGAGATGAAGTCTCACCATTCTTGCTTCTAAGGAGCATTCTAGTTGTACTTCTTCCAAGGCAGATCTGTTCCTTATTTTGGCACATCATGATATATTCAATATTCTTCACCAACAGATGCCAATTTTTCTTCAGTCTTCCTTACTCATCATCCAGCTTTCATTGCTTGGGTCAGGGGCACCTTAGTCTTCAAGGTGACGTCCTTGCTTTTTAACACTTTAAGGAGGTCTTTTGTAGCAGATTTGCCCACTGCTGCTTCCATGGATGCCGATTGCTGAAACAAGTAAAATGAAACCCTTATTGTTTTAGGTTTTACATTTAGGTCCTTGATCCATTTTGAGTTAGTTTTTGTTTATGATGTGAAGTATGGGTCCTGATTCATTTTTTCTACAGACGGACATTCAGTTTTGCCAGTGCCATTTGTTAGAGACTGTCTTTTCCCAATTTAACAAAATTTGGCCCTTTGTCAAAAATCAGCTGCCCATAGCTGGATGGATTTACATCTGTGTTCTAAATTCTGTTCCATTGGTCTATGCGTTTGTCATTGTACAAATACCAGTCTGTTTTGATTGCCATGCCTGTATAGTAGGTTCTAAGATTCAGTAGTGTGAGGCCTTCTTTGGCCTCTTTTCTTTTCACATTGGATTGGTGATTAGTGTTTCCATCTCATTAAAGAATGCTGTTGCAATTTGGATCTGTCTTGCATTATATTTGTAGATCACTTCAGGTAGTATTGACATTTTCATGATGTTGAGTCTTCCTATCCATGAGCATTTTTTTTTCTTCCAATTATATAGGTCTCTTGGTTTCTTGCAGTAGCATTTTGTAGTTTTCTTTGTATAGGTCTTTTATATCCCTGGTTAGATTTATTCCCAAGTATTTTATCATTTGGGGGGCTATTATAAATGGCATTCTTTTTGTGATTTACTTTTTGAAGTTCTCTTTGTTGATGTAGAGGAATCCAACTAATATGATATTGTACCCTGCTACTTTGCTGACTCCTTCTATTAGTTCCAGTAGTTTTTTTGTGGAATCCTTGGAGTTTTCTATGTATAGGTTCATTTCATCTGTGTATAGGGAAAATTTTGCTTCTTCTTTCCAATTTAGATGTCCTTTATTTCTTTCTCTTACTAGATTTCTTTAGTTAAGACTTTCAGTGCAATGACATTTTGGTTAGCAGCCGAGCACTTAACCAATGCACCACCAGACCTCCTCTATGTCATTACCTTGAAATTTACCGTTATCTTCCTAAGTTTAAAACAGTCTTTTATTTATTGTTATCGCTTTGGCTTCCTCTCCATATGAAAGTTCTATAACTACACCATTTATTCCCTCTTTTTTGTTTTGATGTCATCGTTTACGTACTGATGTCTTTGGTTCCCTGTTTTTAGCCTTTTAGCTTTGTTTTATTTTTAAAATTCTTTATTTGGGTTGGTATCTGGGTGGTCTGTCCTGCGTCCAAATATCAGATTATTGTTTAATGTTTTTGGTTCTCTATTCGAAGGACTCTCTTTAATATTTCTTGCAAGTTTGGTCTGGTTTTTACAAATTCCCTTAATTTCTGCTTATCTGGAAATATTCTAATGTTGCCATTGTATATGAGAGACAGTTTTACTGAATATAGAATTGCTGACTGGGTTTTTTTTGTTTTTTTTTTTTGCTTTCGACCTTTTATATAGGTCTTCCCACTGTCTTCTTACCTACATGGTTTTAGCTACATAGTTGGAGATTAGTTTTATTGGTTCCCCTTTTTAGATAGGTGACTTTATTTTTCCTTAGCTGATCTCAGGATTCTTTGTTTGTCTTTGGTCCTTTTTATTTGCACATCTGTTTATAAGTCTTGGTGACTTTCTTTGGGCTCTATCCTGTATGGGGTTCATTGCGCTTCTTGGATGGGTATCTTCTTGTCTTTCCTGATGATAGAAAGCGAAGTTTTCTGCCAGGATTACTTTGACAATTGTCTCTGTGTTTTGCATTGCACCCCCACCCCCCGCCCACTGGATCTCTTATCATATGCAAGTTTTTCCTCTTGATAGTGTCCCACATAATTATTAGGATTTCTTCATTCTTTTTTCTGATTTTTCCTCAAACAAATTGGTATCAAGGGATTTTTCTTTAATTTCACTAATCTGCCTTCCATTGCTTCAATTCTGGTCCTATATCCTTCTTTTGAGTTGTCTGTTTCTGAAATTTTATTCTTAATCTTTTGGCTTTCTAGTTGATGTTTTTGTATGGTTTCTAGTTGTTTCATTTTTATATTGTTTTCCTGAATTCTTTATCGCTTTTATGAGTTGTAACCAACTTGACAACAATGGGTTTTTTGTTTGTTTGTTGCTTTCTTTCATTTTGTCAGTGCCTTCCTCGATTTTGTCTCTATTTTTCTTGGTTTTGCCTGTGTTTTCACAGGCTGTTTCTTACCCCCGGCAGTTTTTTTGTTCTTTATTTCAGTCACTTGCTGACTCCATCCTGTCCTGCTTCTTTTTGTGATTTGATATTGTCTGTTGTTTCCGAAGCATCAAGAAATTATTATATCTATTTATTTACTGTGTGTTTGTTGAACCCTGAAATTTTGTTTTGTTTTGATATATCCAAGTAGGCTGGGCCTGTGTTTTGCTCTGGTCTCTAATTTTGCCATTTTGATGCTCTCACTACCTTTCTCAGAGTTGGTGGAGGAATGACTGCATGTGTGAGTGTGGGTCTCTTGTGGGGCTGTTGAGGATATAGGTGGTGTTTCTGTTGAGGTGGTGTGTTTGTCTGTCCAGCTGGACCCTGGCTGTGGGTGCAGTGGGTGATCTTCCTAGTTTTGGGGTTGGGTGCTGTGTGTGTGCTCTGCTGATTGCAGGGTGGTTGGGTTTGGGGTATCTGGGTTGTTGGTCCCCAGATGAGTTGTCTGGAAACTCTCATCAATGGTTCCAGGTGAGCAGGGTTATGTGGGGATGTTTAGAATTAGAATATAGAACACAGAAGAATATACAATATACATTATAGAAGAATATACACAGTAGACTATACAATACAGAATATAGATTATACAAGAGCATATAATACAAAATTTAGAATATAGAAAGTAGAATGTAGAATACACAATATAAAATGTAGAATAAAGACTACAGAATACAGATTATAAAATACAGAAAATTATGGAATGTAGAATGTAAAATATAGAAGAATACACTATATTCTATTTTCAAAGTTCTTTTATATTCTGGATTCTATCTTCAGTGTTCTATGTTCCATATTCTATATTTCAAATTCTCTATTTTCTATAATCTATGTTCTTCTATATTCTATATTTTTGTATGTTCTATATTTCATACTTTGCATTCTATATTCGATGTTCTACATTCTATATTTTTCTACATACAATATTCTTCTATATTCTATATTCCATATTCTACATTGTATATTTTAAATTCTTCCATATTCTATGCTCTATATTCTGTATTCTACATTCTAAATTCTGTATTCTATGTTCTTCCATATTCTTCTATATTCTATATACTATATTTTTCTGTATTCTATATTCCATAGTCTACATTCTTCCTTCTATATTCTACATTCTTCTATATTCTGTATTCTATACTCTTCTGTAGTGTATATTTTGTTTTACATTCTATATTCTTATTCCATTATCTTCTATATTCTATAATCTATATTCTTCTATATTCTGTGTTCTTTATGCTTTATTTATATTCTATATTTTGTATTCTACATTCTATATTCTTCTATATTCTATATTTTCTATATTCTATATTCCATCCTGTGCTCTGTATTCAATGTTCTTTTTCTATATTCTATAATGTTCTGTATTCTATATTCTACATTCTATATTCTTCTATAGTCTGTATCATATATTGTTCTATATTGTATATTCTGTATTTTGCATTCTACATTCTATATTCCATAATCTTCTATATTGTATAATGTATATTCTCTATATTATGTATTTTTATTCTATATTTTATATTCTGTATTCTACATTCTATTTTCTAAATTCTATATTTTCTATATTCCATTGATTGTATTCTATATTCATTTTTTCTATAGTCTATATTTTTTAATAATTTTCTGTATTCTATATTCCATATTGCATATTCTGTATACTCTAGTCTACATTCTATATTCTTATATCCTATCTTCTATATTTAATTCTACATTCTATATTCCAGAATCTTCAATATTCTATAATCTATATTCTTCTATATTCTATGTTCTTTATTCTATATTTTGTATTCTACTTTGTACATACGCTATTCTATATTTATCTCTATTTTATATTTGTCTATATTCTCTATTCCATACCCTGTATTCTATATCACATATTCTATATTCTGTGTTCTATATTCTATGTTCTATAAAAAAATATATAGTCAATATTTTTTATATACTATATTCTTCTGTATTCTATATTACATATTCCATATTCTACATTCTGCATTCTATATTCTATAGTCTTCTATGTTCTGTATTCTATACTCTTCTACATTCTTATTTTACATTCTATATTCTTCTCTTATAATCTATATTCTTCTATCTGCTATATTCTGTATTGTACATTCTGAATTGTATATTAAATATTCTACAGTCTACATTCTATATTCTAAATTTTGTAATATTCTTTTTCTTCTCTATACTCTATTCCACATTCTATATTCTCTATTCTACATTCTATATTCCATTTTCTTCTATATTCTACATTTTCTATTCTAAATTTTTCTGAATTCTATATTCTTCTATATTCTATATTTTTTAGTGTTTATTCTACCTTCAATCTCTATATTCTATATTCTTCTGTAATCTAACATTCTCTTGTATTCTCTATTCTACATTCTATATTCTTCTATAGTCTGTAATCTATATTCTTCTACTTTCTTTATTCTATATTGTTCAATAGTATATATCCTATACCTTATATTCCATTTGTCCATATTCTATTTTCTTCTACGTTCTATCTTCTATTTTCTGTAGTCTGTCATCTATATTCTGTATTCTTCTATATTCTGCATTCTGTATCCTATATCTTCTATATTCTAAACTTTTGCTCTATATTTTCCTATATTCTGTATTCTGTTTGTCAATTTTCTATATTCTTCTGTAATTATACTCTACATTCTCCTATTGTCCATATTCCATATTCTTCTATACTCTATATTCTTTTTTCTTTTATATTCTGCATTGTATTTTCTATGTCCTATGTTTTTTTTTTATGTTCTTCTATATACTATATTCCTCTATATTCTATGTTCTACTTTCTAAATTCTTCTATATTCTATATTCTGTACTTTATATTCTACATTCTAAACTCTATATTCTCCTATGTTCTATATTCTTTTATATTCTCTTTCTATATTTTTACATATTCTAGGTTCTATATTCCATACTCTGTATTCTATATTGTATATTCAAAGTTCTATGTTCTATATTCTTTATTTTTATATATACTGTATTTTTCTGTGTGGTATATTCTATGTTCCATATTCTATAGACTACATTCTGTATTCTTTTAAATTCTGTATTCTTTTATATTTTACATTCTACATTCCATAATTCTTTGTATTCTACAATCTGTATTCTATATTCTATAGTCTTTATTCTATATTTTATATTCTGTAGTCTACATTCTATATTCTAAATTCTGTATTCTATGTTCTTCAGTAATCTATATTCTTTCTTGTATAGTTTTCTACTGTGTACATTCTTCTATAATGTATATTCTGTATTCTTCTGTATTCTATATCCTAATTCTTCTATATTCTCTATTCCATATTCTGTATTCTTCAATATTCTGTATTCTACATTCTACTATATTCTTTTTCTTGTATTTTCCATACCCTTGTATATTCTATATTCTTCTATATTCCGTATTCTATGTTCTCCTATATTCTATATTTTACATTGTACATTCTATATTCCATTATTTTCTATATTGTATGATTTATAATCTTCTATATTCTATACTTTCCTGTATTCTTCACTGTATACTTTGCATTGTGTAATCTGTATTCTACATTGTACATTTTATATTCTTCTGCATTCTATATTCTAAATTTATATTCTATTTTCTTCTATATCCTGTATTCTTTATGCTATATTCTTTTGTAATGTATATTCTATATTCTTCTTTATTCCAAATCCTCTATACACTATATTGTTCTGTTTACAAAGTTCTTTTATATTCTGTATTCTATCTTCTGTGTTCTATGTTCCATATTCTATATTTTAAATTCTCTATATTCTATAATCTATGTTCTTCTATATTCTATATTTTTGTATATTCTATATTCCATACTCTGTATTCTATGTTTGATGTTCTATATTCTACGTTTTTCCACATACACTATTCTTCTATATTTCATATTCCATATTCTACATTCCACATTGTATATCTTAAATCTTCCATATTCTATGCTCTGTATTCTATATTCTACTTTCTTAATTGTATATTCTTCCATATACTTCTAGTCTATATTTTTCTATATACTATATTTTTCTGTATTCTCTCTTCCATATTCTTCCTTCTATATTCTATATTCTACTATATTCTGTATTCTATATTCTTCTATATTGTAGTCTGTATTTTAAATTCTATATTCTATATTCTATAATCTATATTCTGTGTTCTTTACCTTTTATTTTATATTCTATATTTTGTATTCTACATTCTATATTCTATATTTTCTATATTACATATTCCATACTCTGTGTTCTGTAGTCAATGTTCTTTTTCTATATTCTATATTTTTCTATACAATTTTCTGTATTCTATATTCTTCATTCTTTATATTTTTCTATAGTCTGTATCATATATTTTTCTATATTGTAAATTGTGTATTTTACATTCTACATTCTATATTCCATAATCTTCTATATTGTATAATGTATATTCTCTATATTATGTATTTTTGTTCTATATTTTATATTCTATATTCTGTATTCTCCATTCTGTATTCTAAATTCTTTATTTTTCTATATTCCATTGTCTGTATTCTATATTCAATGTTGTTTTCTATATTCTATATTTTTTATAATTTTCTGTACTCTATATTCCATATTGCATATTCTGTAAAGTATATTCTACATTCTATATTTTCTTATATTCCATCTTCTACATTCTATATTTAATTCTATATTCTATAATCTATATCCTTCTGTATTGTTCTTTATTCTACTTTGTACATACTCTATTCTACATTCTTTATTTAAGTCTATTCTATATTTTTCTATATTCTCTATTCCATACTCTGTATTCTATGTTCCATATTCGATGTTCTATATTTTTTATATCCTATATTCTTCTGTATTCTACATTCTATATTCCATACGCTATATTCTACATTCTGCATTTTATATTCTTCTATGTTCTGTATTCTATACTCTTCTACATTCTTATTCTACATTCTATATTCTTCTGTTGTAATCTATATTCTTCTACCTGCTATATTCCATATTGTACATTCTAAATTCTATATTCCATATTCTAGTCTACATTCTATATTCTAAATTTTTCAATATTCTTTATTCTTATCTATTCCCTATTCCATATTCTATGTTCTCCATTCTCCATTCCATTTTCTATATTCTGCATTTTATATTCTAAATTTTTTCTGAATTCTATATTTTTATGTATATTCTACCTTCTAATCTCTATATTCTATATTCCTCTGTAATCTATTCTCTTATATTCTCTATTCTATATTCTTCTATATTTTGTCATCTGTATTTTTCTACTTTATTCTCTATTCTTCAATATTGTATATCTTATATCCTATATTCCGTTTGTCAATATTCTATTTTCTTCTACATTCTATCTTCTGTATTCTGTAGTCTGTCATCTATATTCTTTATTCTTCTATATTCTGCATTCTATATCCTATATCTTCTAAATTTATGCTCTATGTTTTCCTATATTCTGTATTCTATATTTTTCAATATTCTACATTCTTCTATAATTATATTCTACATTCTCCTGTTTTCCATATTCCTTATTCTTCTATACTCTATATTTTTCTGTATTCTTTTTTCTTTTATATTCTGTATTGTATCTTCTATGTTCTTCTATATACTATATCCCTCTAAATTCTATAGTCCATATTCTACGTTCTGAATTCTTCTATATTCTATATTTTATATTCTATACTCTACATTCTAAATTCTATATTCTTTTATATTCTATTTCTATATTCTTCCATAATCTAGGTTCTATATTCCATTCTCTGTATTTTATATTGTATATTTAAAGTTCTATGTTCAATATTCTTTATCTTTCTATATACTGTTTTTCTGTATGGTATATCCTATGTTCCATATTCTATATTCTACATTCTGTGTTCTTCTATAGTATGCATTCTATATTCTTCTGTATTTTACATTCTACATTTCATAATTTTCTATATTCTATTTTTTTATAATCCATAATCAATACTCTTCATTTTATATTTTATATTCTACATTCTTTTCTTTTATTCTACATTCTATTTTCTATATTCCAAATTCTGTATTCTATGTTCTTCTATAATCTATATCCTGTATCATATTTTTTATAGTCCTATAGGGTAGCCCGCACGCAGAGCAGGCCCGAATAGCGGAGCCCCGCAGGTGAGGAGAAGCCCGAAAGGAGAGTCCCGCAGGCCCCAACGGAGAGTCCCGCAGACAAGAATAGTCTTGAAAGGAGAGCCCCGCAGGCATGAACAGGCCGGAACAGAGAGTCCCACAGGGAAGAACAGGCCCGAACGGAGAGTCCCGCAGGCAAGAATAGGCCCAAACTGAGAGTCCCGCAGGCAAGAATATCCCCTAATAGAGGAGCCCCACAGGCAAGAACAAGCCCAAATAGCGGAGGCCCCCACGCAGGAAAAGGCCTCAATAATGGAGCTCCACAGGCACAAAGAGGCCGGAATAGAGGAGCCCCGCAGACAAGAGGAAGCCTGAGAGGAGAGTCCCGCAGGCAAGAATAGTCCCGAACTGGGACTCAGGCAGGCAAGAAAAGGCCCTTACACAGTCCCGCGGGCAAGACTAGGCCTGAATAGTGGAGCCCCGCAGGCAAGAACAGGCCCGAACAGAGTCCTGCAGGCAAGAATAGGCCCTAACGGAGAGGCCTGCAGGTGAGAACAGGCCCGAACAGAGAGTCCGGCAGCCGAGAAAAGGCCCGAACCGAGAGTCACGAAGGCGACAACAGGCCCATAGGGAGAGTCCCGCAGGCGAGAACAGGCCCGAAAGGAGATTCCGACAGGCCAGAATAGAGGAGCCCTGTAGGCAAGAATAGGCCTGAACAGGGTCCGGCAGGCAAAAATAGACCCTAACGGAGAGGCCTGCAGGTGAGAACAGGCCGGAAGGGAGATTCCCATAGCCAAGACTAGGCCCGAACAGAGTCTGGAAGGCAAGAATAGACCCGAATAGAAGAGCCCTGCAGGCAAGACCATGCCCGAATAGCAGAGCCCCGCACGTACGAACACGGGGAATAGCGGAACCTGCCATGCACGAACACCGGAGCTCCGCAGGCACGAGCAGGCCCGAAGAGCGGAGCCCCGCACGCACGGACACGCCAAATAGCGGAGCCCCGCACCCACGGACACGCCAAATAGCGGAGCCCCGCACGCACGGACACGCCAAATAGCGGAGCCCCGCAAGCACGGACAGGCCTGAATAACGGAGCCCCTCAGGCACCAACAGGCCTGAATAACGGAGCTCCGTAGGCACGAACAGGCCCGAATAGAAGAACAACCGCAGGCAAGAGGAGGAACGAAAAGATGCTCCCGTAGGGAAGATTAGGCCCGAAGAGAGAGTTTGGCAGGTAAGAATAGGCCCGAACGGAAAGTCCCGCAGGCAAGAATAGGCCCTAAAGGAGAGTCCTGGAGGCAAGAATAGGCCCGGATAGAGGAGCCCCGCAGGCGAGAATAGGCCCGAACGGAGAGTCCCGCAGGCCAGGATACGCCCGAACAGAGTCCCGCAGGCAAGAATAGGCCCACCTGGAGAGTCTCCCAGGCCAGAATAGGCCTGAACGGAGATTCCCGCAAGAATAGGGCCGAATAGAGGAGTCCCGCAAGCAAGAATAGGCCCGAACGGAGAGTCCCGCAGGCCAGGATAGGCCCGAACAGAGTCCTGCAGGCAAGAATAGGCCCACCTGGAGAGTCCCCCAGGCCAGAATAGGCCCGAACGGAGATTCCCGCAAGAATAGGGCCGAATAGAGAAACCCCGCAGGCAACAATAGGCCCTAACGGAGAGGCCTGCAGGCAACAATAGGCCCTAACGGAGAGGCCTGCAGGCGAGAACAGGCCCGAACAGAGAGTCCCGCAGGCAAGAATATAGAATGTTGAATACAGTATAAAGAATATGGAATATAGAATACACAAAAATATAGTATATGTAAATATATAGAAAATAGAAGATTGAATATAGAAAAATATAGAATATAGAAAAATTGCAAATGTTTAATATAGAATGTAGAATATAGAAGATTTTAAAATGTAGCCTATACAATATGGAATATAGAATACGGAAGAATATAGCATAGAGAAAAATATAGAACATAGAACATCGAATATAGAATAGAGACTATGGTTTATAGGATATAGGAAAATATAGAATATAGAACATAGAATTTAGAATGTGGAATATAGAATATAGAAGAATTTAGAATATAGAATATGGAATATAGAAGGAAATAGTACATAGAAGAAAACTGAACATAGAACACAGAACACAGAAGATAGAATACAGAATGTAAAGGAATATAGAAAATAGTAGAATATAGAATATACAAGAATATGGAATACAGAAGAATATAAACAAGAATATGGATTATAGAATATACATTACAGAAGAATATAGAATACAGAATATAGAAGAATATTGAATATAAATTTAGAATATAGAAGAATATAGAGAAGGCTATAGAAAATACAAGAAAAAGAATACAGTAGAATGTAGAATACACAATATGGAAGAATAGAAGAATTAGAATATAGAATACAGAAGAATATAGAATATACATTATAGAAGAATATACACAGTAGAAGACTATACAATACAGAAAATAGATTAGACAAGAACATGTAATACAGAATTTAGAATATAGAAAGTAGAATGTAGAATACAGAAATAGAATATAAAATATAGAATAAAGACTGTAGAATACAGATTATAGAATATAGAAAATTATGGAATGTAGAATGTAAAATATAGAATACACTATATTCTTCTATTTTCAAAGTTCTTTTGTATTCTGTATTCTATCTTCAGTGTTCTGTGTTCCATATTCTATATTTTAAATTCTCTATATTCTATAATCTATGTTCTTCTATATTCTATATTTTTGTATATCCTATATCCCATACTCTGTATTCTATATTCTATATTTTTCTACATACAGTATTCTTCTATATTCCATATTCTATATTCTACATTGTATATTTTAAATTCTTCCATATTCTATGTTCTGTATTCTACATTCTAAATTCTTTATTCTATGTTCTTCCATATTCTGTATTTTTCTATATACTAAAATTTTCTGTATTCTACATTCCATATTCTACATTCTTCCTTCTATATTTTATATTATTCTATATTCTGAATTCTATATTCTTCTATGTTGTAGATTCTGTATTTTACATTCTATATTCTATATTCCATTATTTCTATATTCTATAATCTATATTCTTCTATATTCTGTGTTCTTTATGCTTTATTTCATATTCTATATTTTGTATTCTCCATTGTATGTTCTTCTATATTCTATTTTTTCTATATTCTGTATTCCATACTCTGTGTTCTATATTCAATGTTCTTTTTCTATATTCTGTATTTTTCTGTATAATTTTATGTATTCTATATTCTACATTCTATACTCTATTCTTCTATAGTCTGTACCATATATTGTTCTATATTGTATATTCTGTATTTTACATTGTACATTCTATATTCCATAATCTTCTATATTCTATAATGTGTATTCTCTATATTATGTATTTTTATTCTATATTTTATATTCTGTATTCTACATTCTATATTCTACATTCTATATTTTTCTATATTCCATTGTCTGTATTCCAGATTCAATGTTTTTTCCTATAGTCTATATTTTTTATAATTTCAGTATTCTATATTCCATATTGCATATTCTATAAACTATATTCTACATTCTATATTCTCTTATATTCCATCTTCTATATTCTATATTCCAGAATCTTCTATATTCTGTAATGTATATTCTTCTATATTCTATGTTCTTTATTCTATATTTTATACTCTATATTCTGTATTGTACTTTGTACATACTCTATTCTATATTCTATATTTATCTCTATTCTATACTTTTCTATATTCTCTATTAATACCCTGTATTGTATACTATATTCCAAATTCCTCTGTGTTCTATATTCCACATTCTAAATTCTATGTTCTTCTATATTCTATATTTTCCTTTTTTTATATTCCATACTCTCCATTCTATATTCGATGTTCTATGTTGCATATTCTATATTTTTCTCTATACTATATTCTTCTGTATTCTATATTCCATAAAGTATATTCTACATTCTATATTCTAAAATCTTCTATATTCTACATTCTGTATTCTATATTCTTCTGTATGCTATGTTCTATATTCAATCTTCCATTTTCTATATTTTTACATATACTATATTTTTGTATATTCTATATTCCATATTCTTGATACTATACTCAACATTCTATGTTCTTCTATATTCCGTATTCCATATTCTCCTACATTCTATATTTTACATTCTACATTCTATATTCCATAATCTTCTGTATTGTATAATTTATAATATTCTATAATCTATATTCTCCTATATTCTTCATTTTATATTTTGCATTCTGTAATCTGTATTTCACATTGTACATTTTATATTCTTCTGTATTCTATATTCTAAACATATATTCTATGTTCTTCTATATTCTGTTATCTATGCTATATTCTCCTATAATGTATATTCTATATCCTTATTTATTCCAAATCCTCTATACACTATATTCTTCTATTTTCAAAGTTCTTTTATATTCTGTATTCTATCTTCAGTGTTCTATGTTCCATATTCTATATTTGAAATTCTTTACATTCTATAATCGATGTTCCTCTGTATTCTATATTTTTGTATGTTCTGTATTCCATACTCTAGTCTATATTCGATGTTCTATATTCTATATTTTTCTAGATACAATATTCCTCTATATTCTATATTGCACATTTCATATTCTACTTTCTGCATTGTATATTTTAAATTCTTCCATATTCTATGTTCTGTATTCTTTTTTCTTCCATATTCTTCTATATTTTTCTACATACTATATTTTTCTGTATTCTATATTCCATATTCTTCATTCTATATTCTATATTCGTCTATATTCTGTATTCTATATTCTTCTATATTGTATATTCTGCATTTTATATTCTATATTCCATTATCTTCTATATTCTTTAATCTATGTTCTATATTCTGTGTTCTTTATGCTTTATTTCATATTCTATATTTTGTATTCTACATTCTATATTCTATGTTCTTCTATATTCCATACTCTCTGTTGCATATTCAGTGTTCTTTTTCTATATTATATACTTTTCTATATAATTTTCTGTATTCTGTATTCTACATTCTATACTCTATATTCTTCCATAGTCTGTATCGTATATTCTTCTATATTGTATATTCTGTATTTTACATTCTACATTTTCTGTATTTTTCTATGTTCCATTGTCTGTATTCTATATTCAATTTTTTTCTATAGTGTATATATTTTATAATTTTCCATATTCTATATTCCATATTGCATATTCTGTATACTATATTCTGCATTCTATATTCTCTTATATTCCATCTCCTATATTCTGTATTTAATTCTACATTCTATATTCCAGAATCTTCTATATTCTATAATCTATATTCCTCTGTATTCTATGTTCTATATTCTATATTCTAAATTCTACTTTGTACATATTCTATTCTATAGTCTATATTTATCTCTATTCTATATTTTTTCTATATTCTCTATTTCATACTCTGTATTCTATATTCCATAGTCAATGTTCTATATTCTATATTTTTATATACTATATTCTTCTGTATTCTACATTCTATATTCCTTATTCTGTATTCTACATTCTGCATTCTATATTCTTCTATGTTCTGCATTCTATACTCTTCTACATTCTTATTCTATATTCTTCACTTATAATCTATATTCTTCTATCTGCTGTATTCTATATTGTACATTCTAAATTCTATATTCAATATTCTGCAGTCTACATTCTATATTTTAAATTTTTCAATATTCTTTATTCTTGTCTGTACCCTATTCCATATTCCATGTTCTCCATTCTACATTTTATATTCTATTTTTTCTATATTCTACATTTTATGTTCTAAATTTTTCTGAATTCTGTATTCTTCTATCTTCTATATTTTTATTGTATATTCTGCATTCTAATCTCTATATTCTTCTGTAATCTAATATTCTTTTTTACAGTCTATTCCGTATTCTCTATTCTACATTCTATATTCTTTTATAGTTTGTAATCTATATTCTTCTACTTTCTGTATTCTGTATTCTTCAGTAGTGTATATCCTATACCCTATATTTGTCTATATTCTATTTTCTTCTGCGTTCTATCTTCTATATTCTGTAGTCTGTCATCTATATTCTTTATTCTTCTATATTCTGCATTCATACATTTGTATCTTCTATATTCTAAATTTATGCTCTATGTTTTCCTATATTCTGTATTCTATATTTTTCAACATTCTATATTCTTCTATAATTATATTCTACATTCTCATATTTTCCATATTCTATATTCTTCTATAATGTATATTCTTTTTTCTTTTATATTCTGTATTGTATCTTCTATGTTCTATATTCTATATACTATATTCCTCTGTATTCTATAGTCCCTATTCTATATTCTATGTTCTAAATTCTTCTATACTCTATATTCTGTATTTTATATTCTATATTCTTCTATGTTCTATATTCTTTTATATTCTACTTCTATGTTTTTCCATAGTCTCTGTTGTATATTCCATATTCTGTATTCTATACTGTATATTCTACGTTCTATATTCTAAAATCTTCTATATTCTACATTCTGTATTCTAAATTCTACAGTCTATATTCTTCTAGATTCTATATTCTAGATTTTTCTGTATTCTATGTTCTATATTCAATCTTCTTTTTTCTATATTTTACATATACTATATTTTTGTGTATTCTATATTCCATATTCTTGATACTATATTCAACATTCCATATTCTTGTATATTCTGTATTCCATTTTCTCCTATATTCTACATTTTACATTCTACATTGTATTTTCCATAATCATGTATATTGTATAATTTATTATCTTCTGTATTCTGTAATTTATATTCTCCTATATTCTTCATTCTATAGTTTGCATTCTATAATCGCTATTCTACATTGTACATATTATATTCTTCTGTATTCTATATTCTGAATTTATATTCTATTTTCTTCTATATTCTGTATTCTTTATGCTGTGTTCTTCTATAACATATATTCTATACACTTCTTTACTCCAAATCTTCTACACACTATATTCTTCTATTTTCAAAGTTTGCTTATATTCTGTATTGTATCTTCAGTGTTCTCTGTATCATATTCTATATTTTAAAGTCTCTATATTCTGTGATCTCTGTTCTTCGATGTTTTTCTACATTCTCTATTTTTGTATATTCTGTATTCCATACTCTGTATTCTCTATTCGAAGTTCTATATTCCATATTTGTCTTCATACAATATTGTTCCATATTCTATATTGCATATTTTATATTCTATATTCTACATTCTATATTTTAAATTCCTCTATATTCTGTATTCTATAGTCTATGTTCTTCCATATTCTATCTTTTTACATACTATATTTTTCTATATTCTATACTCCATATTCTCCATTTGTCCTATATTCTTCTATATTGTGTATTCTCTATTTTACATTCTATATTCTATTTTCTTCTATATTCTATAATATATATTCTATGTTCTGTGTAATTTATACTTTATTTCATAATGTGTGTTTTGTATTTTACATTCTATATTCTATGTTCAATATTCTATATTCTTCTATATTCTATATTTTCTATATTCTCTATTCCATACTCTATGTTCTATACTGAATGTTGATTTTCTAAATGCGGCAAACGGGTCATCCGTGTCCCCACATCCATAAGCCACTGGAATGCTGGGGCCCAGGCTGCCAGGATTTAGGCCTTGCCTTCGGAGCCCGGCCACATACGAAGCCTTCCACCAGAGGCAGGGACATGGAGACAGCAAAAATTTGGAAAATGGCAGTGTCTCCGCGATTTCCCTGGCATCGCCCTTTCTGACTGACATGCTTTTTTTCCTAGTAGGATAATGCACTGACAGAGAAAGGCAGGCTTATGTATGGAGGAAAGGTGTGTGCTTAGAGGGTGACGACGCTGAGACCAGGTTGGGATCTTTAGTCCCAGGAGAGGCCACTGGAAGCTGTGGGTCAATGTTCTCTGCCCATCCCAGTTTGCGGGGGGAGGTTTTCACCACACAAAGCAGCGGCAGAATTATTCGTAGCTGGAGAGGTTGCATCTGAACACAAGTTCCACCTGGCCAGTGTCCACCCCAACTGTATTGCCAAAGTCAATCAACAGAAGCTAAGACATTCCAGAGAGACTAATTGCTATTCTCTATCCAAGGGGAAGCGGTACATCCAGAAGCCTCCCCCGTTTCATCTCCAGGCTCTCTCTCAGGCCCCTCACACTTGTGATGTGTCTCAGGGGTAGAACGAAGAGATTTCTCTGAATGACCACATACAGAGAGGGGCCATAGATGCTGAGGAAGGGTGCTTTGCCTACTGATAACCTAGTGTAAGTGAAAAAGAGGTACCTGCCTGCTGTCCCAGTGTGTCGAACGTGTCCACATCAGCAGTTGCCTACTGTGAAGTTATTCCCTGGGTGCCCTCGATTTTGTGGCCAAAGACACGAGGGGCTGTTGTATGTCCATGGGTAAAATGCACGGCTATGCGGAACCGGCTGGATAGGCTGGACCTCTCCGATTGGCTTAGTGTTTGTGACTCGTCCCCGTCAGAAGTTCCGGCCAGCCTTCCGGTGGCTGTCTCCATGGTGATTGGGAAAGAAGCCTTGGGCCCCACACTCAGCCTTCAACTGGCCTACCCGGCCTCTTTCCCCTCATCTAGACCGCTGTGTGGATGAAAGAAAGGATGTCGGCCAGTGAGCACGTGTCCTCATTTTCTTGGAAGGATTAGGCTCCTTGCCTGGGCAGAAGACAGCCAAGGTCAGCCTGAGCCTAGAAACCTAGGGCCCTGTGACGCTGCAGCCAGTGATAGATGTTGATGTCCACGCTCAGGTATCCGCAGGTGGCGGATTCAGTGTGGTGGGAAGAGAAGTGGAAGTAGAGATGACACACTCACGAGGGCACGGGCCAAAGGTCAGGGAAAATAGCTGAGGTCGTGGAGCTCTAGCGGAGCCAGTCTTGGGCCCAGGCCTCCCTGCTGTACGAGGCAAAGAGGTGATCCATATGCCGCCATCCGTAGAGTCTGGACGGCTGGGACCCTGGATGCCCGGATTTCGGCCTTGTCTACCGAGAAGTGACGCACATGCAGTGTACCACCGGAGGCTATGGAGCAACAGGGGGCAAAATCTTGAAAATGGGGGCTTCAGTTGACTTTGCCTGTGCTCTCCTTTGGCTGAGTGACATCGTGTGCTTCCTAGCAGGTGAAGACATTCGTGGAGAGAGGCGGTTTCCATGCGTCCAGGCAAAGTGTGTGCTGAGATGATGAGTTGCTGGAGACCAGGGTGGACTCTTGAGACCCAGAATAGGCCTCTGGCAGCTATGTGTCAATGTTTTCTGCCCATGGCACTCAGCCGGTTATTTGCATAGAATGTTATCAGCGGAATTAGTAGTCTCCGGAGAGGCTGCCACTTGTCAGCGAGCTTCACCTGGCCAGGTCCCATGCTGATGTCAAGCTTCACCTGGCCAGGTCTGCCCGTGATGTAGCTCCCCAATCAATCACTACTCTCTAGACCTTCCAGATAGACTACCAGAACTTCTCTCCCCATGGGCAAGCAGTAGAGCCAGAGGCCTTCCCCCTTTGCTCTTTGGTCTCTAGGCCCTCTGTCAGGCACTCCAAGGTGTGAAGTGACAAGGGGAGAAGGACGAGATTTCAGAGAACGAAGACAAGCAGAGAGAGACAGAGAGAGGCAAGAGATGCTGAGTGGGGATGCCTTGCCTACTGATATCCTCAGGAAAGTGGGAAAGAGGTACCTGGCGTGCTCTGCCAATGCCCTGAAGCAGTCTGCACCAGGGGCTCCCTTGTGCCTGCGTAGCCTTTCCCGGGGTGTGCTCAAATCCTGTGGCCACTAGGTGTCATAGGTCACAATGGAGGGCCCTGTGTCATCTGCCTGGCGGGCCGGATCTCTGCCATTGGCTCAGTCTTGTCACCAGGCCCATGACAAGCTCCACCCACTCTTGCGGTGGGGGGACTGTCTCTATGGTGATGGCAAAGAAGCCTTAGCCCCGCCCACCTGGACTTCACTTCACCTACCTGGCCCTCTGACCCTCACTCAGACCTCTGTGTTGATAAAAATCAATGTCCCCCAGTGCCCAGGTGTCAGCATCTGGGATAAAGGATTCGGGACCTTGCCTGGGGCAGAAGGCAGCCTAGGTCAGCGGGTAGCTGGAAGTCTAGTGACTTGTGACACTGCTGCCAGTAACAAATGGTGACTCCCACACTCACATATCCCCTGGTGGAGGAATGATAGTGATGGGTGGAGAAACATCACTCCGGAGCACACGTTTAATGGGGCACCAGCCAAAGCAAAGGCCAGGGCCAGTAGTGGACGTCGTGGAGCTGAATGGCGAGCCAGTGAAGGGCCCAAGGATCCCTCGTGTATGTGGCGAACAGGTCATCCGTGTCCCCACGTCCATAAAGCATTGGACTGCTGGGGCCCAGGCTGCCAGGATTTCGGCCTTGCCTTCGGAGCCCGGCCACATAGGCAGCCTTCACAGGAGGCTGGGACGTGTAGACAGCAAAAATTTGGAAACTGGCCGTGTTTCCTTGACTTCCCTGGCATCGGCCTTTTTGAGTGGCTTGCTTTTTTTCCTGGTCGGATAGGGCCCTGACGGAGAAAGGCAGGATTACATGTACAGGAAAGGTGTGTGTTGAGAGGGTGACGACGTTGAGACCATGTTGGGATCTTTAGTCCCAGGAAGGGCCCCTGGCAGGTGTAGGTCAATGTTCTCTACCCATCCCCCTTGGCGGGGGGAGGTTTTCACCATACAAAGCAGCAGCGCAATTATTCGTCGCCGGAGAGGTTGCATCTGCCCACAAGCTCCACCTGGCCAGGGTCCGCCTCTACTGTATTGCGCATGTCAGTCAACAGAAGCTAAGACCTTCCAGAGAGACTACCTGCTATTCTCTACCCATGAACAAGCAGTACAGCCGGAAGCCCCCCCCGTTCCATGTCTAGGCCCTCTCTCAGGCCCCTCATACTTGTGATGTGTCTCATGGGTAGAATGAAGAGATTCCTCTGAGTGAACACATACAGAGAGGCCAGAGATGCTGAGGAAGGGCGCCTTGCCTAGTGATATCCTAGCGTAAGTGGAAAAGAGGTACCTGCCTGCTGTCCCAGTGAGTCGAATGTGTTCACAACAGGGGTTGCCTACTGTGAAGTTATTCCCTGGGTGCCCTAAATTTTGTGGCCAAAGACGCAAGGGGCCGTTGTGTGTCCATGGATAAAATGGAGGGCTCTGTGGAACTGGCCGGTTAGGCTGGACCTCTCCTATTGGCTTAGTGTTTGTGAGTCGTCCCCGTCACAATTTCCGCCCAGCCTTCCGGTGGCTGTCACCATGGCGATTGGGAAAGAAGCCTTAGGCCCCACACTCAGCCTTCACCTGGCCTACCTGGCCTCTTTCCCCTCATCTAGACCGCTGTGTGGATGAAAGAAAGGATGTTGGCCAGTGAGCATGTGTCCTGATTTCCTTGGAAGGATTAGGCTCCTTGCCTGGGCAGAAGACAGCCAAGGTCAGCCTGAGCCTAGACACCTAGTGACCTGTGACACTGCAGCCAGTGATAGATGTTGATGTCCACGCTCAGGTATCCGCAGGTGGCGGATTCAGTGTGGTGGGAAGAGAAGTGGAAGTAGAGATGACACACTCACGAGGGCACGGGCCAAAGGTCAGGGAAAATAGCTGAGGTCGTGGAGCTCTAGCGGAGCCAGTCTAGGGCCCAGGCCTCCCTGCTGTACGAGGCAAAGAGGTGATCCATATGCTGCCATCCGTAGAGTCTGGACGGCTGGGACCCTGGATGCCCGGATTTCGTCCTTGTCTACCGAGAAGTGACGCACATGCAGTGTGCCACCGGAGGCTGTGGAGCAGCAGAGGGCAAAATCTTGAAAACGGGGGCTTCAGTTGACTTTGCCTGTGCTCTCCTTTGGCTGAGTGACATCGTGTGTTTCCTAGCAGGTGAAGACATTTGTGGAGAGAGGCGGTTTCCATGCGTGCAGGCAAAGTGTGTGCTGAGATGATGAGTTGCTGGAGACTAAGGTGGACTCTTCAGACCCAGAATAGGCCTCTGGCAGGTATGTGTCAATGTTTTCTGCCCATGGCACTCAGCTGGTTATTTGCATAGAATGTTATCAGAAGAATTAGTAGTCTCCGGAGAGGCTGCCACTTGTCAGCGAGCTACTCCTGGCCAGGTCCCTCAGTGATGTCAAGCTTCACCTGGCCAGGTCCACCCGTGATGTAGCTCCCCAATCAATCACTACTCTCTAGACCTTCCAGATAGACTACCAGAACTTCTCTCCCCATGGGCAAGCAGTAGAGCCAGAGGCCTTCCCCCTTTGCTCTTTGGTCTCTAGGCCCTCTGTCAGGCACTCCAAGGTGTGAAGTGACAAGGGGGAGAAGGAAGAGATTTCAGAGAATGAAGACAAGCAGAGAGAGACAGAGAGAGGCAAGAGATGCTGAGTGGGGATGCCTTGCCTACTGATATCCTCAGGAAAGTGGGAAAGAGGTACCTGGCGTGCTCTGCCAATGCCCTGAAGCAGTCCGCACCAGGGGCTCCCTTGTGGCTGCGTAGCCTTTCCCGGGGTGTGCTCAAATCCTGTGGCCACTAGGTGTCATAGGTCACAATGGAGGGCCCTGTGTCATCTGCCTGGCGGGCCGGATCTCTGCCATTGGCTCAGTCTTGTCAGCAGGCCCATGACAAGCTCCGCCCACTCTTGCGGTGGGGGGACTGTCTCTATGGTGATGGCAAAGAAGCCTTAGCCCCACCCACCTGGCCTTCGCTTGACCTACCTGGCCCTCTAACCTCACTCAGACATCTGTGTTGATAAAAATCAATGTCCGCCAGTGGCCAGGTGTCAGCATCTGGGATAAAGGATTCGGGACCTTGCCTGGGGCAGAAGGCAGCCTAGGTCAGTGGGTAGCTGGAAGTCTAGTGACTTGTGACACTGCTGCCAGTGACAAATGGTGACTCCCACACGCACATATCCCCTGGTGGCAGAATGATAGTGATGGGTGGAGAAACATCGCTCCGGAGCACGCGTTTAATGGATTACCAGCCAAAGCAAAGGCCAGGGCCAGTAGTGGACGTCGTGGAGCTGAATGGCGAGCCAGTGAAGGGCCCAAGGATCCCTCCTGTATGTGGCGAACAGGTCATCCGTGTCCCCACGTCCATCAACCATTGCACTGCTGGGGCCCAGGCTGCCAGGATTTCGGCCTTGCCTTCGGAGACCGGCCACATAGGCAGCCTTGCACCGGAGGCGGGGACGTGTAGACAGCAAAAATTTGGAAACTGGCAGTGTTTCCTCGATTTCCCTGGCATCGGCCTTTTTGAGCGGCTTGCTTTTTTTCCTGGTAGGATAGGGCCCTGACGGAGAAAGGCAGGATTACGAGTGCAGGAAAGGTGTGTGTTGAGAGGGTGTCGACGTTGAGACCACGTTGGGATCTTTAGTCCCAGGAAACGTCCCTGGCGGGTGTGGGTCAATGTTCTCTACGCATCCCCCTTGGCGGGGGGAGTTTTTCACCATACAAAGCAGCAGCTCAATTATTCGTCGCCGGAGAGGTTGCATCTGCCCACAAGCTCCACCTGGCCAGGGTCCGCCCCTACTGTATTGCGCGTGTCAGTCAACAGAAGCTAAGACCTTCCAGAGAGACTACCTGCTATTCTGTCCCCACGGGGAAGCAGTACAGCCAGAAGCCTCCCCCGTTCCATCTCTAGGCTCTCTCTCAGGCCCCTCATACTTGTGATGTGTCTCAGGGGTAGAATGAAGAGTTTCCTCTGAGTGAACACATACAGAGAGGCCAGAGATGCTAAGGAAGGGCGCCTTGCCTAGTGATATCCTAGCGTAAGTGGAAAAGAGGTACCTGCCTGCTGTCCCAGTGTGTCGAACGTGTTCACATCAGGGGTTGCCTCCTGTGAAGTTATTCCCTGGGTGCCCTCGATTTTGTGGCCAAAGACGCAAGGGGCCGTTGTCTGTCCATGGGTAAAATGGAGGGGTCTGCGGAACTGGCCGGTTAGGCTGGACCTCTCCTATTGGCTCAGTGTTTGTGACTGGTCCCCGTCAGAAGTTCCGCCCAGCCTTCCGGTGGCTGTCACCATGGTGATTGGGAAAGAAGCCTTAGGCCCCACACTCAGCCCTCACCTGGCCTACCTGGCCTCTTTCCCCTCATCTAGACCGCTGTGTGGATGAAAGAAAGGATGTCGGCCAGTGAGCACGTGTCCTGATTTCCTTGGAAGGATTAGGCTCCTTGCCTGGGCAGAAGACAGCCAAGGTCAGCCTGAGCCTAGACACCTAGTGACCTGTGACACTGCAGCCAGTGATAGATGTTGATGTCCACGCTCAGGTATCCGCAGGTGGCGGATTCAGTGTGGTGGGAAGAGAAGTGGAAGTAGAGATGACACACTCACGAGGGCACGGGCCAAAGGTCAGGGAAAATAGCTGAGGTCGTGGAGCTCTAGCGGAGCCAGTCTAGGGCCCAGGCCTCCCTGCTGTACGAGGCAAAGAGGTGATCCATATGCCGCCATCCGTAGACTCTGGACGGCTGGGCCCTGGATGCCCGGATTTCGTCCTTGTCTACCGAGAAGTGACGCACATGCAGTGTGCCACCGGAGGCTGTGGAGCAGCAGAGGGCAAAATCTTGAAAATGGGGGCTTCAGTTGACTTTGCCTGTGCTCTCCTTTGGCTGAGTGACATCGTGTGTTTCCTAGCAGGTGAAGACATTCGTGGAGAGAGGCGGTTTCCATGCGTGAAGGCAAAGTGTGTGCTGAGATGATGAGTTGCTGGAGACCAGGGTGAACTCTTCAGACCCAGAATAGGCCTCTGGCAGGTATGTGTCAATGTTTTCTGCCCATGGCACTCAGCCGGTTATTTGCATAGAATGTTATCAGCGGAATTAGTAGTCTCCGGAGAGGCTGCCACTTGTCAGTGAGCTTCACCTGGCCAGGTCCGCCCGTGATGTAGCTCCCCAATCAATCACTACTCTCTAGACCTTCCAGATAGACTACCAGAACTTCTCTCCCCATGGGCAAGCAGTAGAGCCAGAGGCCTTCCCCCTTTGTTCTTTCGTCTCAAGGCCCTCTGTCAGGCACTCCAAGGTGTGAAGTGACAAGGGGGAGAAGGAAGAGATTTCAGAGAAGGAACACAAGCAGAGAGAGACAGAGAGAGGCAAGAGATGCTGAGTGGGGATGCCTTGCCTACTGATATCCTCAGGAAAGTGGGAAAGACGTACCTGGCGTGCTCTGTCAATGCCCTGAAGCAGTCCGCACCAGGGGCTCCCTTGTGCCTGCGTAGCCTTTCCCCGGGTGTGCTCAAATCCTGTGGCCACTAGGAGTCATAGGTCACAATGGAGGGCCCTGTGTCATCTGCCTGGCGGGCCGGATCTCTGCCATTGGCTCAGTCTTGTCACCAGGCCCATCGCAAGCTCCGCCCACTCTTGCCGTGGGGGACTGTCTCTATGGTGAAGACAAGGAAGACTTAGCCCCGCCCACCTGGCCTTCACTTCACCTACCTGGCCCTCTGATCCTCACTCAGACCTCTGTGTTGATAAAAATCAATGTCCGCCAGTGGCCAGGTGTCAGCATCTGGGATAAAGGATTCGGGACCTTGCCTGAGGCAGAAGACAGCCTAGGTCAGCGGGTAGCTGGAAGTCTAGTGACTTGTGACACTGCTGCCAGTGACAAATGGTGACTCCCACACTCACATATCCCCTGGTGGCAGAATGCTAGTGATGGGTGGAGAAACATCGCTCCGGAGCACATGTTTAATGGGGCACCAGCCAAAGCAAAGGCCAGGGCCAGTAGTGGACGTCGTGGAGCTGAATGGCGAGCCAGTGAAGGGCCCAAGGATCCCTCGTGTATGTGGCGAACAGGTCATCCGTGTCCCCACGTCCATCAACCATTGCACTGCTGGGGCCCAGGCTGCCAGGATTTCTGCCTTGCTTTAGGAGCCCGGCCACATAGGCAGCCTTGCACCGGAGGCGGGGACATGTAGACAGCAAAAATTTGGAAACTGGCAGTGTTTCCTCGATTTCCCTGGCATCGGCCTTTTTGAGCGGCTTGCTTTTTTTCCTGGTAGGATAGGGCCCTGACGGAGAAAGGCAGGATTACGTGTGCAGGAAAGGTGTGTGTTGAGAGGGTGACGACGTTGAGACCACGTTGGGTTCTTTAGTCCCAGGAAAGGCCCCTGGCGGGTGTGGGTCAATGTTCTCTACCCATCCCCCTTGGCGGGGGGAGGTTTTCACCATACAAAGCAGCAGCGCAGTTATTCGTCGCCGGAGAGGTTGCATCTGCCCACAAGCTCCACCTGGCCAGGGTCCGCCCCTACTGTATTGCGCATGTCAGTCAACAGAAGCTAAGACCTTCCAGAGAGACTACCTGCTATTCTGTCCCCACGGGGAAGCAGTACAGCCAGAAGCCTCCCCCGTTCCATCTCTAGGCTCTCTCTCAGGCCCCTCATACTTGTGATGTGTCTCAGGGGTAGAATGAAGAGTTTCCTCTGAGTGAACACATACAGAGAGGCCAGAGATGCTAAGGAAGGGCGCCTTGCCTAGTGATATCCTAGCGTAAGTGGAAAAGAGGTACCTGCCTGCTGTCCCAGTGTGTCGAACGTGTTCACATCCCGGGTTGCCTCCTGTGAAGTTATTCCCTGGGTGCCCTCGATTTTGTGGCCAAAGACGCAAGGGGCCGTTGTCTGTCCATGGGTAAAATGGAGGGGTCTGCGGAACTGGCCGGTTAGGCTGGACCTCTCCTATTGGCTCAGTGTTTGTGACTCGTCCCCGTCAGAAGTTCCGCCCAGCCTTCCGGTGGCTGTCACCATGGTGATTGGGAAAGAAGCCTTAGGCCCCACACTCAGCCCTCACCTGGCCTACCTGGCCTCTTTCCCCTCATCTAGACCGCTGTGTGGATGAAAGAAAGGATGTCGGCCAGTGAGCACGTGTCCTGATTTCCTTGGAAGGATTAGGCTCCTTGCCTGGGCAGAAGACAGCCAAGGTCAGCCTGAGCCTAGACACCTAGTGACCTGTGACACTGCAGCCAGTGATAGATGTTGATGTCCGCCCAGGATGTAGCTCCCCGGTCAATCACTACTCTCTAGACCTTCCAGATAGACTAGCAGGTCTTCTCTGCCCATGGGCAAGCAGTAGAGCCAGAGGCCTTCCCACTTTTCTCTTTTGTCTCTAGGCAACTGTCAGGCACTCCAAGCTGTGAAGTGACTCAGGGGGAGAAGGAAAGAGAGAAATAACGTAGAAAGGGCTGAGTAGAGCTGAACAGGGCTGAATAAGGTTCACTCGAGCCTAATTATAGTGAATTGAGCAGAGTCGAGACGAATTGAGTCAATTCAAGCCAAATAGAGCTAAATCGAGCCGATTCAATCCTAATCACATGGAATCGCGTCGAAATGCGTTGAATCGAATAGATTAGTGTAGAGAAGGGTATGGCAGGAGAGGCTAGGCTACAACACAACAGAACACAATAGAAAGAAGAGAATAGAATTAAGTAGAGTCGGGTCCAGTAGAATAGAGTCAAATCGAGTTGACGAGAGCTGAAAAGAGCCAAACAGAGCTGAATACAGCCGAATTGACCAAATTCAAGGTGAATCGAGATGAATCAAGTCCAGTCGTTTGAAATGTGTCGAACCGAATCAAATAGATTAGTGTGGGGAAGGTAAGGGTAGGGTAGGGTAGAGAAGAATACAATAGAGTAGAACAGAACAGAAAGAATCGAGTAGACTGGAGTCACATAGAGTCGAATACTGCCAAAAAGAGCCGAATAGAGTGGAAAAGAGCTGAATAGAACCGAATCGAGTTTAATGGAGGAGAAAGGAGATGAATCGAGCCGATATGACCCAAATCAGGTCGAATTCCTTTCAAGTGTGTCGAATAGCATAGAACAGATTACAGTAGGCTAAGTTAGGGTAGGGTAGGGTAGAATAGAGTGCAGTAGAACAGAACAGAAGAGAAGAGAACACAACTGAAAGAATAGAATAGGGTCGAGACGAGCAGAGTATAGAAGAGTAGAGTAGAGTAGAGTCGAATATTGCCGAATAGAGCCAAAGACAGCCAAATAGAGCCCAAAAGAGCTAAATCGATAGAAACCAAGACAAATCACGCCGAATCCCGTGGAATCATGCCGTATCGCGTCGAATCCCGTCGAATTGCATTGAATCTGATCAATTCCAATCCAATCCAATCCAATCCATTAGAATAGACTAGAGTAGGGTAGAGTCCAATACAATACAGTAGAGAATAGTTTAGGATGGAGTAGAATGGTGTAGCATGGAGTCGAGTGGAGTCGAAAAGAGATAATAGAGTTGAGTAGAGTCTAACAGAGTCGAATAGAGCCTATTCGAGCTGACTAGAGCCGAATGGAGCCGATTAGAGCTGAATCGAACCGATTTGAGCCGATTGGGGATGAATGGAGTGGAAAGGAGCCGATTTGAGCTGAATCGCATCGAGATGCGTGGAATCGAATCCAGTAGAATAGATTAGATTAGGGTAGGATGGAATAGAGTAGACTTGAACACAGTAGAAGAGAATGGAAAGAATACAATAGAATAGAGTAGAAAAGGGTAGAGCAGAGCAGAATAGTGTAGAGTAGAATAGAGTAGAGTAGAACAGAGTCGAATCAAGCTGAATGGAGATGAAACGAGACAAATCGCGTCGGATGGCGTCGAATCCCTTCGAATCAATTACAGTAGGGTATAGTAGAATAGCGTAGAATGGAGTGGAATGGTGTGCAATGGAATCGAGTAGAGTAGAAAAGAGCTGAAGAGAGCCGAAGAGGGCCGAAGAGGGCCAAATCGAGCTGAATTGAGCGAAATCGAGCCGAATCCAGTGAATCGAGCCTAATGGAGCCGAATCGAGCCTAATCAAGCCGAATCGACACTATTCGAGACAAATGGAGCTGAATGGACATGAATCACACCGATTCGGCCCCTAGTCACGTCAAAATTTGTTGAATTCAATTGAATAGACTAGAGTAGGGGAGGTTCGGGTAGGCTAGGGTAGGGTAGAATGGAGTAGAATAGAATAAAGCAGAACAGAACACAACAAAATAGAACAGAACAACACAGAACGAATACAGAAACGAGGAGGCTAGAGTAGAGTAGAGGGGAATAGAGTAGAGTAGAATAGATTCGAACAGAGCCAAATCGAGCTGAATCGCGTCGAAATGGGTTGAATCAAATCCAATCAAATGGATTACAGTACCTTAGAGTTGGGTAGCGTAGGGTAGGGTAGAATAGAGTAGACTAGTACAGAACAGAGTAGAAACAATACAATAGAATAGAGAAGATTAGACTACAGTAGAATAGAGCTGAATAGAGCCAAATGCAGACGAAACGAGAGGACTCGTGTAGAGGCACTTAGAGTAAATTAGAGTGGTGTTGGGTAGGGTAGAGCAGAATAGTGTAGAACAGTGTGGAATGAATAGAATGGAGTAGAATGGAGTCAAATAGAAACGAACAGAGTAGAAAAGAGTCGAATAGAGCAGAATAGGGCCGAAGAACGCCAAATCGAGCAGATTCGAAGCGATTCGAGCCAAAACAAGCTGAATGGAGCCTAACTGAGCCGAATAGAGCCAAATCGAGCCGAATCGAGCCGACTCAAGCTTCATCGCCTCGAATCGCGTTCAATGCGTCAAATCCAATCGAGACGTATAGATTAGAGAAGGGGAGGGGAGGGGAGGGTAGAATAGAACAGAGTAGAGTGGAATAGAAGAGATTAGAACAGAATAGAAGGAACAGAAACGAGTAGAATAGAGTGGAAAAGAGTAGAGTCGAATACAGTCGAATAGAGCCGACTAAGCTGAATAGAGACGAATGGAGCTGAATACAGCCGAAAAGAGCTGTATACTGCCGAATCACACCTAATCGAGCGGAATCAAGCAGAATCGCACTGACTGTCACCGAACAGCGTCGAATCGAATCAGGTCGAATCGAGTCGAGCCACATCGTTTTGAATCAAACAAGGTCAAATCGCTTCATATCGTGTCGAATCCCATGGAATCACGTCGAATAACTTCGAATCGCGTCAAACCTCAGAGAATCCTACCGAATGACGTCGAGTCGCATGGAATCTCATCAAATCCCTTCAGATCTTGCTGAATCCAGTCAAGTCATATCAAATCGCTTTGCACGGAATCGAATTGAATCCAATAGATTAAAGTAGGCTAGGTTCGGGTGGGGTGCCGTAGGGTCGGGTAGGGTAGAATAGAATAGAGTACAACAGAGTAGGAGAGAACAGAACAGAACAGAAAGAATACAACAGAACAGAATAGAGTCAAAGAGAGAGAACATAGCCGAATCGAGCCGAGTGGAGACAAAACGAGACGAATCACGTCCGGTTGCTTCGAATCGCGTCAAATCAAATCGAATCGATTAGAAGAGATGAGGGTAGGGAAGGGTAGAATAGAATAGAGGAAAATAGTGAAGAATGGTGTGGAATGGAATAGAATGGAATTGAACGGAGTCCAATAAAGACGGATAGATATGAATAGAGTACAAAAGAGTCTAATAGAGCAGAATAGGGCCGGATAGGGCCAAATAAGGCCTAATTGAGCAGAATCCAGCAGAATCGATGGAATTCGAGCCTAATCGAGCCGAATGGAGTGAAATGGAGTCAAGTCGAGCCGAATAGAGCCGATGCGAACTGAATCGAGCTGATTCAAGCCTAATCGCATCAAATCGCGTGGAAATACGTCACATCGAATCTAATCAAATAGATTAGGGGAGGGGCGGGTGGGTTGAATAGAATAGAATAGTACAGAATAGAAAGAATAGAATATATTACAGTAGGGTAGAGTAGAGAGAGTAAAGCAGAGAAGAGTAGAGCAGAGTAGAATTGAGTCAAATAGAGTCAAATAGTGCAGGATATAGCTGAAGAGAGCCAATTCTGGCCGAATCGAGTCACATGGAAACAAAACGAGATGAATCACACCGAATTGCTTCGAATCGCATCCAATCGAATAGATTAGAGTAACGTAGGGTAGAGTAGAACAGAATAGAGTAGAATAGCGTAGAATGGAGAAGAGTGGAGTCAAATGGAGTCGAACAGAGACAAATAGAGTAGAAAAGAGTCGAATCGAGCCAAATAGGGCCGAATAAGGCTGAACCGAGTGGAAACGAGCTGAATTGAAGCGATTCGAGCCAAATCGAGCTGAATCGAGCCGACTCAAGCATGATGGTGTCCAGTCGCATCGAAATGCTTTGAATCGAACCAAATGGAAGAGATTAGAATAGGTTAGGGTAGTTTATGAGAGGAAGACTAGGGTAGATGCAAGTAGACTACATTAGAGTAGACAAGAGAAGGCTAGAGTAGAAGCCTAGACTAGTAAGCTGGACTAGTCAGCTAGACTAGTGGCATAGAGCAGTAGCCTAGACAACTAGTCTTGAATAGTACCCTCAGTCAGTAATCTGAACGAGTACCCTTGCCTTAACTAGTAGTCCTAACAAGTACCCTTGCCTTAAGCAGTAGTCTTCACTAGTACCCTTGCCTTCACTAGTAGTATGTCCTTAACAAGTAGCCTGAACGGGTACCCTTGCCTTAACCAGTACCCTCAACAAGTACCCATGCCTTAACTAGTAGCCTGGCCTTAACTAGTAGCCTGGCCTTAACTAGTAGCCTGAACTAGTACACTTGCCTTAAGGAGTACCCTTGCCCGAACTACTCCCCTTAATTAGGACCCTTATTGAGTAACCCTAAGTAGTAGAGTATGGTACGGTGGGGTAGCATAGGGTAGGGAAGCATACGGTGGAACAGAGAAAATAGAAGGAAATAGAATAGAACAGCATAGGTCAGGGTAGGTTAGCTTAGTGCAGGGTATGGTAGAGTAGCATAGGATGGAATAGAGAAAATAGAAAAGGAGACTAGAAAAGAGCAGACTAGATTAGGATAGGGTAGGGTGGGGGAGGGTTGTGTAGAATACAGTAGTGTAGAATGGAATAGAATGGTGTGGAATGGAGTCGAATGGATTCGAACAGAGATGAATAGAGTAGAAAAGAGTTGAAGAGAGCCGAATAACGCTGAATAGGACCAAATATGGCCGAAATGAGCCGAATCGAGTCGAGTCGACCAGATTCGGGATGAATGGAGCCTAGTGGAGCTGAAATGAGCCAAATAGAGACAAACTGAACCCAGCAAAATCGAGCCAAAACACACTTAATTGCATCCTATTGCATCGGATCTCGTCGAATTCCATCAAATCCCACCAAACCGCATCAAATCTCGCGGAATCTCACCGAATCCCGTCGAATTGTCTCAAATCGGGTCGAATGGTGTCCAACTGAATGGAATTGAATTAAATTGAATAGAGTAGTGTAGGTTAGGCTGGGATTCAGTAGGGAAGGGCACAGAAGAATAGAATAGAGTAGAACAGAAGAGAATACCAAGAGTAGAATGGAGTAGAGTTGAGTAGAGTGGAATAGTCAGAGTCGGGTAGTGCAGAATATAGATGAATAGATCCAATTCAAGCCGAATCGATTCGAATGGAGAGGAAAGGGAACAAATCGTGAAGAATCGAATTGATTAGAATAGATTAGAGTAGGGTAGGGTAGAACAGAATAGAATAGAGTAGAAAAGAGTAGAATGGTGTGGAATGGAGTTGAATGGAGCCAAATAGAGACAAATAAAGTAGAAAGGGCTGAGTAGAGCTGAACAGGGCTGAATAAGGTTCACTCGAGCCTAATTATGCTGAATTGAGCAGAATCGAGACGAATTGACCCAATTCAAGCCAAATAGAGCTAAATCGAGCCGATTCAAGCCTAATCACATGGAATCGCGTCGAAATGCGTTGAATCGAATAGATTAGTGTAGAGGAGGGTACGGCAGGAGAGGCTAGACTACAACACAACAGAACACAATAGAAAGAAGAGAATAGAATTAAGTAGAGTCGGGTCCAGTAGAATAGAGTCAAATCGAGTTGACGAGAGCTGAAAAGAGCCAAACAGAGCTGAATACAGCCGAATTGACCAAATTCAAGGTGAATTGAGATGAATCATGTCCAGTCGTTTGAAATGTGTCGAATCGAATCAAATGGATTAGTGTGGGGAAGGTAAGGTTAGAGTAGGGTAGAGAAGACTAGAATAGAGTAGAATAGAACAGAACAGAAAGAATCGAGTAGAGTCACATAGAGTCGAATACTGCCAAAAAGAGCCGAATAGAGTGGAAAAGAGCTGAATAGAACCGAATCGAGTTTAATGGAGGAGAAAGGAGATGAATCGAGCCGATATGACCCGAATCAGGTCGAATTCCGTTCAAGTGTGTCGAATAGCATAGAACAGATTACAGTAGGCTAAGTTAGGGTAGGGTAGGGTAGAATAGAGTGCAGTAGAACAGAACAGAAGAGAAGAGAACACAACTGAAAGAATAGAATAGGGTCGAGACGAGCAGAGTATAGAAGAGTAGAGTAGAGTAGAGTCGAATATTGCCGAATAGAGCCAAAGACAGCCAAATAGAGCCCAAAAGAGCTAAATCGATAGAAACCAAGACAAATCACGCCGAATCCCGTGGAATCATGCCGTATCGCGTCGAATCCCGTCGAATTGCATTGAATCTGATCAGTTCCAATCCAATCCATTAGAATAGACTAGAGTAGGGTAGAGTCCAATACAATACAGTAGAGAATAGTTTAGGATGGAGTAGAATGGTGTAGCATGGAGTCGAGTGGAGTCGAAAAGAGATAATAGAGTTGAGTAGAGTCTAACAGAGCCGAATAGAGCCTATTCGAGCTGACTAGAGCCGAATGGAGCCGATTAGAGCTGAATCGAACCGATTTGAGCCGATTGGGGATGAATGGAGTGGAAAGGAGCCGATTTGAGCTGAATCGCATCGAGATGCGTGGAATCGAATCCAGTAGAATAGATTAGATTAGGGTAGGATGGAATAGAGTAGACTTGAACACAGTAGAAGAGAATGGAAAGAATACAATAGAATAGAGTAGAAAAGGGTAGAGCAGAGCAGAATAGTGTAGAGTAGAATAGAGTAGAGTAGAACAGAGTCGAATCAATCGGAATGGAGATGAAACGAGACAAATCGCGTCGAATGGCGTCGAATCCCATCGAATCAATTACAGTAGTGTATAGTAAAATAGCGTAGAATGGAGTAGAATGGTGTGCAATGGAATCGAGTAGAGTAGAAAAGAGCTGAAGAGAGCCGAAGAGGGCCGAAGAGGGCCAAATCGAGCTGAATTGAGCGAAATCGAGCCGAATCCAGTGAATCGAGCCTAATGGAGCCGAATCGAGCCTAATCAAGCCGAATCGACACTATTCGAGACAAATGGAGCCGAATGGACATGAAACACACTGATTCGGCCCCTAGTCGCGTCAAAATTTGTCGAATTCAATGGAATAGACTAGAGTAGGGGAGGTTCGGGTAGGCTAGGGTAGGGTAGAATGGAGTAGAATAGAATAAAACAGAACAGAACACAACAAAATAGAACAGAACAACACAGAACGAATACAGAAACGAGGAGGCTAGAGTAGAGTAGAGGGGAATAGAGTAGAGTAGAGTAGATTCGAACAGAGCCAAATCGAGCCGAATCGCGTTGAAATGGGTTGAATCAAATCCAATCAAATGGATTACAGTACCTTAGAGTTGGGTAGCGTAGGGTAGGGTAGAATAGAGTAGACTAGTACAGAACAGAGTAGAAACAATACAATAGAATAGAGAAGATTAGACTACAGTAGAATAGAGCTGAATAGAGCCAAATGCAGACGAAACGAGAGGAATCGTGTAGAAGCACTTAGAGTAAATTAGAGTGGTGTTGGGTAGGGTAGAGCAGAATAGAGTAGAATAGTGTAGAATAGTGTGGAATGAATAGAATGGAGTAGAATGGAGTCAAATAGAAACGAATAGAGTAGAAAAGAGTCGAATAGAGCAGAATAGGGCCGAAGAACGCCAAATCGAGCAGATTCGAAGCGATTCAAGCCAAAACAAGCTGAATGGAGCCTAACTGAGCCGAATAGAGCCAAATCGAGCCGAATCGAGCCGACTCAAGCTTCATCGCCTCGAATCGCATTCAATGCGTCAAATCCAATCGAGACGTATAGATTAGAGAAGGGGAGGGGAGGGGAGGGGAGAATAGAACAGAGTAGAGTGGAATAGAAGAGATTAGAACAGAATAGAAGGAATAGAATCGAGTAGAATAGAGTGGAAAAGAGTAGAGTCGAATACAGTCGAATAGAGCCGACTAAGCTGAATAGAGACGAATGGAGCTGAATACAGCCAAAAAGAGCTGTATACTGCCGAATCACACCTAATCGAGCGGAATCAAGCAGAATCGCACTGACTGTCACCGAACAGCGTCGAATCGAATCAGGTCGAATCGAGTCGAGCCACATCGTTTTGAATCAAACAAGGTCAAATCGCTTCATATCGTGTCGAATCCCACGGAATCACGTCGAATAACTTCGAATCGTGTGAAACCTCAGAGAATCCTACTGAATCACCTCGAGTCGCATGGAATCTCATCAAATCCGTTCGGATCTTGCCGAATCCAGTCAAGTCCTATCAAATCGCTTTGCACGGAATCGAATTGAATCCAATAGATTAAAGTAGGCTAGGTTCGGGTGGGGTGCCGTAGGGTCGGGTAGGGTAGAATAGAATAGAGTACAACAGAGTAGGAGAGAACAGAACAGAACAGAAAGAATACAACAGAACAGAATAGAGTCAAAGAGAGAGAACATAGCCGAATTGAGCCGAGTGGAGACAAAACGAGACGAATCACGTCCGGTTGCTTCGAATCGAGTCAAATCAAATCGAATCGATTAGAAGAGATGAGGGTAGGGAAGGGTAGAATAGAATAGAGGAAAATAGTGAAGAATGGTGTGGAATGGAATAGAATGGAATTGAACGGAGTCCAATAAAGACGGATAGATATGAATAGAGTACAAAAGAGTCTAATAGAGCAGAATAGGGCCGGATAGGGCCAAATAAGGCCTAATTGAGCAGAATCCAGCAGAATCGATGGAATTCGAGCCTAATCGAGCCGAATGGAGTGAAATGGAGTCAAGTCGAGCCGAATAGAGCCGATGCGAACTGAATCGAGCTGATTCAAGCCTAATCGCGTCAAATCGCGTGGAAATACGTCACATCGAATCTAATCAAATAGATTAGGGGAGGGGCGGGTGGGTAGAATAGAACAGAATAGTACAGAATAGAAAGAATAGAATATAGTACAGTAGGGTAGAGTAGAGAGAGTAAAGCAGAGAAGAGTAGAGCAGAGTAGAATTGAGTCAAATAGAGTCAAATAGTGCAGGATATAGCTGAAGAGAGCCAATTCTGGCCGAATCGAGTCACATGGAAACAAAACGAGATGAATCACACCGAATTGCTTCGAATCGCATCCAATCGAATAGATTAGAGTAACGTAGGGTAGAGTAGAACAGAATAGAGTAGAATAGCGTAGAATGGAGAAGAGTGGAGTCAAATGGAGTCGAAAAGAGACAAATAGAGTAGAAAAGAGTCGAATCGAGCCAAATAGGGCCGAATAAGGCTGAACCGAGTGGAAACGAGCTGAATTGAAGCGATTCGAGCCAAATCGAGCTGAATCGAGCCGACTCAAGCATGATGGTGTCCAGTCGCATCGAAATGCTTTGAATCGAACCAAATGGAAGAGATTAGAATAGGTTAGGGTAGTTTATGAGAGGAAGACTAGGGTAGATGCAAGTAGACTACATTAGAGTAGACAAGAGAAGGCTAGAGTAGAAGCCTAGACTAGTAAGCTGGACTAGTCAGCTAGACTAGTGGCATAGAGCAGTAGCCTAGACAACTAGTCTTGAATAGTACCCTCAGTCAGTAATCTGAACGAGTACCCTTGCCTTAACTAGTAGTCCTAACAAGTACCCTTGCCTTAAGCAGTAGTCTTCACTAGTACCCTTGCCTTCACTAGTAGTATGTCCTTAACAAGTAGCCTGAACGGGTACCCTTGCCTTAACCAGTACCCTCAACAAGTACCCATGCCTTAACTAGTAGCCTGGCCTTAACTAGTAGCCTGGCCTTAACTAGTAGCCTGAACTAGTACACTTGCCTTAAGGAGTACCCTTGCCCGAACTACTCCCCTTAATTAGGACCCTTATTGAATAACCCTAAGTAGTAGAGTATGGTACGGTGGGGTAGCATAGGGTAGGGAAGCATACAGTGGAACAGAGAAAATAGAAGGAAATAGAATAGAACAGCATAGGTCAGGGTAGGTTAGCTTAGTGCAGGGTATGGTAGAGTAGCATAGGATGGAATAGAGAAAATAGAAAAGGAGACTAGAAAAGAGCAGACTAGATTAGGATAGGGTAGGGTGGGGGAGGGTTGTGTAGAATACAGTAGTGTAGAATGGAATAGAATGGTGTGGAATGGAGTCGAATGGATTCGAACAGAGATGAATAGAGTAGAAAAGAGTTGAAGAGAGCCGAATAACGCTGAATAGGACCAAATATGGCCGAAATGAGCCGAATCGAGTCGAGTCGACCAGATTCGGGATGAATGGAGCCTAGTGGAGCTGAAATGAGCCAAATAGAGACAAACTGAACCCAGCAAAATCGAGCCAAAACACACTTAATTGCATCCTATTGCATCGGATCTCGTCGAATTCCATCAAATCCCACCAAACCGCATCAAATCTCGCGGAATCTCACCGAATCCCGTCGAATTGTCTCAAATCGGGTCGAATGGTGTCCAACTGAATGGAATTGAATTAAATTGAATAGAGTAGTGTAGGTTAGGCTGGGATTCAGTAGGGAAGGGCACAGAAGAATAGAATAGAGTAGAACAGAAGAGAATACCAAGAGTAGAATGGAGTAGAGTTGAGTAGAGTGGAATAGTCAGAGTCGGGTAGTGCAGAATATAGATGAATAGATCCAATTCAAGCCGAATCGATTCGAATGGAGAGGAAAGGGAACAAATCGTGAAGAATCGAATCGATTCGAATAGATTAGAGTAGGGTAGGGTAGAACAGAATAGAATAGAGTAGAAAAGAGTAGAATGGTGTGGAATGGAGTTGAATGGAGCCAAATAGAGACAAATAAAGTAGAAAGGGCTGAGTAGAGCTGAACAGGGCTGAATAAGGTTCACTCGAGCCTAATTATGCTGAATTGAGCAGAATCGAGACGAATTGACCCAATTCAAGCCAAATAGAGCTAAATCGAGCCGATTCAAGCCTAATCACATGGAATCGCGTCGAAATGCGTTGAATCGAATAGATTAGTGTAGAGGAGGGTACGGCAGGAGAGGCTAGACTACAACACAACAGAACACAATAGAAAGAAGAGAATAGAATTAAGTAGAGTCGGGTCCAGTAGAATAGAGTCAAATCGAGTTGACGAGAGCTGAAAAGAGCCAAACAGAGCTGAATACAGCCGAATTGACCAAATTCAAGGTGAATCGAGATGAATCATGTCCAGTCGTTTGAAATGTGTCGAATCGAATCAAATGGATTAGTGTGGGGAAGGTAAGGTTAGGGTAGGGTAGAGAAGAATAGAATAGAGTAGAATAGAACAGAACAGAAAGAATCGAGTAGACTAGAGTCACATAGAGTCGAATACTGCCAAAAAGAGCCGAATAGAGTGGAAAAGAGCTGAATAGAACCGAATCGAGTTTAATGGAGGAGAAAGGAGATGAATCGAGCCGATATGACCCGAATCAGGTCGAATTCCGTTCAAGTGTGTCGAATAGCATAGAACAGATTACAGTAGGCTAAGTTAGGGTAGGGTAGGGTAGAATAGAGTGCAGTAGAACAGAACAGAAGAGAAGAGAACACAACTGAAAGAATAGAATAGGGTCGAGACGAGCAGAGTATAGAAGAGTAGAGTAGAGTAGAGTCGAATATTGCCGAATAGAGCCAAAGACAGCCAAATAGAGCCCAAAAGAGCTAAATCGATAGAAACCAAGACAAATCACGCCGAATCCCGTGGAATCATGCTGTATCGCGTCGAATCCCGTCGAATTGCATTGAATCTGATCAGTTCCAATCCAATCCATTAGAATAGACTAGAGTAGGGTAGAGTCCAATACAATACAGTAGAGAATAGTTTAGGATGGAGTAGAATGGTGTAGCATGGAGTCGAGTGGAGTCGAAAAGAGATAATAGAGTTGAGTAGAGTCTAACAGAGCCGAATAGAGCCTATTCGAGCTGACTAGAGCCGAATGGAGCCGATTAGAGCTGAATCGAACCGATTTGAGCCGATTGGGGATGAATGGAGTGGAAAGGAGCCGATTTGAGCTGAATCGCATCGAGATGCGTGGAATCGAATCCAGTAGAATAGATTAGATTAGGGTAGGATGGAATAGAGTAGAATTGAACACAGTAGAAGAGAATGGAAAGAATACAATAGAATAGAGTAGAAAAGGGTAGAGCAGAGCAGAATAGTGTAGAGTAGAATAGAGTAGAGTAGAACAGAGTCGAATCAAGCTGAATGGAGATGAAACGAGACAAATCGCGTCGGATGGCGTCGAATCCCATCGAATCAATTACAGTAGGGTATAGTAGAATTTTTATAGTAGAATAGCGTAGAATGGAGTAGAATGGTGTGCAATGGAATCGAGTAGAGTAGAAAAGAGCTGAAGAGAGCCGAAGAGGGCCGAAGAGGGCCAAATCGAGCTGAACTGAGCGAAATCGAGCCGAATCCAGTGAATCGAGCCTAATGGAGCCGAATCGAGCCTAATCAAGCCGAATTGACACTATTCGAGACAAATGGAGCCGAATGGACATGAATCACACTGATTCGGCCCCTAGTCGCCTCAAAATTTGTCGAATTCAATGGAATAGACTAGAGTAGGGGAGGTTCGGGTAGGCTAGGGTAGGGTAGAATGGAGTAGAATAGAATAAAACAGAACAGAACACAACAAAATAGAACAGAACAACACAGAACGAATACAGAAACGAGGAGGCTAGAGTAGAGTAGAGGGGAATAGAGTAGAGTAGAGTAGATTCGAACAGAGCCAAATCGAGCCGAATCGCGTCGAAATGGGTTGAATCAAATCCAATCAAATGGATTACACTACCTTAGAGTTGGGTAGCGTAGGGTAGGGTAGAATAGAGTAGACTAGTACAGAACACAGTAGAAACAATACAATAGAATAGAGAAGATTAGACTACAGTAGAATAGAGCTGAATAGAGCCAAATGCAGACGAAACGAGAGGAATCGTGTAGAAGCACTTAGAGTAAATTAGAGTGGTGTTGGGTAGGGTAGAGCAGAATAGAGTAGAATAGTGTAGAATAGTGTGGAATGAATAGAATGGAGTAGAATGGAGTCAAATAGAAACGAATAGAGTAGAAAAGAGTCGAATAGAGCAGAATAGGGCCGAAGAAGGCCAAATCGAGCAGATTCGAAGCGATTCAAGCCAAAACAGGCTGAATGGAGCCTAACTGAGCCGAATAGAGCCAAATCGAGCCGAATCGAGCCGACTCAAGCTTCATCGCCTCGAATCGCGTTCAATGCGTCAAATCCAATCGAAACGTATAGATTAGAGAAGGGGAGGGGAGGGCAGGGGAGGGTAGAATAGAACAGAGTAGAGTGGAATAGAAGAGATTAGAACAGAATAGAAGGAATAGAATCGAGTAGAATAGAGTGGAAAAGAGTAGAGTCGAATACAGTCGAATAGAGCCGACTAAGCTGAATAGAGACGAATGGAGCTGAATACAGCCGAAAAGAGCTGTATGCTGCCGAATCACACCTAATCGAGCGGAATCAAGCAGAATCGCACTGACTGTCACTGAACAGCGTCGAATCGAATCAGGTCGAATCGAGTCGAGCCACATCGTTTTGAATCAAACAAGGTCAAATCGCTTCATATCGTGTCGAATCCCATGGAATCACGTCGAATAACTTCGAATCGTGTGAAACCTCAGAGAATCCTACTGAATCACGTCGAGTCGCATGGAATCTCATCAAATCCCTTCGGATCTTGCCGAATCCAGTCAAGTCATATCAAATCGCTTTGCACGGAATCGAATTGAATCCAATAGATTAAAGTAGGCTAGGTTCGGGTGGGGTGCCGTAGGGTCGGGTAGGGTAGAATAGAATAGAGTACAACAGAGTAGGAGAGAACAGAACAGAACAGAAAGAATACAACAGAACAGAATAGAGTCAAAGAGAGAGAACATAGCCGAATTGAGCCGAGTGGAGACAAAACGAGACGAATCACGTCCGGTTGCTTCGAATCGCGTCAAATCAAATCGAATCGATTAGAAGAGATGAGGGTAGGGAAGGGTAGAATAGAATAGAGGAAAATAGTGAAGAATGGTGTGGAATGGAATAGAATGGAATTGAACGGAGTCCAATAAAGACGGATAGATATGAATAGAGTACAAAAGAGTCTAATAGAGCAGAATAGGGCCGGATAGGGCCAAATAAGGCCTAATTGAGCAGAATCCAGCAGAATCGATGGAATTCGAGCCTAATCGAGCCGAATGGAGTGAAATGGAGTCAAGTCGAGCCGAATAGAGCCGATGCGAACTGAATCGAGCTGATTCAAGACTAATCGCGTCAAATCGCGTGGAAATACGTCACATCGAATCTAATCAAATAGATTAGGGGAGGGGCGGGTGGGTAGAATAGAACAGAATAGTACAGAATAGAAAGAATAGAATATAGTACAGTAGGGTAGAGTAGAGAGAGTAAAGCAGAGAAGAGTAGAGCAGAGTAGAATTGAGTCAAATAGAGTCAAATAGTGCAGGATATAGCTGAAGAGAGCCAATTCTGGCCGAATCGAGTCACATGGAAACAAAACGAGATGAATCACACCGAATTGCTTCGAATCGCATCCAATCGAATAGATTAGAGTAACGTAGGGTAGAGTAGAACAGAATAGAGTAGAATAGCGTAGAATGGAGAAGAGTGGAGTCAAATGGAGTCGAACAGAGACAAATAGAGTAGAAAAGAGTCGAATCGAGCCAAATAGGGCCGAATAAGGCTGAACCGAGTGGAAACGAGCTGAATTGAAGCGATTCGAGCCAAATCGAGCTGAATCGAGCCGACTCAAGCATGATGGTGTCCAGTCGCATCGAAATGCTTTGAATCGAATCAAATGGAAGAGATTAGAATAGGTTAGGGTAGGGTAGTTTATGATAGGAAGACTAGGGTAGATGCAAGTAGACTACATTAGAGTAGACAAGAGAAGGCTAGAGTAGAAGCCTAGACTAGTAAGCTGGACTAGTCAGCTAGACTAGTGGCATAGAGCAGTAGCCTAGACAACTAGTCTTGAATAGTACCCTCAGTCAGTAATCTGAACGAGTACCCTTGCCTTAACTAGTAGTCCTAACAAGTACCCTTGCCTTAAGCAGTAGTCTTCACTAGTACCCTTGCCTTCACTAGTAGTATGTCCTTAACAAGTAGCCTGAACGGGTACCCTTGCCTTAACCAGTACCCTCAACAAGTACCCATGCCTTAACTAGTAGCCTGGCCTTAACTAGTAGCCTGGCCTTAACTAGTAGCCTGAACTAGTACACTTGCCTTAAGGAGTACCCTTGCCCGAACTACTCCCCTTAATTAGGACCCTTATTGAGTAACCCTAAGTAGTAGAGTATGGTACGGTGGGGTAGCATAGGGTAGGGAAGCATACGGTGGAACAGAGAAAATAGAAGGAAATAGAATAGAACAGCATAGGTCAGGGTAGGTTAGCTTAGTGCAGGGTATGGTAGAGTAGCATAGGATGGAATAGAGAAAATAGAAAAGGAGACTAGAAAAGAGCAGACTAGATTAGGATAGGGTAGGGTGGGGGAGGGTTGTGTAGAATACAGTAGTGTAGAATGGAATAGAATGGTGTGGAATGGAGTCGAATGGATTCGAACAGAGATGAATAGAGTAGAAAAGAGTTGAAGAGAGCCGAATAACGCTGAATAGGACCAAATATGGCCGAAATGAGCCGAATCGAGTCGAGTCGACCAGATTCGGGATGAATGGAGCCTAGTGGAGCTGAAATGAGCCAAATAGAGACAAACTGAACCCAGCAAAATCGAGCCAAAACACACTTAATTGCATCCTATTGCATCGGATCTCGTCGAATTCCATCAAATCCCACCAAACCGCATCAAATCTCGCGGAATCTCACCGAATCCCGTCGAATTGTCTCAAATCGGGTCGAATGGTGTCCAACTGAATGGAATTGAATTAAATTGAATAGAGTAGTGTAGGTTAGGCTGGGATTCAGTAGGGAAGGGCACAGAAGAATAGAATAGAGTAGAACAGAAGAGAATACCAAGAGTAGAATGGAGTAGAGTTGAGTAGAGTGGAATAGTCAGAGTCGGGTAGTGCAGAATATAGATGAATAGATCCAATTCAAGCCGAATCGATTCGAATGGAGAGGAAAGGGAACAAATCGTGAAGAATCGAATTGATTAGAATAGATTAGAGTAGGGTAGGGTAGAACAGAATAGAATAGAGTAGAAAAGAGTAGAATGGTGTGGAATGGAGTTGAATGGAGCCAAATAGAGACAAATAAAGTAGAAAGGGCTGAGTAGAGCTGAACAGGGCTGAATAAGGTTCACTCGAGCCTAATTATGCTGAATTGAGCAGAATCGAGACGAATTGACCCAATTCAAGCCAAATAGAGCTAAATCGAGCCGATTCAAGCCTAATCACATGGAATCGCGTCGAAATGCGTTGAATCGAATAGATTAGTGTAGAGGAGGGTACGGCAGGAGAGGCTAGACTACAACACAACAGAACACAATAGAAAGAAGAGAATAGAATTAAGTAGAGTCGGTTCCAGTAGAATAGAGTCAAATCGAGTTGACGAGAGCTGAAAAGAGCCAAACAGAGCTGAATACAGCCGAATTGACCAAATTCAAGGTGAATCGAGATGAATCATGTCCAGTCGTTTGAAATGTGTCGAATCGAATCAAATGGATTAGTGTGGGGAAGGTAAGGTTCGGGGAGGGTAGAGAAGACTAGAATAGAGTAGAATAGAACAGAACAAAAAGAATCGAGTAGAGTCACATAGAGTCGAATACTGCCAAAAAGAGCCGAATAGAGTGGAAAAGAGCTGAATAGAACCGAATCGAGTTTAATGGAGGAGAAAGGAGATGAATCGAGCCGATATGACCCGAATCAGGTCGAATTCCGTTCAAGTGTGTCGAATAGCATAGAACAGATTACAGTAGGCTAAGTTAGGGTAGGGTAGGGTAGAATAGAGTGCAGTAGAACAGAACAGAAGAGAAGAGAACACAACTGAAAGAATAGAATAGGGTCGAGACGAGCAGAGTATAGAAGAGTAGAGTAGAGTAGAGTCGAATATTGCCGAATAGAGCCAAAGACAGCCAAATAGAGCCCAAAAGAGCTAAATCGATAGAAACCAAGACAAATCACGCCGAATCCCGTGGAATCATGCTGTATCGCGTCGAATCCCGTCGAATTGCATTGAATCTGATCAGTTCCAATCCAATCCATTAGAATAGACTAGAGTAGGGTAGAGTCCAATACAATACAGTAGAGAATAGTTTAGGATGGAGTAGAATGGTGTAGCATGGAGTCGAGTGGAGTCGAAAAGAGATAATAGAGTTGAGTAGAGTCTAACAGAGCCGAATAGAGCCTATTCGAGCTGACTAGAGCCGAATGGAGCCGATTAGAGCTGAATCGAACCGATTTGAGCCGATTGGGGATGAATGGAGTGGAAAGGAGCCGATTTGAGCTGAATCGCATCGAGATGCGTGGAATCGAATCCAGTAGAATAGATTAGATTAGGGTAGGATGGAATAGAGTAGAATTGAACACAGTAGAAGAGAATGGAAAGAATACAATAGAATAGAGTAGAAAAGGGTAGAGCAGAGCAGAATAGTGTAGAGTAGAATAGAGTAGAGTAGAACAGAGTCGAATCAAGCTGAATGGAGATGAAACGAGACAAATCGCGTCGGATGGCGTCGAATCCCATCGAATCAATTACAGTAGGGTATAGTAGAATTTTTATAGTAGAATAGCGTAGAATGGAGTAGAATGGTGTGCAATGGAATCGAGTAGAGTAGAAAAGAGCTGAAGAGAGCCGAAGAGGGCCGAAGAGGGCCAAATCGAGCTGAACTGAGCGAAATCGAGCCGAATCCAGTGAATCGAGCCTAATGGAGCCGAATCGAGCCTAATCAAGCCGAATCGACACTATTCGAGACAAATGGAGCCGAATGGACATGAATCACACTGATTCGGCCCCTAGTCGCCTCAAAATTTGTCGAATTCAATGGAATAGACTAGAGTAGGGGAGGTTCGGGTAGGCTAGGGTAGGGTAGAATGGAGTAGAATAGAATAAAACAGAACAGAACACAACAAAATAGAACAGAACAACACAGAACGAATACAGAAACGAGGAGGCTAGAGTAGAGTAGAGGGGAATAGAGTAGAGTAGAGTAGATTCGAACAGAGCCAAATCGAGCCGAATCGCGTCGAAATGGGTTGAATCAAATCCAATCAAATGGATTACACTACCTTAGAGTTGGGTAGCGTAGGGTAGGGTAGAATAGAGTAGACTAGTACAGAACACAGTAGAAACAATACAATAGAATAGAGAAGATTAGACTACAGTAGAATAGAGCTGAATAGAGCCAAATGCAGACGAAACGAGAGGAATCGTGTAGAAGCACTTAGAGTAAATTAGAGTGGTGTTGGGTAGGGTAGAGCAGAATAGAGTAGAATAGTGTAGAATAGTGTGGAATGAATAGAATGGAGTAGAATGGAGTCAAATAGAAACGAATAGAGTAGAAAAGAGTCGAATAGAGCAGAATAGGGCCGAAGAAGGCCAAATCGAGCAGATTCGAAGCGATTCAAGCCAAAACAAGCTGAATGGAGCCTAACTGAGCCGAATAGAGCCAAATCGAGCCGAATCGAGCCGATTCAAGCTTCATCGCCTCGAATCGCGTTCAATGCGTCAAATCCAATTGAGACGTATAGATTAGAGAAGGGGAGGGGAGGGGAGGGGAGAATAGAACAGCGTAGAGTGGAATAGAAGCGATTAGAACAGAATAGAAGGAATAGAATCGAGTAGAATAGAGTGGAAAAGAGTAGAGTCGAATACAGTCGAATAGAGCCGACTAAGCTGAATAGAGACGAATGGAGCTGAATACAGCCGAAAAGAGCTGTATACTGCCGAATCACACCTAATCGAGTGGAATCAAGCAGAATCGCACTGACTGTCACCGAACAGCGTCGAATCGAATCAGGTCGAATCGAGTCGAGCCACATCGTTTTGAATCAAACAAGGTCAAATCGCTTCATATCGTGTCGAATCCCATGGAATCACGTCGAATAACTTCGAATCGTGTGAAACCTCAGAGAATCCTACTGAATCACGTCGAGTCGCATGGAATCTCATCAAATCCCTTCGGATCTTGCCGAATCCAGTCAAGTCATATCAAATCGCTTTGCACGGAATCGAATTGAATCCAATAGATTAAAGTAGGCTAGGTTCGGGTGGGGTGCCGTAGGGTCGGGTAGGGTAGAATAGAATAGAGTACAACAGAGTAGGAGAGAACAGAACAGAACAGAAAGAATACAACAGAACAGAATAGAGTCAAAGAGAGAGAACATAGCCGAATTGAGCCGAGTGGAGACAAAACGAGACGAATCACGTCCGGTTGCTTCGAATCGCGTCAAATCAAATCGAATCGATTAGAAGAGATGAGGGTAGGGAAGGGTAGAATAGAATAGAGGAAAATAGTGAAGAATGGTGTGGAATGGAATAGAATGGAATTGAACGGAGTCCAATAAAGACGGATAGATATGAATAGAGTACAAAAGAGTCTAATAGAGCAGAATAGGGCCGGATAGGGCCAAATAAGGCCTAATTGAGCAGAATCCAGCAGAATCGATGGAATTCAAGCCTAATCGAGCCGAATGGAGTGAAATGGAGTCAAGTCGAGCCGAATAGAGCCGATGCGAACTGAATCGAGCTGATTCAAGCCTAATCGCGTCAAATCGCGTGGAAATACGTCACATCGAATCTAATCAAATAGATTAGGGGAGGGGCGGGTGGGTAGAATAGAACAGAATAGTACAGAATAGAAAGAATAGAATATAGTACAGTAGGGTAGAGTAGAGAGAGTAAAGCAGAGAAGAGTAGAGCAGAGTAGAATTGAGTCAAATAGAGTCAAATAGTGCAGGATATAGCTGAAGAGAGCCAATTCTGGCCGAATCGAGTCACATGGAAACAAAACGAGATGAATCACACCGAATTGCTTCGAATCGCATCCAGTCGAATAGATTAGAGTAACGTAGGGTAGAGTAGAACAGAATAGAGTAGAATAGCGTAGAATGGAGAAGAGTGGAGTCAAATGGAGTCGAACAGAGACAAATAGAGTAGAAAAGAGTCGAATCGAGCCAAATAGGGCCGAATAAGGCTGAACCGAGTGGAAACGAGCTGAATTGAAGCGATTCGAGCCAAATCGAGCTGAATCGAGCCGACTCAAGCATGATGGTGTCCAGTCGCATCGAAATGCTTTGAATCGAATCAAATGGAAGAGATTAGAATAGGTTAGGGTAGGGTAGTTTATGATAGGAAGACTAGGGTAGATGCAAGTAGAACACATTAGAGTAGACAAGAGAAGGCTAGAGTAGAAGCCTAGACTAGTAAGCTGGACTAGTCAGCTAGACTAGTGGCATAGAGCAGTAGCCTAGACAACTAGTCTTGAATGGTACCCTAAGTCAGTAATCTGAACGAGTACCCTTGCCTTAACTAGTAGTCCTAACAAGTACCCTTGCCTTAAGCAGTAGTCTTCACTAGTACCCTTGCCTTCACTAGTAGTATGTCCTTAACAAGTAGCCTGAACGGGTACCCTTGCCTTAACCAGTACCCTCAACAAGTACCCATGCCTTAACTAGTAGCCTGGCCTTAACTAGTAGCCTGAACTAGTACACTTGCCTTAAGGAGTACCCTTGCCCGAACTACTCCCCTTAATTAGGACCCTTATTGAGTAACCCTAAGTAGTAGAGTATGGTACGGTGGGGTAGCATAGGGTAGGGAAGCATACGGTGGAACAGAGAAAATAGAAGGAAATAGAATAGAACAGCATAGGTCAGGGTAGGTTAGCTTAGTGCAGGGTATGGTAGAGTAGCATAGGATGGAATAGAGAAAATAGAAAAGGAGACTAGAAAAGAGCAGACTAGATTAGGATAGGGTAGGGTGGGGGAGGGTTGTGTAGAATACAGTAGTGTAGAATGGAATAGAATGGTGTGGAATGGAGTCGAATGGATTCGAACAGAGATGAATAGAGTAGAAAAGAGTTGAAGAGAGCCGAATAACGCTGAATAGGACCAAATATGGCCGAAATGAGCCGAATCGAGTCGAGTCGACCAGATTCGGGATGAATGGAGCCTAGTGGAGCTGAAATGAGCCAAATAGAGACAAACTGAACCCAGCAAAATCGAGCCAAAACACACTTAATTGCATCCTATTGCATCGGATCTCGTCGAATTCCATCAAATCCCACCAAACCGCATCAAATCTCGCGGAATCTCACCGAATCCCGTCGAATTGTCTCAAATCGGGTCGAATGGTGTCCAACTGAATGGAATTGAATTAAATTGAATAGAGTAGTGTAGGTTAGGCTGGGATTCAGTAGGGAAGGGCACAGAAGAATAGAATAGAGTAGAACAGAAGAGAATACCAAGAGTAGAATGGAGTAGAGTTGAGTAGAGTGGAATAGTCAGAGTCGGGTAGTGCAGAATATAGATGAATAGATCCAATTCAAGCCGAATCGATTCGAATGGAGAGGAAAGGGAACAAATCGTGAAGAATCGAATTGATTAGAATAGATTAGAGTAGGGTAGGGTAGAACAGAATAGAATAGAGTAGAAAAGAGTAGAATGGTGTGGAATGGAGTTGAATGGAGCCAAATAGAGACAAATAAAGTAGAAAGGGCTGAGTAGAGCTGAACAGGGCTGAATAAGGTTCACTCGAGCCTAATTATGCTGAATTGAGCAGAATCGAGACGAATTGACCCAATTCAAGCCAAATAGAGCTAAATCGAGCCGATTCAAGCCTAATCACATGGAATCGCGTCGAAATGCGTTGAATCGAATAGATTAGTGTAGAGGAGGGTACGGCAGGAGAGGCTAGACTACAACACAACAGAACACAATAGAAAGAAGAGAATAGAATTAAGTAGAGTCGGTTCCAGTAGAATAGAGTCAAATCGAGTTGACGAGAGCTGAAAAGAGCCAAACAGAGCTGAATACAGCCGAATTGACCAAATTCAAGGTGAATCGAGATGAATCAAGTCCAGTCGTTTGAAATGTGTCGAATCGAATCAAATGGATTAGTGTGGGGAAGGTAAGGTTAGGGTAGGGTAGAGAAGAATAGAATAGAGTAGAATAGAACAGAACAAAAAGAATCGAGTAGAGTCACATAGAGTCGAATACTGCCAAAAAGAGCCGAATAGAGTGGAAAAGAGCTGAATAGAACCGAATCGAGTTTAATGGAGGAGAAAGGAGATGAATCGAGCCGATATGACCCGAATCAGGTCGAATTCCGTTCAAGTGTGTCGAATAGCATAGAACAGATTACAGTAGGCTAAGTTAGGGTAGGGTAGGGTAGAATAGAGTGCAGTAGAACAGAACAGAAGAGAAGAGAACACAACTGAAAGAATAGAATAGGGTCGAGACGAGCAGAGTATAGAAGAGTAGAGTAGAGTAGAGTCGAATATTGCCGAATAGAGCCAAAGACAGCCAAATAGAGCCCAAAAGAGCTAAATCGATAGAAACCAAGACAAATCACGCCGAATCCCGTGGAATCATGCTGTATCGCGTCGAATCCCGTCGAATTGCATTGAATCTGATCAGTTCCAATCCAATCCATTAGAATAGACTAGAGTAGGGTAGAGTCCAATACAATACAGTAGAGAATAGTTTAGGATGGAGTAGAATGGTGTAGCATGGAGTCGAGTGGAGTCGAAAAGAGATAATAGAGTTGAGTAGAGTCTAACAGAGCCGAATAGAGCCTATTCGAGCTGACTAGAGCCGAATGGAGCCGATTAGAGCTGAATCGAACCGATTTGAGCCGATTGGGGATGAATGGAGTGGAAAGGAGCCGATTTGAGCTGAATCGCATCGAGATGCGTGGAATCGAATCCAGTAGAATAGATTAGATTAGGGTAGGATGGAATAGAGTAGAATTGAACACAGTAGAAGAGAATGGAAAGAATACAATAGAATAGAGTAGAAAAGGGTAGAGCAGAGCAGAATAGTGTAGAGTAGAATAGAGTAGAGTAGAACAGAGTCGAATCAAGCTGAATGGAGATGAAACGAGACAAATCGCGTCGGATGGCGTCGAATCCCATCGAATCAATTACAGTAGGGTATAGTAGAATTTTTATAGTAGAATAGCGTAGAATGGAGTAGAATGGTGTGCAATGGAATCGAGTAGAGTAGAAAAGAGCTGAAGAGAGCCGAAGAGGGCCGAAGAGGGCCAAATCGAGCTGAACTGAGCGAAATCGAGCCGAATCCAGTGAATCGAGCCTAATGGAGCCGAATCGAGCCTAATCAAGCCGAATCGACACTATTCGAGACAAATGGAGCCGAATGGACATGAATCACACTGATTCGGCCCCTAGTCGCCTCAAAATTTGTCGAATTCAATGGAATAGACTAGAGTAGGGGAGGTTCGGGTAGGCTAGGGTAGGGTAGAATGGAGTAGAATAGAATAAAACAGAACAGAACACAACAAAATAGAACAGAACAACACAGAACGAATACAGAAACGAGTAGGCTAGAGTAGAGTAGAGGGGAATAGAGTAGAGTAGAGTAGATTCGAACAGAGCCAAATCGAGCCGAATCGCGTCGAAATGGGTTGAATCAAATCCAATCAAATGGATTACACTACCTTAGAGTTGGGTAGCGTAGGGTAGGGTAGAATAGAGTAGACTAGTACAGAACACAGTAGAAACAATACAATAGAATAGAGAAGATTAGACTACAGTAGAATAGAGCTGAATAGAGCCAAATGCAGACGAAACGAGAGGAATCGTGTAGAAGCACTTAGAGTAAATTCATAGAGAGATAGTATTGGTAGAGCAGAATAGAGTAGAATAGTGTAGAATAGTGTGGAATGAATAGAATGGAGTAGAATGGAGTCAAATAGAAAGGAATAGAGTAGAAAAGAGTCGAATAGAGCAGAATAGGGCCGAAGAAGGCCAAATCGAGCAGATTCGAAGCGATTCAAGCCAAAACAAGCTGAATGGAGCCTAACTGAGCCGAATAGAGCCAAATCGAGCCGAATCGAGCCGACTCAAGCTTCATCGCCTCGAATCGCGTTCAATGCGTCAAATCCAATCGAAACGTATAGATTAGAGAAGGGGAGGGGAGGGCAGGGGAGGGTAGAATAGAACAGAGTAGAGTGGAATAGAAGAGATTAGAACAGAATAGAAGGAATAGAATCGAGTAGAATAGAGTGGAAAAGAGTAGAGTCGAATACAGTCGAATAGAGCCGACTAAGCTGAATAGAGACGAATGGAGCTGAATACAGCCGAAAAGAGCTGTATACTGCCGAATCACACCTAATCGAGCGGAATCAAGCAGAATCGCACTGACTGTCACCGAACAGCGTCGAATCGAATCAGGTCGAATCGAGTCGAGCCACATCGTTTTGAATCAAACAAGGTCAAATCGCTTCATATCGTGTCGAATCCCATGGAATCACGTCGAATAACTTCGAATCGTGTGAAACCTCAGAGAATCCTACTGAATCACGTCGAGTCGCATGGAATCTCATCAAATCCCTTCGGATCTTGCCGAATCCAGTCAAGTCATATCAAATCGCTTTGCACGGAATCGAATTGAATCCAATAGATTAAAGTAGGCTAGGTTCGGGTGGGGTGCCGTAGGGTCGGGTAGGGTAGAATAGAATAGAGTACAACAGAGTAGGAGAGAACAGAACAGAACAGAAAGAATACAACAGAACAGAATAGAGTCAAAGAGAGAGAACATAGCCGAATTGAGCCGAGTGGAGACAAAACGAGACGAATCACGTCCGTTTGCTTCGAATCGCGTCAAATCAAATCGAATCGATTAGAAGAGATGAGGGTAGGGAAGGGTAGAATAGAATAGAGGAAAATAGTGAAGAATGGTGTGGAATGGAATAGAATGGAATTGAACGGAGTCCAATAAAGACGGATAGATATGAATAGAGTACAAAAGAGTCTAATAGAGCAGAATAGGGCCGGATAGGGCCAAATAAGGCCTAATTGAGCAGAATCCAGCAGAATCGATGGAATTCGAGCCTAATCGAGCCGAATGGAGTGAAATGGAGTCAAGTCGAGCCGAATAGAGCCGATGCGAACTGAATCGAGCTGATTCAAGACTAATCGCGTCAAATCGCGTGGAAATACGTCACATCGAATCTAATCAAATAGATTAGGGGAGGGGCGGGTGGGTAGAATAGAACAGAATAGTACAGAATAGAAAGAATAGAATATAGTACAGTAGGGTAGAGTAGAGAGAGTAAAGCAGAGAAGAGTAGAGCAGAGTAGAATTGAGTCAAATAGAGTCAAATAGTGCAGGATATAGCTGAAGAGAGCCAATTCTGGCCGAATCGAGTCACATGGAAACAAAACGAGATGAATCACACCGAATTGCTTCGAATCGCATCCAATCGAATAGATTAGAGTAACGTAGGGTAGAGTAGAACAGAATAGAGTAGAATAGCGTAGAATGGAGAAGAGTGGAGTCAAATGGAGTCGAACAGAGACAAATAGAGTAGAAAAGAGTCGAATCGAGCCAAATAGGGCCGAATAAGGCTGAACCGAGTGGAAACGAGCTGAATTGAAGCGATTCGAGCCAAATCGAGCTGAATCGAGCCGACTCAAGCATGATGGTGTCCAGTCGCATCGAAATGCTTTGAATCGAATCAAATGGAAGCGATTAGAATAGGTTAGGGTAGGGTAGTTTATGATAGGAAGACTAGGGTAGATGCAAGTAGAACACATTAGAGTAGACAAGAGAAGGCTAGAGTAGAAGCCTAGACTAGTAAGCTGGACTAGTCAGCTAGACTAGTGGCATAGAGCAGTAGCCTAGACAACTAGTCTTGAATGGTACCCTAAGTCAGTAATCTGAACGAGTACCCTTGCCTTAACTAGTAGTCCTAACAAGTACCCTTGCCTTAAGCAGTAGTCTTCACTAGTACCCTTGCCTTCACTAGTAGTATGTCCTTAACAAGTAGCCTGAACGGGTACCCTTGCCTTAACTAGTACCCTCAACAAGTACCCATGCCTTAACTAGTAGCCTGGCCTTAACTAGTAGCCTGGCCTTAACTAGTAGCCTGAACTAGTACACTTGCCTTAAGGAGTACCCTTGCCCGAACTACTCCCCTTAATTAGGACCCTTATTGAGTAACCCTAAGTAGTAGAGTATGGTACGGTGGGGTAGCATAGGGTAGGGAAGCATACGGTGGAACAGAGAAAATAGAAGGAAATAGAATAGAACAGCATAGGTCAGGGTAGGTTAGCTTAGTGCAGGGTATGGTAGAGTAGCATAGGATGGAATAGAGAAAATAGAAAAGGAGACTAGAAAAGAGCAGACTAGATTAGGATAGGGTAGGGTGGGGGAGGGTTGTGTAGAATACAGTAGTGTAGAATGGAATAGAATGGTGTGGAATGGAGTCGAATGGATTCGAACAGAGATGAATAGAGTAGAAAAGAGTTGAAGAGAGCCGAATAACGCTGAATAGGACCAAATATGGCCGAAATGAGCCGAATCGAGTCGAGTCGACCAGATTCGGGATGAATGGAGCCTAGTGGAGCTGAAATGAGCCAAATAGAGACAAACTGAACCCAGCAAAATCGAGCCAAAACACACTTAATTGCATCCTATTGCATCGGATCTCGTCGAATTCCATCAAATCCCACCAAACCGCATCAAATCTCGCGGAATCTCACCGAATCCCGTCGAATTGTCTCAAATCGGGTCGAATGGTGTCCAACTGAATGGAATTGAATTAAATTGAATAGAGTAGTGTAGGTTAGGCTGGGATTCAGTAGGGAAGGGCACAGAAGAATAGAATAGAGTAGAACAGAAGAGAATACCAAGAGTAGAATGGAGTAGAGTTGAGTAGAGTGGAATAGTCAGAGTCGGGTAGTGCAGAATATAGATGAATAGATCCAATTCAAGCCGAATCGATTCGAATGGAGAGGAAAGGGAACAAATCGTGAAGAATCGAATTGATTAGAATAGATTAGAGTAGGGTAGGGTAGAACAGAATAGAATAGAGTAGAAAAGAGTAGAATGGTGTGGAATGGAGTTGAATGGAGCCAAATAGAGACAAATAAAGTAGAAAGGGCTGAGTAGAGCTGAACAGGGCTGAATAAGGTTCACTCGAGCCTAATTATGCTGAATTGAGCAGAATCGAGACGAATTGACCCAATTCAAGCCAAATAGAGCTAAATCGAGCCGATTCAAGCCTAATCACATGGAATCGCGTCGAAATGCGTTGAATCGAATAGATTAGTGTAGAGGAGGGTACGGCAGGAGAGGCTAGACTACAACACAACAGAACACAATAGAAAGAAGAGAATAGAATTAAGTAGAGTCGGTTCCAGTAGAATAGAGTCAAATCGAGTTGACGAGAGCTGAAAAGAGCCAAACAGAGCTGAATACAGCCGAATTGACCAAATTCAAGGTGAATCGAGATGAATCAAGTCCAGTCGTTTGAAATGTGTCGAATCGAATCAAATGGATTAGTGTGGGGAAGGTAAGGTTAGGGTAGGGTAGAGAAGAATAGAATAGAGTAGAATAGAACAGAACAAAAAGAATCGAGTAGAGTCACATAGAGTCGAATACTGCCAAAAAGAGCCGAATAGAGTGGAAAAGAGCTGAATAGAACCGAATCGAGTTTAATGGAGGAGAAAGGAGATGAATCGAGCCGATATGACCCGAATCAGGTCGAATTCCGTTCAAGTGTGTCGAATAGCATAGAACAGATTACAGTAGGCTAAGTTAGGGTAGGGTAGGGTAGAATAGAGTGCAGTAGAACAGAACAGAAGAGAAGAGAACACAACTGAAAGAATAGAATAGGATCGAGACGAGCAGAGTATAGAAGAGTAGAGTAGAGTAGAGTCGAATATTGCCGAATAGAGCCAAAGACAGCCAAATAGAGCCCAAAAGAGCTAAATCGATAGAAACCAAGACAAATCACGCCGAATCCCGTGGAATCATGCTGTATCGCGTCGAATCCCGTCGAATTGCATTGAATCTGATCAGTTCCAATCCAATCCATTAGAATAGACTAGAGTAGGGTAGAGTCCAATACAATACAGTAGAGAATAGTTTAGGATGGAGTAGAATGGTGTAGCATGGAGTCGAGTGGAGTCGAAAAGAGATAATAGAGTTGAGTAGAGTCTAACAGAGCCGAATAGAGCCTATTCGAGCTGACTAGAGCCGAATGGAGCCGATTAGAGCTGAATCGAACCGATTTGAGCCGATTGGGGATGAATGGAGTGGAAAGGAGCCGATTTGAGCTGAATCGCATCGAGATGCGTGGAATCGAATCCAGTAGAATAGATTAGATTAGGGTAGGATGGAATAGAGTAGAATTGAACACAGTAGAAGAGAATGGAAAGAATACAATAGAATAGAGTAGAAAAGGGTAGAGCAGAGCAGAATAGTGTAGAGTAGAATAGAGTAGAGTAGAACAGAGTCGAATCAAGCTGAATGGAGATGAAACGAGACAAATCGCGTCGGATGGCGTCGAATCCCATCGAATCAATTACAGTAGGGTATAGTAGAATAGCGTAGAATGGAGTAGAATGGTGTGCAATGGAATCGAGTAGAGTAGAAAAGAGCTGAAGAGAGCCGAAGAGGGCCGAAGAGGGCCAAATCGAGCTGAATTGAGCGAAATCGAGCCGAATCCAGTGAATCGAGCCTAATGGAGCCGAATCGAGCCTAATCAAGCCGAATCGACACTATTCGAGACAAATGGAGCCGAATGGACATGAATCACACTGATTCGGCCCCTAGTCGCCTCAAAATTTGTCGAATTCAATGGAATAGACTAGAGTAGGGGAGGTTCGGGTAGGCTAGGGTAGGGTAGAATGGAGTAGAATAGAATAAAACAGAACAGAACACAACAAAATAGAACAGAACAACACAGAACGAATACAGAAACGAGGAGGCTAGAGTAGAGTAGAGGGGAATAGAGTAGAGTAGAGTAGATTCGAACAGAGCCAAATCGAGCCGAATCGCGTCGAAATGGGTTGAATCAAATCCAATCAAATGGATTACACTACCTTAGAGTTGGGTAGCGTAGGGTAGGGTAGAATAGAGTAGACTAGTACAGAACACAGTAGAAACAATACAATAGAATAGAGAAGATTAGACTACAGTAGAATAGAGCTGAATAGAGCCAAATGCAGACGAAACGAGAGGAATCGTGTAGAAGCACTTAGAGTAAATTAGAGTGGTGTTGGGTAGGGTAGAGCAGAATAGAGTAGAATAGTGTAGAATAGTGTGGAATGAATAGAATGGAGTAGAATGGAGTCAAATAGAAAGGAATAGAGTAGAAAAGAGTCGAATAGAGCAGAATAGGGCCGAAGAAGGCCAAATCGAGCAGATTCGAAGCGATTCAAGCCAAAACAAGCTGAATGGAGCCTAACTGAGCCGAATAGAGCCAAATCGAGCCGAATCGAGCCGACTCAAGCTTCATCGCCTCGAATCGCGTTCAATGCGTCAAATCCAATCGAAACGTATAGATTAGAGAAGGGGAGGGGAGGGCAGGGGAGGGTAGAATAGAACAGAGTAGAGTGGAATAGAAGAGATTAGAACAGAATAGAAGGAATAGAATCGAGTAGAATAGAGTGGAAAAGAGTAGAGTCGAATACAGTCGAATAGAGCCGACTAAGCTGAATAGAGACGAATGGAGCTGAATACAGCCGAAAAGAGCTGTATACTGCCGAATCACACCTAATCGAGCGGAATCAAGCAGAATCGCACTGACTGTCACCGAACAGCGTCGAATCGAATCAGGTCGAATCGAGTCGAGCCACATCGTTTTGAATCAAACAAGGTCAAATCGCTTCATATCGTGTCGAATCCCATGGAATCACGTCGAATAACTTCGAATCGTGTGAAACCTCAGAGAATCCTACTGAATCACGTCGAGTCGCATGGAATCTCATCAAATCCCTTCGGATCTTGCCGAATCCAGTCAAGTCATATCAAATCGCTTTGCACGGAATCGAATTGAATCCAATAGATTAAAGTAGGCTAGGTTCGGGTGGGGTGCCGTAGGGTCGGGTAGGGTAGAATAGAATAGAGTACAACAGAGTAGGAGAGAACAGAACAGAACAGAAAGAATACAACAGAACAGAATAGAGTCAAAGAGAGAGAACATAGCCGAATTGAGCCGAGTGGAGACAAAACGAGACGAATCACGTCCGTTTGCTTCGAATCGCGTCAAATCAAATCGAATCGATTAGAAGAGATGAGGGTAGGGAAGGGTAGAATAGAATAGAGGAAAATAGTGAAGAATGGTGTGGAATGGAATAGAATGGAATTGAACGGAGTCCAATAAAGACGGATAGATATGAATAGAGTACAAAAGAGTCTAATAGAGCAGAATAGGGCCGGATAGGGCCAAATAAGGCCTAATTGAGCAGAATCCAGCAGAATCGATGGAATTCGAGCCTAATCGAGCCGAATGGAGTGAAATGGAGTCAAGTCGAGCCGAATAGAGCCGATGCGAACTGAATCGAGCTGATTCAAGCCTAATCGCGTCAAATCGCGTGGAAATACGTCACATCGAATCTAATCAAATAGATTAGGGGAGGGGCGGGTGGGTAGAATAGAACAGAATAGTACAGAATAGAAAGAATAGAATATAGTACAGTAGGGTAGAGTAGAGAGAGTAAAGCAGAGAAGAGTAGAGCAGAGTAGAATTGAGTCAAATAGAGTCAAATAGTGCAGGATATAGCTGAAGAGAGCCAATTCTGGCCGAATCGAGTCACATGGAAACAAAACGAGATGAATCACACCGAATTGCTTCGAATCGCATCCAATCGAATAGATTAGAGTAACGTAGGGTAGAGTAGAACAGAATAGAGTAGAATAGCGTAGAATGGAGAAGAGTGGAGTCAAATGGAGTCGAACAGAGACAAATAGAGTAGAAAAGAGTCGAATCGAGCCAAATAGGGCCGAATAAGGCTGAACCGAGTGGAAACGAGCTGAATTGAAGCGATTCGAGCCAAATCGAGCTGAATCGAGCCGACTCAAGCATGATGGTGTCCAGTCGCATCGAAATGCTTTGAATCGAATCAAATGGAAGCGATTAGAATAGGTTAGGGTAGGGTAGTTTATGATAGGAAGACTAGGGTAGATGCAAGTAGAACACATTAGAGTAGACAAGAGAAGGCTAGAGTAGAAGCCTAGACTAGTAAGCTGGACTAGTCAGCTAGACTAGTGGCATAGAGCAGTAGCCTAGACAACTAGTCTTGAATGGTACCCTAAGTCAGTAATCTGAACGAGTACCCTTGCCTTAACTAGTAGTCCTAACAAGTACCCTTGCCTTAAGCAGTAGTCTTCACTAGTACCCTTGCCTTCACTAGTAGTATGTCCTTAACAAGTAGCCTGAACGGGTACCCTTGCCTTAACTAGTACCCTCAACAAGTACCCATGCCTTAACTAGTAGCCTGGCCTTAACTAGTAGCCTGGCCTTAACTAGTAGCCTGAACTAGTACACTTGCCTTAAGGAGTACCCTTGCCCGAACTACTCCCCTTAATTAGGACCCTTATTGAGTAACCCTAAGTAGTAGAGTATGGTACGGTGGGGTAGCATAGGGTAGGGAAGCATACGGTGGAACAGAGAAAATAGAAGGAAATAGAATAGAACAGCATAGGTCAGGGTAGGTTAGCTTAGTGCAGGGTATGGTAGAGTAGCATAGGATGGAATAGAGAAAATAGAAAAGGAGACTAGAAAAGAGCAGACTAGATTAGGATAGGGTAGGGTGGGGGAGGGTTGTGTAGAATACAGTAGTGTAGAATGGAATAGAATGGTGTGGAATGGAGTCGAATGGATTCGAACAGAGATGAATAGAGTAGAAAAGAGTTGAAGAGAGCCGAATAACGCTGAATAGGACCAAATATGGCCGAAATGAGCCGAATCGAGTCGAGTCGACCAGATTCGGGATGAATGGAGCCTAGTGGAGCTGAAATGAGCCAAATAGAGACAAACTGAACCCAGCAAAATCGAGCCAAAACACACTTAATTGCATCCTATTGCATCGGATCTCGTCGAATTCCATCAAATCCCACCAAACCGCATCAAATCTCGCGGAATCTCACCGAATCCCGTCGAATTGTCTCAAATCGGGTCGAATGGTGTCCAACTGAATGGAATTGAATTAAATTGAATAGATTAGAGTAGTGTAGGTTAGGCTGGGATTCAGTAGGGAAGGGCACAGAAGAATAGAAGAGAGTAGAACAGAAGAGAATACCAAGAGTAGAATGGAGTAGAGTTGAGTAGAGTGGAATAGTCAGAGTCGGGTAGTGCAGAATATAGATGAATAGATCCAATTCAAGCCGAATCGATTCGAATGGAGAGGAAAGGGAACAAATCGTGAAGAATCGAATTGATTAGAATAGATTAGAGTAGGGTAGGGTAGAACAGAATAGAATAGAGTAGAAAAGAGTAGAATGGTGTGGAATGGAGTTGAATGGAGCCAAATAGAGACAAATAAAGTAGAAAGGGCTGAGTAGAGCTGAACAGGGCTGAATAAGGTTCACTCGAGCCTAATTATGCTGAATTGAGCAGAATCGAGACGAATTGACCCAATTCAAGCCAAATAGAGCTAAATCGAGCCGATTCAAGCCTAATCACATGGAATCGCGTCGAAATGCGTTGAATCGAATAGATTAGTGTAGAGGAGGGTACGGCAGGAGAGGCTAGACTACAACACAACAGAACACAATAGAAAGAAGAGAATAGAATTAAGTAGAGTCGGGTCCAGTAGAATAGAGTCAAATCGAGTTGACGAGAGCTGAAAAGAGCCAAACAGAGCTGAATACAGCCGAATTGACCAAATTCAAGGTGAATCGAGATGAATCAAGTCCAGTCGTTTGAAATGTGTCGAATCGAATCAAATGGATTAGTGTGGGGAAGGTAAGGTTAGGGTAGGGTAGAGAAGAATAGAATAGAGTAGAATAGAACAGAACAAAAAGAATCGAGTAGAGTCACATAGAGTCGAATACTGCCAAAAAGAGCCGAATAGAGTGGAAAAGAGCTGAATAGAACCGAATCGAGTTTAATGGAGGAGAAAGGAGATGAATCGAGCCGATATGACCCGAATCAGGTCGAATTCCATTCAAGTGTGTCGAATAGCATAGAACAGATTACAGTAGGCTAAGTTAGGGTAGGGTAGGGTAGAATAGAGTGCAGTAGAACAGAACAGAAGAGAAGAGAACACAACTGAAAGAATAGAATAGGGTCGAGACGAGCAGAGTATAGAAGAGTAGAGTAGAGTAGAGTCGAATATTGCCGAATAGAGCCAAAGACAGCCAAATAGAGCCCAAAAGAGCTAAATCGATAGAAACCAAGACAAATCACGCCGAATCCCGTGGAATCATGCTGTATCGCGTCGAATCCCGTCGAATTGCATTGAATCTGATCAGTTCCAATCCAATCCATTAGAATAGACTAGAGTAGGGTAGAGTCCAATACAATACAGTAGAGAATAGTTTAGGATGGAGTAGAATGGTGTAGCATGGAGTCGAGTGGAGTCGAAAAGAGATAATAGAGTTGAGTAGAGTCTAACAGAGCCGAATAGAGCCTATTCGAGCTGACTAGAGCCGAATGGAGCCGATTAGAGCTGAATCGAACCGATTTGAGCCGATTGGGGATGAATGGAGTGGAAAGGAGCCGATTTGAGCTGAATCGCATCGAGATGCGTGGAATCGAATCCAGTAGAATAGATTAGATTAGGGTAGGATGGAATAGAGTAGAATTGAACACAGTAGAAGAGAATGGAAAGAATACAATAGAATAGAGTAGAAAAGGGTAGAGCAGAGCAGAATAGTGTAGAGTAGAATAGAGTAGAGTAGAACAGAGTCGAATCAAGCTGAATGGAGATGAAACGAGACAAATCGCGTCGGATGGCGTCGAATCCCATCGAATCAATTACAGTAGGGTATAGTAGAATTTTTATAGTAGAATAGCGTAGAATGGAGTAGAATGGTGTGCAATGGAATCGAGTAGAGTAGAAAAGAGCTGAAGAGAGCCGAAGAGGGCCGAAGAGGGCCAAATCGAGCTGAACTGAGCGAAATCGAGCCGAATCCAGTGAATCGAGCCTAATGGAGCCGAATCGAGCCTAATCAAGCCGAATCGACACTATTCGAGACAAATGGAGCCGAATGGACATGAATCACACTGATTCGGCCCCTAGTCGCCTCAAAATTTGTCGAATTCAATGGAATAGACTAGAGTAGGGGAGGTTCGGGTAGGCTAGGGTAGGGTAGAATGGAGTAGAATAGAATAAAACAGAACAGAACACAACAAAATAGAACAGAACAACACAGAACGAATACAGAAACGAGGAGGCTAGAGTAGAGTAGAGGGGAATAGAGTAGAGTAGAGTAGATTCGAACAGAGCCAAATCGAGCCGAATCGCGTCGAAATGGGTTGAATCAAATCCAATCAAATGGATTACACTACCTTAGAGTTGGGTAGCGTAGGGTAGGGTAGAATAGAGTAGACTAGTACAGAACACAGTAGAAACAATACAATAGAATAGAGAAGATTAGACTACAGTAGAATAGAGCTGAATAGAGCCAAATGCAGACGAAACGAGAGGAATCGTGTAGAAGCACTTAGAGTAAATTAGAGTGGTGTTGGGTAGGGTAGAGCAGAATAGAGTAGAATAGTGTAGAATAGTGTGGAATGAATAGAATGGAGTAGAATGGAGTCAAATAGAAACGAATAGAGTAGAAAAGAGTCGAATAGAGCAGAATAGGGCCGAAGAAGGCCAAATCGAGCAGATTCGAAGCGATTCAAGCCAAAACAAGCTGAATGGAGCCTAACTGAGCCGAATAGAGCCAAATCGAGCCGAATCGAGCCGATTCAAGCTTCATCGCCTCGAATCGCGTTCAATGCGTCAAATCCAATTGAGACGTATAGATTAGAGAAGGGGAGGGGAGGGGAGGGGAGAATAGAACAGCGTAGAGTGGAATAGAAGCGATTAGAACAGAATAGAAGGAATAGAATCGAGTAGAATAGAGTGGAAAAGAGTAGAGTCGAATACAGTCGAATAGAGCCGACTAAGCTGAATAGAGACGAATGGAGCTGAATACAGCCGAAAAGAGCTGTATACTGCCGAATCACACCTAATCGAGCGGAATCAAGCAGAATCGCACTGACTGTCACTGAACAGCGTCGAATCGAATCAGGTCGAATCGAGTCGAGCCACATCGTTTTGAATCAAACAAGGTCAAATCGCTTCATATCGTGTCGAATCCCACGGAATCACGTCGAATAACTTCGAATCGTGTGAAACCTCAGAGAATCCTACTGAATCACGTCGAGTCGCATGGAATCTCATCAAATCCCTTCGGATCTTGCCGAATCCAGTCAAGTCATATCAAATCGCTTTGCACGGAATCGAATTGAATCCAATAGATTAAAGTAGGCTAGGTTCGGGTGGGGTGCCGTAGGGTCGGGTAGGGTAGAATAGAATAGAGTACAACAGAGTAGGAGAGAACAGAACAGAACAGAAAGAATACAACAGAACAGAATAGAGTCAAAGAGAGAGAACATAGCCGAATTGAGCCGAGTGGAGACAAAACGAGACGAATCACGTCCGGTTGCTTCGAATCACGTCAAATCAAATCGAATCGATTAGAAGAGATGAGGGTAGGGAAGGGTAGAATAGAATAGAGGAAAATAGTGAAGAATGGTGTGGAATGGAATAGAATGGAATTGAACGGAGTCCAATAAAGACGGATAGATATGAATAGAGTACAAAAGAGTCTAATAGAGCAGAATAGGGCCGGATAGGGCCAAATAAGGCCTAATTGAGCAGAATCCAGCAGAATCGATGGAATTCGAGCCTAATCGAGCCGAATGGAGTGAAATGGAGTCAAGTCGAGCCGAATAGAGCCGATGCGAACTGAATCGAGCTGATTCAAGCCTAATCGCGTCAAATCGCGTGGAAATACGTCACATCGAATCTAATCAAATAGATTAGGGGAGGGGCGGGTGGGTAGAATAGAACAGAATAGTACAGAATAGAAAGAATAGAATATAGTACAGTAGGGTAGAGTAGAGAGAGTAAAGCAGAGAAGAGTAGAGCAGAGTAGAATTGAGTCAAATAGAGTCAAATAGTGCAGGATATAGCTGAAGAGAGCCAATTCTGGCCGAATCGAATCACATGGAAACAAAACGAGATGAATCACACCGAATTGCTTCGAATCGCATCCAATCGAATAGATTAGAGTAACGTAGGGTAGAGTAGAACAGAATAGAGTAGAATAGCGTAGAATGGAGAAGAGTGGAGTCAAATGGAGTCGAACAGAGACAAATAGAGTAGAAAAGAGTCGAATCGAGCCAAATAGGGCCGAATAAGGCTGAACCGAGTGGAAACGAGCTGAATTGAAGCGATTCGAGCCAAATCGAGCTGAATCGAGCCGACTCAAGCATGATGGTGTCCAGTCGCATCGAAATGCTTTGAATCGAATCAAATGGAAGAGATTAGAATAGGTTAGGGTAGGGTAGTTTATGATAGGAAGACTAGGGTAGATGCAAGTAGAACACATTAGAGTAGACAAGAGAAGGCTAGAGTAGAAGCCTAGACTAGTAAGCTGGACTAGTCAGCTAGACTAGTGGCATAGAGCAGTAGCCTAGACAACTAGTCTTGAATGGTACCCTAAGTCAGTAATCTGAACGAGTACCCTTGCCTTAACTAGTAGTCCTAACAAGTACCCTTGCCTTAAGCAGTAGTCTTCACTAGTACCCTTGCCTTCACTAGTAGTATGTCCTTAACAAGTAGCCTGAACGGGTACCCTTGCCTTAACCAGTACCCTCAACAAGTACCCATGCCTTAACTAGTAGCCTGGCCTTAACTAGTAGCCTGAACTAGTACACTTGCCTTAAGGAGTACCCTTGCCCGAACTACTCCCCTTAATTAGGACCCTTATTGAGTAACCCTAAGTAGTAGAGTATGGTACGGTGGGGTAGCATAGGGTAGGGAAGCATACGGTGGAACAGAGAAAATAGAAGGAAATAGAATAGAACAGCATAGGTCAGGGTAGGTTAGCTTAGTGCAGGGTATGGTAGAGTAGCATAGGATGGAATAGAGAAAATAGAAAAGGAGACTAGAAAAGAGCAGACTAGATTAGGATAGGGTAGGGTGGGGGAGGGTTGTGTAGAATACAGTAGTGTAGAATGGAATAGAATGGTGTGGAATGGAGTCGAATGGATTCGAACAGAGATGAATAGAGTAGAAAAGAGTTGAAGAGAGCCGAATAACGCTGAATAGGACCAAATATGGCCGAAATGAGCCGAATCGAGTCGAGTCGACCAGATTCGGGATGAATGGAGCCTAGTGGAGCTGAAATGAGCCAAATAGAGACAAACTGAACCCAGCAAAATCGAGCCAAAACACACTTAATTGCATCCTATTGCATCGGATCTCGTCGAATTCCATCAAATCCCACCAAACCGCATCAAATCTCGCGGAATCTCACCGAATCCCGTCGAATTGTCTCAAATCGGGTCGAATGGTGTCCAACTGAATGGAATTGAATTAAATTGAATAGAGTAGTGTAGGTTAGGCTGGGATTCAGTAGGGAAGGGCACAGAAGAATAGAATAGAGTAGAACAGAAGAGAATACCAAGAGTAGAATGGAGTAGAGTTGAGTAGAGTGGAATAGTCAGAGTCGGGTAGTGCAGAATATAGATGAATAGATCCAATTCAAGCCGAATCGATTCGAATGGAGAGGAAAGGGAACAAATCGTGAAGAATCGAATTGATTAGAATAGATTAGAGTAGGGTAGGGTAGAACAGAATAGAATAGAGTAGAAAAGAGTAGAATGGTGTGGAATGGAGTTGAATGGAGCCAAATAGAGACAAATAAAGTAGAAAGGGCTGAGTAGAGCTGAACAGGGCTGAATAAGGTTCACTCGAGCCTAATTATGCTGAATTGAGCAGAATCGAGACGAATTGACCCAATTCAAGCCAAATAGAGCTAAATCGAGCCGATTCAAGCCTAATCACATGGAATCGCGTCGAAATGCGTTGAATCGAATAGATTAGTGTAGAGGAGGGTACGGCAGGAGAGGCTAGACTACAACACAACAGAACACAATAGAAAGAAGAGAATAGAATTAAGTAGAGTCGGGTCCAGTAGAATAGAGTCAAATCGAGTTGACGAGAGCTGAAAAGAGCCAAACAGAGCTGAATACAGCCGAATTGACCAAATTCAAGGTGAATCGAGATGAATCATGTCCAGTCGTTTGAAATGTGTCAAATCGAATCAAATGGATTAGTGTGGGGAAGGTAAGGTTCGGGGAGGGTAGAGAAGACTAGAATAGAGTAGAATAGAACAGAACAGAAAGAATCGAGTAGACTAGAGTCACATAGAGTCGAATACTGCCAAAAAGAGCCGAATAGAGTGGAAAAGAGCTGAATAGAACCGAATCGAGTTTAATGGAGGAGAAAGGAGATGAATCGAGCCGATATGACCCGAATCAGGTCGAATTCCGTTCAAGTGTGTCGAATAGCATAGAACAGATTACAGTAGGCTAAGTTAGGGTAGGGTAGGGTAGAATAGAGTGCAGTAGAACAGAACAGAAGAGAAGAGAACACAACTGAAAGAATAGAATAGGGTCGAGACGAGCAGAGTATAGAAGAGTAGAGTAGAGTAGAGTCGAATATTGCCGAATAGAGCCAAAGACAGCCAAATAGAGCCCAAAAGAGCTAAATCGATAGAAACCAAGACAAATCACGCCGAATCCCGTGGAATCATGCTGTATCGCGTCGAATCCCGTCGAATTGCATTGAATCTGATCAGTTCCAATCCAATCCATTAGAATAGACTAGAGTAGGGTAGAGTCCAATACAATACAGTAGAGAATAGTTTAGGATGGAGTAGAATGGTGTAGCATGGAGTCGAGTGGAGTCGAAAAGAGATAATAGAGTTGAGTAGAGTCTAACAGAGCCGAATAGAGCCTATTCGAGCTGACTAGAGCCGAATGGAGCCGATTAGAGCTGAATCGAACCGATTTGAGCCGATTGGGGATGAATGGAGTGGAAAGGAGCCGATTTGAGCTGAATCGCATCGAGATGCGTGGAATCGAATCCAGTAGAATAGATTAGATTAGGGTAGGATGGAATAGAGTAGAATTGAACACAGTAGAAGAGAATGGAAAGAATACAATAGAATAGAGTAGAAAAGGGTAGAGCAGAGCAGAATAGTGTAGAGTAGAATAGAGTAGAGTAGAACAGAGTCGAATCAAGCTGAATGGAGATGAAACGAGACAAATCGCGTCGGATGGCGTCGAATCCCATCGAATCAATTACAGTAGGGTATAGTAGAATAGCGTAGAATGGAGTAGAATGGTGTGCAATGGAATCGAGTAGAGTAGAAAAGAGCTGAAGAGAGCCGAAGAGGGCCGAAGAGGGCCAAATCGAGCTGAACTGAGCGAAATCGAGCCGAATCCAGTGAATCGAGCCTAATGGAGCCGAATCGAGCCTAATCAAGCCGAATCGACACTATTCGAGACAAATGGAGCCGAATGGACATGAATCACACTGATTCGGCCCCTAGTCGCCTCAAAATTTGTCGAATTCAATGGAATAGACTAGAGTAGGGGAGGTTCGGGTAGGCTAGAGTAGGGTAGAATGGAGTAGAATAGAATAAAACAGAACAGAACACAACAAAATAGAACAGAACAACACAGAACGAATACAGAAACGAGTAGGCTAGAGTAGAGTAGAGGGGAATAGAGTAGAGTAGAGTAGATTCGAACAGAGCCAAATCGAGCCGAATCGCGTCGAAATGGGTTGAATCAAATCCAATCAAATGGATTACACTACCTTAGAGTTGGGTAGCGTAGGGTAGGGTAGAATAGAGTAGACTAGTACAGAACACAGTAGAAACAATACAATAGAATAGAGAAGATTAGACTACAGTAGAATAGAGCTGAATAGAGCCAAATGCAGACGAAACGAGAGGAATCGTGTAGAAGCACTTAGAGTAAATTAGAGTGGTGCTGGGTAGGGTAGAGCAGAATAGAGTAGAATAGTGTAGAATAGTGTGGAATGAATAGAATGGAGTAGAATGGAGTCAAATAGAAACGAATAGAGTAGAAAAGAGTCGAATAGAGCAGAATAGGGCCGAAGAAGGCCAAATCGAGCAGATTCGAAGCGATTCAAGCCAAAACAAGCTGAATGGAGCCTAACTGAGCCGAATAGAGCCAAATCGAGCCGAATCGAGCCGACTCAAGCTTCATCGCCTCGAATCGCGTTCAATGCGTCAAATCCAATCGAGACGTATAGATTAGAGAAGGGGAGGGGAGGGCAGGGGAGGGTAGAATAGAACAGAGTAGAGTGGAATAGAAGAGATTAGAACAGAATAGAAGGAATAGAATCGAGTAGAATAGAGTGGAAAAGAGTAGAGTCGAATACAGTCGAATAGAGCCGACTAAGCTGAATAGAGACGAATGGAGCTGAATACAGCCGAAAAGAGCTGTATACTGCCGAATCACACCTAATCGAGCGGAATCAAGCAGAATCGCACTGACTGTCACCGAACAGCGTCGAATCGAATCAGGTCGAATCGAGTCGAGCCACATCGTTTTGAATCAAACAAGGTCAAATCGCTTCATATCGTGTCGAATCCCACGGAATCACGTCGAATAACTTCGAATCGTGTGAAACCTCAGAGAATCCTACTGAATCACGTCGAGTCGCATGGAATCTCATCAAATCCCTTCGGATCTTGCCGAATCCAGTCAAGTCCTATCAAATCGCTTTGCACGGAATCGAATTGAATCCAATAGATTAAAGTAGGCTAGGTTCGGGTGGGGTGCCGTAGGGTCGGGTAGGGTAGAATAGAATAGAGTACAACAGAGTAGGAGAGAACAGAACAGAACAGAAAGAATACAACAGAACAGAATAGAGTCAAAGAGAGAGAACATAGCCGAATTGAGCCGAGTGGAGACAAAACGAGACGAATCACGTCCGGTTGCTTCGAATCGCGTCAAATCAAATCGAATCGATTAGAAGAGATGAGGGTAGGGAAGGGTAGAATAGAATAGAGGAAAATAGTGAAGAATGGTGTGGAATGGAATAGAATGGAATTGAACGGAGTCCAATAAAGACGGATAGATATGAATAGAGTACAAAAGAGTCTAATAGAGCAGAATAGGGCCGGATAGGGCCAAATAAGGCCTAATTGAGCAGAATCCAGCAGAATCGATGGAATTCGAGCCTAATCGAGCCGAATGGAGTGAAATGGAGTCAAGTCGAGCCGAATAGAGCCGATGCGAACTGAATCGAGCTGATTCAAGCCTAATCGCGTCAAATCGCGTGGAAATACGTCACATCGAATCTAATCAAATAGATTAGGGGAGGGGCGGGTGGGTAGAATAGAACAGAATAGTACAGAATAGAAAGAATAGAATATAGTACAGTAGGGTAGAGTAGAGAGAGTAAAGCAGAGAAGAGTAGAGCAGAGTAGAATTGAGTCAAATAGAGTCAAATAGTGCAGGATATAGCTGAAGAGAGCCAATTCTGGCCGAATCGAGTCACATGGAAACAAAACGAGATGAATCACACCGAATTGCTTCGAATCGCATCCAATCGAATAGATTAGAGTAACGTAGGGTAGAGTAGAACAGAATAGAGTAGAATAGCGTAGAATGGAGAAGAGTGGAGTCAAATGGAGTCGAACAGAGACAAATAGAGTAGAAAAGAGTCGAATCGAGCCAAATAGGGCCGAATAAGGCTGAACCGAGTGGAAACGAGCTGAATTGAAGCGATTCGAGCCAAATCGAGCTGAATCGAGCCGACTCAAGCATGATGGTGTCCAGTCGCATCGAAATGCTTTGAATCGAATCAAATGGAAGAGATTAGAATAGGTTAGGGTAGGGTAGTTTATGATAGGAAGACTAGGGTAGATGCAAGTAGAACACATTAGAGTAGACAAGAGAAGGCTAGAGTAGAAGCCTAGACTAGTAAGCTGGACTAGTCAGCTAGACTAGTGGCATAGAGCAGTAGCCTAGACAACTAGTCTTGAATGGTACCCTAAGTCAGTAATCTGAACGAGTACCCTTGCCTTAACTAGTAGTCCTAACAAGTACCCTTGCCTTAAGCAGTAGTCTTCACTAGTACCCTTGCCTTCACTAGTAGTATGTCCTTAACAAGTAGCCTGAACGGGTACCCTTGCCTTAACTAGTACCCTCAACAAGTACCCATGCCTTAACTAGTAGCCTGGCCTTAACTAGTAGCCTGGCCTTAACTAGTAGCCTGAACTAGTACACTTGCCTTAAGGAGTACCCTTGCCCGAACTACTCCCCTTAATTAGGACCCTTATTGAGTAACCCTAAGTAGTAGAGTATGGTACGGTGGGGTAGCATAGGGTAGGGAAGCATACGGTGGAACAGAGAAAATAGAAGGAAATAGAATAGAACAGCATAGGTCAGGGTAGGTTAGCTTAGTGCAGGGTATGGTAGAGTAGCATAGGATGGAATAGAGAAAATAGAAAAGGAGACTAGAAAAGAGCAGACTAGATTAGGATAGGGTAGGGTGGGGGAGGGTTGTGTAGAATACAGTAGTGTAGAATGGAATAGAATGGTGTGGAATGGAGTCGAATGGATTCGAACAGAGATGAATAGAGTAGAAAAGAGTTGAAGAGAGCCGAATAACGCTGAATAGGACCAAATATGGCCGAAATGAGCCGAATCGAGTCGAGTCGACCAGATTCGGGATGAATGGAGCCTAGTGGAGCTGAAATGAGCCAAATAGAGACAAACTGAACCCAGCAAAATCGAGCCAAAACACACTTAATTGCATCCTATTGCATCGGATCTCGTCGAATTCCATCAAATCCCACCAAACCGCATCAAATCTCGCGGAATCTCACCGAATCCCGTCGAATTGTCTCAAATCGGGTCGAATGGTGTCCAACTGAATGGAATTGAATTAAATTGAATAGAGTAGTGTAGGTTAGGCTGGGATTCAGTAGGGAAGGGCACAGAAGAATAGAATAGAGTAGAACAGAAGAGAATACCAAGAGTAGAATGGAGTAGAGTTGAGTAGAGTGGAATAGTCAGAGTCGGGTAGTGCAGAATATAGATGAATAGATCCAATTCAAGCCGAATCGATTCGAATGGAGAGGAAAGGGAACAAATCGTGAAGAATCGAATTGATTAGAATAGATTAGAGTAGGGTAGGGTAGAACAGAATAGAATAGAGTAGAAAAGAGTAGAATGGTGTGGAATGGAGTTGAATGGAGCCAAATAGAGACAAATAAAGTAGAAAGGGCTGAGTAGAGCTGAACAGGGCTGAATAAGGTTCACTCGAGCCTAATTATGCTGAATTGAGCAGAATCGAGACGAATTGACCCAATTCAAGCCAAATAGAGCTAAATCGAGCCGATTCAAGCCTAATCACATGGAATCGCGTCGAAATGCGTTGAATCGAATAGATTAGTGTAGAGGAGGGTACGGCAGGAGAGGCTAGACTACAACACAACAGAACACAATAGAAAGAAGAGAATAGAATTAAGTAGAGTCGGGTCCAGTAGAATAGAGTCAAATCGAGTTGACGAGAGCTGAAAAGAGCCAAACAGAGCTGAATACAGCCGAATTGACCAAATTCAAGGTGAATCGAGATGAATCATGTCCAGTCGTTTGAAATGTGTCGAATCGAATCAAATGGATTAGTGTGGGGAAGGTAAGGTTAGGGTAGGGTAGAGAAGAATAGAATAGAGTAGAATAGAACAGAACAAAAAGAATCGAGTAGAGTCACATAGAGTCGAATACTGCCAAAAAGAGCCGAATAGAGTGGAAAAGAGCTGAATAGAACCGAATCGAGTTTAATGGAGGAGAAAGGAGATGAATCGAGCCGATATGACCCGAATCAGGTCGAATTCCGTTCAAGTGTGTCGAATAGCATAGAACAGATTACAGTAGGCTAAGTTAGGGTAGGGTAGGGTAGAATAGAGTGCAGTAGAACAGAACAGAAGAGAAGAGAACACAACTGAAAGAATAGAATAGGGTCGAGACGAGCAGAGTATAGAAGAGTAGAGTAGAGTAGAGTCGAATATTGCCGAATAGAGCCAAAGACAGCCAAATAGAGCCCAAAAGAGCTAAATCGATAGAAACCAAGACAAATCACGCCGAATCCCGTGGAATCATGCTGTATCGCGTCGAATCCCGTCGAATTGCATTGAATCTGATCAGTTCCAATCCAATCCATTAGAATAGACTAGAGTAGGGTAGAGTCCAATACAATACAGTAGAGAATAGTTTAGGATGGAGTAGAATGGTGTAGCATGGAGTCGAGTGGAGTCGAAAAGAGATAATAGAGTTGAGTAGAGTCTAACAGAGCCGAATAGAGCCTATTCGAGCTGACTAGAGCCGAATGGAGCCGATTAGAGCTGAATCGAACCGATTTGAGCCGATTGGGGATGAATGGAGTGGAAAGGAGCCGATTTGAGCTGAATCGCATCGAGATGCGTGGAATCGAATCCAGTAGAATAGATTAGATTAGGGTAGGATGGAATAGAGTAGAATTGAACACAGTAGAAGAGAATGGAAAGAATACAATAGAATAGAGTAGAAAAGGGTAGAGCAGAGCAGAATAGTGTAGAGTAGAATAGAGTAGAGTAGAACAGAGTCGAATCAAGCTGAATGGAGATGAAACGAGACAAATCGCGTCGGATGGCGTCGAATCCCATCGAATCAATTACAGTAGGGTATAGTAGAATAGCGTAGAATGGAGTAGAATGGTGTGCAATGGAATCGAGTAGAGTAGAAAAGAGCTGAAGAGAGCCGAAGAGGGCCGAAGAGGGCCAAATCGAGCTGAATTGAGCGAAATCGAGCCGAATCCAGTGAATCGAGCCTAATGGAGCCGAATCGAGCCTAATCAAGCCGAATCGACACTATTCGAGACAAATGGAGCCGAATGGACATGAATCACACTGATTCGGCCCCTAGTCGCCTCAAAATTTGTCGAATTCAATGGAATAGACTAGAGTAGGGGAGGTTCGGGTAGGCTAGGGTAGGGTAGAATGGAGTAGAATAGAATAAAACAGGACAGAACACAACAAAATAGAACAGAACAACACAGAACGAATACAGAAACGAGGAGGCTAGAGTAGAGTAGAGGGGAATAGAGTAGAGTAGAGTAGATTCGAACAGAGCCAAATCGAGCCGAATCGCGTCGAAATGGGTTGAATCAAATCCAATCAAATGGATTACACTACCTTAGAGTTGGGTAGCGTAGGGTAGGGTAGAATAGAGTAGACTAGTACAGAACACAGTAGAAACAATACAATAGAATAGAGAAGATTAGACTACAGTAGAATAGAGCTGAATAGAGCCAAATGCAGACGAAACGAGAGGAATCGTGTAGAAGCACTTAGAGTAAATTAGAGTGGTGTTGGGTAGGGTAGAGCAGAATAGAGTAGAATAGTGTAGAATAGTGTGGAATGAATAGAATGGAGTAGAATGGAGTCAAATAGAAAGGAATAGAGTAGAAAAGAGTCGAATAGAGCAGAATAGGGCCGAAGAAGGCCAAATCGAGCAGATTCGAAGCGATTCAAGCCAAAACAAGCTGAATGGAGCCTAACTGAGCCGAATAGAGCCAAATCGAGCCGAATCGAGCCGACTCAAGCTTCATCGCCTCGAATCGCGTTCAATGCGTCAAATCCAATCGAAACGTATAGATTAGAGAAGGGGAGGGGAGGGCAGGGGAGGGTAGAATAGAACAGAGTAGAGTGGAATAGAAGAGATTAGAACAGAATAGAAGGAATAGAATCGAGTAGAATAGAGTGGAAAAGAGTAGAGTCGAATACAGTCGAATAGAGCCGACTAAGCTGAATAGAGACGAATGGAGCTGAATACAGCCGAAAAGAGCTGTATACTGCCGAATCACACCTAATCGAGCGGAATCAAGCAGAATCGCACTGACTGTCACCGAACAGCGTCGAATCGAATCAGGTCGAATCGAGTCGAGCCACATCGTTTTGAATCAAACAAGGTCAAATCGCTTCATATCGTGTCGAATCCCATGGAATCACGTCGAATAACTTCGAATCGTGTGAAACCTCAGAGAATCCTACTGAATCACGTCGAGTCGCATGGAATCTCATCAAATCCCTTCGGATCTTGCCGAATCCAGTCAAGTCCTATCAAATCGCTTTGCACGGAATCGAATTGAATCCAATAGATTAAAGTAGGCTAGGTTCGGGTGGGGTGCCGTAGGGTCGGGTAGGGTAGAATAGAATAGAGTACAACAGAGTAGGAGAGAACAGAACAGAACAGAAAGAATACAACAGAACAGAATAGAGTCAAAGAGAGAGAACATAGCCGAATTGAGCCGAGTGGAGACAAAACGAGACGAATCACGTCCGGTTGCTTCGAATCGCGTCAAATCAAATCGAATCGATTAGAAGAGATGAGGGTAGGGAAGGGTAGAATAGAATAGAGGAAAATAGTGAAGAATGGTGTGGAATGGAATAGAATGGAATTGAACGGAGTCCAATGAAGACGGATAGATATGAATAGAGTACAAAAGAGTCTAATAGAGCAGAATAGGGCCGGATAGGGCCAAATAAGGCCTAATTGAGCAGAATCCAGCAGAATCGATGGAATTCGAGCCTAATCGAGCCGAATGGAGTGAAATGGAGTCAAGTCGAGCCGAATAGAGCCGATGCGAACTGAATCGAGCTGATTCAAGCCTAATCGCGTCAAATCGCGTGGAAATACGTCACATCGAATCTAATCAAATAGATTAGGGGAGGGGCGGGTGGGTAGAATAGAACAGAATAGTACAGAATAGAAAGAATAGAATATAGTACAGTAGGGTAGAGTAGAGAGAGTAAAGCAGAGAAGAGTAGAGCAGAGTAGAATTGAGTCAAATAGAGTCAAATAGTGCAGGATATAGCTGAAGAGAGCCAATTCTGGCCGAATCGAGTCACATGGAAACAAAACGAGATGAATCACACCGAATTGCTTCGAATCGCATCCAATCGAATAGACTAGAGTAACGTAGGGTAGAGTAGAACAGAATAGAGTAGAATAGCGTAGAATGGAGAAGAGTGGAGTCAAATGGAGTCGAACAGAGACAAATAGAGTAGAAAAGAGTCGAATCGAGCCAAATAGGGCCGAATAAGGCTGAACCGAGTGGAAACGAGCTGAATTGAAGCGATTCGAGCCAAATCGAGCTGAATCGAGCCGACTCAAGCATGATGGTGTCCAGTCGCATCGAAATGCTTTGAATCGAATCAAATGGAAGAGATTAGAATAGGTTAGGGTAGGGTAGTTTATGATAGGAAGACTAGGGTAGATGCAAGTAGAACACATTAGAGTAGACAAGAGAAGGCTAGAGTAGAAGCCTAGACTAGTAAGCTGGACTAGTCAGCTAGACTAGTGGCATAGAGCAGTAGCCTAGACAACTAGTCTTGAATGGTACCCTAAGTCAGTAATCTGAACGAGTACCCTTGCCTTAACTAGTAGTCCTAACAAGTACCCTTGCCTTAAGCAGTAGTCTTCACTAGTACCCTTGCCTTCACTAGTAGTATGTCCTTAACAAGTAGCCTGAACGGGTACCCTTGCCTTAACTAGTACCCTCAACAAGTACCCATGCCTTAACTAGTAGCCTGGCCTTAACTAGTAGCCTGGCCTTAACTAGTAGCCTGAACTAGTACACTTGCCTTAAGGAGTACCCTTGCCCGAACTACTCCCCTTAATTAGGACCCTTATTGAATAACCCTAAGTAGTAGAGTATGGTACGGTGGGGTAGCATAGGGTAGGGAAGCATACGGTGGAACAGAGAAAATAGAAGGAAATAGAATAGAACAGCATAGGTCAGGGTAGGTTAGCTTAGTGCAGGGTATGGTAGAGTAGCATAGGATGGAATAGAGAAAATAGAAAAGGAGACTAGAAAAGAGCAGACTAGATTAGGATAGGGTAGGGTGGGGGAGGGTTGTGTAGAATACAGTAGTGTAGAATGGAATAGAATGGTGTGGAATGGAGTCGAATGGATTCGAACAGAGATGAATAGAGTAGAAAAGAGTTGAAGAGAGCCGAATAACGCTGAATAGGACCAAATATGGCCGAAATGAGCCGAATCGAGTCGAGTCGACCAGATTCGGGATGAATGGAGCCTAGTGGAGCTGAAATGAGCCAAATAGAGACAAACTGAACCCAGCAAAATCGAGCCAAAACACACTTAATTGCATCCTATTGCATCGGATCTCGTCGAATTCCATCAAATCCCACCAAACCGCATCAAATCTCGCGGAATCTCACCGAATCCCGTCGAATTGTCTCAAATCGGGTCGAATGGTGTCCAACTGAATGGAATTGAATTAAATTGAATAGATTAGAGTAGTGTAGGTTAGGCTGGGATTCAGTAGGGAAGGGCACAGAAGAATAGAAGAGAGTAGAACAGAAGAGAATACCAAGAGTAGAATGGAGTAGAGTTGAGTAGAGTGGAATAGTCAGAGTCGGGTAGTGCAGAATATAGATGAATAGATCCAATTCAAGCCGAATCGATTCGAATGGAGAGGAAAGGGAACAAATCGTGAAGAATCGAATTGATTAGAATAGATTAGAGTAGGGTAGGGTAGAACAGAATAGAATAGAGTAGAAAAGAGTGGAATGGTGTGGAATGGAGTTGAATGGAGCCAAATAGAGACAAATAAAGTAGAAAGGGCTGAGTAGAGCTGAACAGGGCTGAATAAGGTTCACTCGAGCCTAATTATGCTGAATTGAGCAGAATCGAGACGAATTGACCCAATTCAAGCCAAATAGAGCTAAATCGAGCCGATTCAAGCCTAATCACATGGAATCGCGTCGAAATGCGTTGAATCGAATAGATTAGTGTAGAGGAGGGTACGGCAGGAGAGGCTAGACTACAACACAACAGAACACAATAGAAAGAAGAGAATAGAATTAAGTAGAGTCGGGTCCAGTAGAATAGAGTCAAATCGAGTTGACGAGAGCTGAAAAGAGCCAAACAGAGCTGAATACAGCCGAATTGACCAAATTCAAGGTGAATCGAGATGAATCATGTCCAGTCGTTTGAAATGTGTCGAATCGAATCAAATGGATTAGTGTGGGGAAGGTAAGGTTAGGGTAGGGTAGAGAAGAATAGAATAGAGTAGAATAGAACAGAACAAAAAGAATCGAGTAGAGTCACATAGAGTCGAATACTGCCAAAAAGAGCCGAATAGAGTGGAAAAGAGCTGAATAGAACCGAATCGAGTTTAATGGAGGAGAAAGGAGATGAATCGAGCCGATATGACCCGAATCAGGTCGAATTCCGTTCAAGTGTGTCGAATAGCATAGAACAGATTACAGTAGGCTAAGTTAGGGTAGGGTAGGGTAGAATAGAGTGCAGTAGAACAGAACAGAAGAGAAGAGAACACAACTGAAAGAATAGAATAGGGTCGAGACGAGCAGAGTATAGAAGAGTAGAGTAGAGTAGAGTCGAATATTGCCGAATAGAGCCAAAGACAGCCAAATAGAGCCCAAAAGAGCTAAATCGATAGAAACCAAGACAAATCACGCCGAATCCCGTGGAATCATGCTGTATCGCGTCGAATCCCGTCGAATTGCATTGAATCTGATCAGTTCCAATCCAATCCATTAGAATAGACTAGAGTAGGGTAGAGTCCAATACAATACAGTAGAGAATAGTTTAGGATGGAGTAGAATGGTGTAGCATGGAGTCGAGTGGAGTCGAAAAGAGATAATAGAGTTGAGTAGAGTCTAACAGAGCCGAATAGAGCCTATTCGAGCTGACTAGAGCCGAATGGAGCCGATTAGAGCTGAATCGAACCGATTTGAGCCGATTGGGGATGAATGGAGTGGAAAGGAGCCGATTTGAGCTGAATCGCATCGAGATGCGTGGAATCGAATCCAGTAGAATAGATTAGATTAGGGTAGGATGGAATAGAGTAGACTTGAACACAGTAGAAGAGAATGGAAAGAATACAATAGAATAGAGTAGAAAAGGGTAGAGCAGAGCAGAATAGTGTAGAGTAGAATAGAGTAGAGTAGAACACAGTCGAATCAAGCTGAATGGAGATGAAACGAGACAAATCGCGTCGGATGGCGTCGAATCCCATCGAATCAATTACAGTAGGGTATAGTAGAATAGCGTAGAATGGAGTAGAATGGTGTGCAATGGAATCGAGTAGAGTAGAAAAGAGCTGAAGAGAGCCGAAGAGGGCCGAAGAGGGCCAAATCGAGCTGAATTGAGCGAAATCGAGCCGAATCCAGTGAATCGAGCCTAATGGAGCCGAATCGAGCCTAATCAAGCCGAATCGACACTATTCGAGACAAATGGAGCCGAATGGACATGAATCACACTGATTCGGCCCCTAGTCGCCTCAAAATTTGTCGAATTCAATGGAATAGACTAGAGTAGGGGAGGTTCGGGTAGGCTAGGGTAGGGTAGAATGGAGTAGAATAGAATAAAACAGGACAGAACACAACAAAATAGAACAGAACAACACAGAACGAATACAGAAACGAGGAGGCTAGAGTAGAGTAGAGGGGAATAGAGTAGAGTAGAGTAGATTCGAACAGAGCCAAATCGAGCCGAATCGCGTCGAAATGGGTTGAATCAAATCCAATCAAATGGATTACACTACCTTAGAGTTGGGTAGCGTAGGGTAGGGTAGAATAGAGTAGACTAGTACAGAACACAGTAGAAACAATACAATAGAATAGAGAAGATTAGACTACAGTAGAATAGAGCTGAATAGAGCCAAATGCAGACGAAACGAGAGGAATCGTGTAGAAGCACTTAGAGTAAATTAGAGTGGTGTTGGGTAGGGTAGAGCAGAATAGAGTAGAATAGTGTAGAATAGTGTGGAATGAATAGAATGGAGTAGAATGGAGTCAAATAGAAAGGAATAGAGTAGAAAAGAGTCGAATAGAGCAGAATAGGGCCGAAGAAGGCCAAATCGAGCAGATTCGAAGCGATTCAAGCCAAAACAAGCTGAATGGAGCCTAACTGAGCCGAATAGAGCCAAATCGAGCCGAATCGAGCCGACTCAAGCTTCATCGCCTCGAATCGCGTTCAATGCGTCAAATCCAATCGAAACGTATAGATTAGAGAAGGGGAGGGGAGGGCAGGGGAGGGTAGAATAGAACAGAGTAGAGTGGAATAGAAGAGATTAGAACAGAATAGAAGGAATAGAATCGAGTAGAATAGAGTGGAAAAGAGTAGAGTCGAATACAGTCGAATAGAGCCGACTAAGCTGAATAGAGACGAATGGAGCTGAATACAGCCGAAAAGAGCTGTATACTGCCGAATCACACCTAATCGAGCGGAATCAAGCAGAATCGCACTGACTGTCACCGAACAGCGTCGAATCGAATCAGGTCGAATCGAGTCGAGCCACATCGTTTTGAATCAAACAAGGTCAAATCGCTTCATATCGTGTCGAATCCCATGGAATCACGTCGAATAACTTCGAATCGTGTGAAACCTCAGAGAATCCTACTGAATCACGTCGAGTCGCATGGAATCTCATCAAATCCCTTCGGATCTTGCCGAATCCAGTCAAGTCCTATCAAATCGCTTTGCACGGAATCGAATTGAATCCAATAGATTAAAGTAGGCTAGGTTCGGGTGGGGTGCCGTAGGGTCGGGTAGGGTAGAATAGAATAGAGTACAACAGAGTAGGAGAGAACAGAACAGAACAGAAAGAATACAACAGAACAGAATAGAGTCAAAGAGAGAGAACATAGCCGAATTGAGCCGAGTGGAGACAAAACGAGACGAATCACGTCCGGTTGCTTCGAATCGCGTCAAATCAAATCGAATCGATTAGAAGAGATGAGGGTAGGGAAGGGTAGACTAGAATAGAGGAAAATAGTGAAGAATGGTGTGGAATGGAATAGAATGGAATTGAACGGAGTCCAATAAAGACGGATAGATATGAATAGAGTACAAAAGAGTCTAATAGAGCAGAATAGGGCCGGATAGGGCCAAATAAGGCCTAATTGAGCAGAATCCAGCAGAATCGATGGAATTCGAGCCTAATCGAGCCGAATGGAGTGAAATGGAGTCAAGTCGAGCCGAATAGAGCCGATGCGAACTAAATCGAGCTGATTCAAGCCTAATCGCGTCAAATCGCGTGGAAATACGTCACATCGAATCTAATCAAATAGATTAGGGGAGGGGCGGGTGGGTAGAATAGAACAGAATAGTACAGAATAGAAAGAATAGAATATAGTACAGTAGGGTAGAGTAGAGAGAGTAAAGCAGAGAAGAGTAGAGCAGAGTAGAATTGAGTCAAATAGAGTCAAATAGTGCAGGATATAGCTGAAGAGAGCCAATTCTGGCCGAATCGAGTCACATGGAAACAAAACGAGATGAATCACACCGAATTGCTTCGAATCGCATCCAATCGAATAGACTAGAGTAACGTAGGGTAGAGTAGAACAGAATAGAGTAGAATAGCGTAGAATGGAGAAGAGTGGAGTCAAATGGAGTCGAACAGAGACAAATAGAGTAGAAAAGAGTCGAATCGAGCCAAATAGGGCCGAATAAGGCTGAACCGAGTGGAAACGAGCTGAATTGAAGCGATTCGAACCAAATCGAGCTGAATCGAGCCGACTCAAGCATGATGGTGTCCAGTCGCATCGAAATGCTTTGAATCGAATCAAATGGAAGAGATTAGAATAGGTTAGGGTAGGGTAGTTTATGATAGGAAGACTAGGGTAGATGCAAGTAGAACACATTAGAGTAGACAAGAGAAGGCTAGAGTAGAAGCCTAGACTAGTAAGCTGGACTAGTCAGCTAGACTAGTGGCATAGAGCAGTAGCCTAGACAACTAGTCTTGAATGGTACCCTAAGTCAGTAATCTGAACGAGTACCCTTGCCTTAACTAGTAGTCCTAACAAGTACCCTTGCCTTAAGCAGTAGTCTTCACTAGTACCCTTGCCTTCACTAGTAGTATGTCCTTAACAAGTAGCCTGAACGGGTACCCTTGCCTTAACCAGTACCCTCAACAAGTACCCATGCCTTAACTAGTAGCCTGGCCTTAACTAGTAGCCTGGCCTTAACTAGTAGCCTGAACTAGTACACTTGCCTTAAGGAGTACCCTTGCCCGAACTACTCCCCTTAATTAGGACCCTTATTGAGTAACCCTAAGTAGTAGAGTATGGTACGGTGGGGTAGCATAGGGTAGGGAAGCATACGGTGGAACAGAGAAAATAGAAGGAAATAGAATAGAACAGCATAGGTCAGGGTAGGTTAGCTTAGTGCAGGGTATGGTAGAGTAGCATAGGATGGAATAGAGAAAATAGAAAAGGAGACTAGAAAAGAGCAGACTAGATTAGGATAGGGTAGGGTGGGGGAGGGTTGTGTAGAATACAGTAGTGTAGAATGGAATAGAATGGTGTGGAATGGAGTCGAATGGATTCGAACAGAGATGAATAGAGTAGAAAAGAGTTGAAGAGAGCCGAATAACGCTGAATAGGACCAAATATGGCCGAAATGAGCCGAATCGAGTCGAGTCGACCAGATTCGGGATGAATGGAGCCTAGTGGAGCTGAAATGAGCCAAATAGAGACAAACTGAACCCAGCAAAATCGAGCCAAAACACACTTAATTGCATCCTATTGCATCGGATCTCGTCGAATTCCATCAAATCCCACCAAACCGCATCAAATCTCGCGGAATCTCACCGAATCCCGTCGAATTGTCTCAAATCGGGTCGAATGGTGTCCAACTGAATGGAATTGAATTAAATTGAATAGAGTAGTGTAGGTTAGGCTGGGATTCAGTAGGGAAGGGCACAGAAGAATAGAAGAGAGTAGAACAGAAGAGAATACCAAGAGTAGAATGGAGTAGAGTTGAGTAGAGTGGAATAGTCAGAGTCGGGTAGTGCAGAATATAGATGAATAGATCCAATTCAAGCCGAATCGATTCGAATGGAGAGGAAAGGGAACAAATCGTGAAGAATCGAATTGATTAGAATAGATTAGAGTAGGGTAGGGTAGAACAGAATAGAATAGAGTAGAAAAGAGTAGAATGGTGTGGAATGGAGTTGAATGGAGCCAAATAGAGACAAATAAAGTAGAAAGGGCTGAGTAGAGCTGAACAGGGCTGAATAAGGTTCACTCGAGCCTAATTATGCTGAATTGAGCAGAATCGAGACGAATTGACCCAATTCAAGCCAAATAGAGCTAAATCGAGCCGATTCAAGCCTAATCACATGGAATCGCGTCGAAATGCGTTGAATCGAATAGATTAGTGTAGAGGAGGGTACGGCAGGAGAGGCTAGACTACAACACAACAGAACACAATAGAAAGAAGAGAATAGAATTAAGTAGAGTCGGGTCCAGTAGAATAGAGTCAAATCGAGTTGACGAGAGCTGAAAAGAGCCAAACAGAGCTGAATACAGCCGAATTGACCAAATTCAAGGTGAATCGAGATGAATCATGTCCAGTCGTTTGAAATGTGTCGAATCGAATCAAATGGATTAGTGTGGGGAAGGTAAGGTTAGGGTAGGGTAGAGAAGAATAGAATAGAGTAGAATAGAACAGAACAAAAAGAATCGAGTAGAGTCACATAGAGTCGAATACTGCCAAAAAGAGCCGAATAGAGTGGAAAAGAGCTGAATAGAACCGAATCGAGTTTAATGGAGGAGAAAGGAGATGAATCGAGCCGATATGAGCCGAATCAGGTCGAATTCCGTTCAAGTGTGTCGAATAGCATAGAACAGATTACAGTAGGCTAAGTTAGGGTAGGGTAGGGTAGAATAGAGTGCAGTAGAACAGAACAGAAGAGAAGAGAACACAACTGAAAGAATAGAATAGGGTCGAGACGAGCAGAGTATAGAAGAGTAGAGTAGAGTAGAGTCGAATATTGCCGAATAGAGCCAAAGACAGCCAAATAGAGCCCAAAAGAGCTAAATCGATAGAAACCAAGACAAATCACGCCGAATCCCGTGGAATCATGCTGTATCGCGTCGAATCCCGTCGAATTGCATTGAATCTGATCAGTTCCAATCCAATCCATTAGAATAGACTAGAGTAGGGTAGAGTCCAATACAATACAGTAGAGAATAGTTTAGGATGGAGTAGAATGGTGTAGCATGGAGTCGAGTGGAGTCGAAAAGAGATAATAGAGTTGAGTAGAGTCTAACAGAGCCGAATAGAGCCTATTCGAGCTGACTAGAGCCGAATGGAGCCGATTAGAGCTGAATCGAACCGATTTGAGCCGATTGGGGATGAATGGAGTGGAAAGGAGCCGATTTGAGCTGAATCGCATCGAGATGCGTGGAATCGAATCCAGTAGAATAGATTAGATTAGGGTAGGATGGAATAGAGTAGAATTGAACACAGTAGAAGAGAATGGAAAGAATACAATAGAATAGAGTAGAAAAGGGTAGAGCAGAGCAGAATAGTGTAGAGTAGAATAGAGTAGAGTAGAACAGAGTCGAATCAAGCTGAATGGAGATGAAACGAGACAAATCGCGTCGGATGGCGTCGAATCCCATCGAATCAATTACAGTAGGGTATAGTAGAATAGCGTAGAATGGAGTAGAATGGTGTGCAATGGAATCGAGTAGAGTAGAAAAGAGCTGAAGAGAGCCGAAGAGGGCCGAAGAGGGCCAAATCGAGCTGAATTGAGCGAAATCGAGCCGAATCCAGTGAATCGAGCCTAATGGAGCCGAATCGAGCCTAATCAAGCCGAATCGACACTATTCGAGACAAATGGAGCCGAATGGACATGAATCACACTGATTCGGCCCCTAGTCGCCTCAAAATTTGTCGAATTCAATGGAATAGACTAGAGTAGGGGAGGTTCGGGTAGGCTAGGGTAGGGTAGAATGGAGTAGAATAGAATAAAACAGGACAGAACACAACAAAATAGAACAGAACAACACAGAACGAATACAGAAACGAGGAGGCTAGAGTAGAGTAGAGGGGAATAGAGTAGAGTAGAGTAGATTCGAACAGAGCCAAATCGAGCCGAATCGCGTCGAAATGGGTTGAATCAAATCCAATCAAATGGATTACACTACCTTAGAGTTGGGTAGCGTAGGGTAGGGTAGAATAGAGTAGACTAGTACAGAACACAGTAGAAACAATACAATAGAATAGAGAAGATTAGACTACAGTAGAATAGAGCTGAATAGAGCCAAATGCAGACGAAACGAGAGGAATCGTGTAGAAGCACTTAGAGTAAATTAGAGTGGTGCTGGGTAGGGTAGAGCAGAATAGAGTAGAATAGTGTAGAATAGTGTGGAATGAATAGAATGGAGTAGAATGGAGTCAAATAGAAACGAATAGAGTAGAAAAGAGTCGAATAGAGCAGAATAGGGCCGAAGAACGCCAAATCGAGCAGATTCGAAGCGATTCAAGCCAAAACAAGCTGAATGGAGCCTAACTGAGCCGAATAGAGCCAAATCGAGCCGAATCGAGCCGACTCAAGCTTCATCGCCTCGAATCGCGTTCAATGCGTCAAATCCAATCGAGACGTATAGATTAGAGAAGGGGAGGGGAGGGCAGGGGAGGGTAGAATAGAACAGAGTAGAGTGGAATAGAAGAGATTAGAACAGAATAGAAGGAATAGAATCGAGTAGAATAGAGTGGAAAAGAGTAGAGTCGAATACAGTCGAATAGAGCCGACTAAGCTGAATAGAGACGAATGGAGCTGAATACAGCCGAAAAGAGCTGTATACTGCCGAATCACACCTAATCGAGCGGAATCAAGCAGAATCGCACTGACTGTCACCGAACAGCGTCGAATCGAATCAGGTCGAATCGAGTCGAGCCACATCGTTTTGAATCAAACAAGGTCAAATCGCTTCATATCGTGTCGAATCCCACGGAATCACGTCGAATAACTTCGAATCGTGTGAAACCTCAGAGAATCCTACTGAATCACGTCGAGTCGCATGGAATCTCATCAAATCCCTTCGGATCTTGCCGAATCCAGTCAAGTCCTATCAAATCGCTTTGCACGGAATCGAATTGAATCCAATAGATTAAAGTAGGCTAGGTTCGGGTGGGGTGCCGTAGGGTCGGGTAGGGTAGAATAGAATAGAGTACAACAGAGTAGGAGAGAACAGAACAGAACAGAAAGAATACAACAGAACAGAATAGAGTCAAAGAGAGAGAACATAGCCGAATTGAGCCGAGTGGAGACAAAACGAGACGAATCACGTCCGGTTGCTTCGAATCGCGTCAAATCAAATCGAATCGATTAGAAGAGATGAGGGTAGGGAAGGGTAGAATAGAATAGAGGAAAATAGTGAAGAATGGTGTGGAATGGAATAGAATGGAATTGAACGGAGTCCAATAAAGACGGATAGATATGAATAGAGTACAAAAGAGTCTAATAGAGCAGAATAGGGCCGGATAGGGCCAAATAAGGCCTAATTGAGCAGAATCCAGCAGAATCGATGGAATTCGAGCCTAATCGAGCCGAATGGAGTGAAATGGAGTCAAGTCGAGCCGAATAGAGCCGATGCGAACTGAATCGAGCTGATTCAAGCCTAATCGCGTCAAATCGCGTGGAAATACGTCACATCGAATCTAATCAAATAGATTAGGGGAGGGGCGGGTGGGTAGAATAGAACAGAATAGTACAGAATAGAAAGAATAGAATATAGTACAGTAGGGTAGAGTAGAGAGAGTAAAGCAGAGAAGAGTAGAGCAGAGTAGAATTGAGTCAAATAGAGTCAAATAGTGCAGGATATAGCTGAAGAGAGCCAATTCTGGCCGAATCGAGTCACATGGAAACAAAACGAGATGAATCACACCGAATTGCTTCGAATCGCATCCAATCGAATAGATTAGAGTAACGTAGGGTAGAGTAGAACAGAATAGAGTAGAATAGCGTAGAATGGAGAAGAGTGGAGTCAAATGGAGTCGAACAGAGACAAATAGAGTAGAAAAGAGTCGAATCGAGCCAAATAGGGCCGAATAAGGCTGAACCGAGTGGAAACGAGCTGAATTGAAGCGATTCGAGCCAAATCGAGCTGAATCGAGCCGACTCAAGCATGATGGTGTCCAGTCGCATCGAAATGCTTTGAATCGAATCAAATGGAAGAGATTAGAATAGGTTAGGGTAGGGTAGTTTATGATAGGAAGACTAGGGTAGATGCAAGTAGAACACATTAGAGTAGACAAGAGAAGGCTAGAGTAGAAGCCTAGACTAGTAAGCTGGACTAGTCAGCTAGACTAGTGGCATAGAGCAGTAGCCTAGACAACTAGTCTTGAATGGTACCCTAAGTCAGTAATCTGAACGAGTACCCTTGCCTTAACTAGTAGTCCTAACAAGTACCCTTGCCTTAAGCAGTAGTCTTCACTAGTACCCTTGCCTTCACTAGTAGTATGTCCTTAACAAGTAGCCTGAACGGGTACCCTTGCCTTAACCAGTACCCTCAACAAGTACCCATGCCTTAACTAGTAGCCTGGCCTTAACTAGTAGCCTGGCCTTAACTAGTAGCCTGAACTAGTACACTTGCCTTAAGGAGTACCCTTGCCCGAACTACTCCCCTTAATTAGGACCCTTATTGAGTAACCCTAAGTAGTAGAGTATGGTACGGTGGGGTAGCATAGGGTAGGGAAGCATACGGTGGAACAGAGAAAATAGAAGGAAATAGAATAGAACAGCATAGGTCAGGGTAGGTTAGCTTAGTGCAGGGTATGGTAGAGTAGCATAGGATGGAATAGAGAAAATAGAAAAGGAGACTAGAAAAGAGCAGACTAGATTAGGATAGGGTAGGGTGGGGGAGGGTTGTGTAGAATACAGTAGTGTAGAATGGAATAGAATGGTGTGGAATGGAGTCGAATGGATTCGAACAGAGATGAATAGAGTAGAAAAGAGTTGAAGAGAGCCGAATAACGCTGAATAGGACCAAATATGGCCGAAATGAGCCGAATCGAGTCGAGTCGACCAGATTCGGGATGAATGGAGCCTAGTGGAGCTGAAATGAGCCAAATAGAGACAAACTGAACCCAGCAAAATCGAGCCAAAACACACTTAATTGCATCCTATTGCATCGGATCTCGTCGAATTCCATCAAATCCCACCAAACCGCATCAAATCTCGCGGAATCTCACCGAATCCCGTCGAATTGTCTCAAATCGGGTCGAATGGTGTCCAACTGAATGGAATTGAATTAAATTGAATAGAGTAGTGTAGGTTAGGCTGGGATTCAGTAGGGAAGGGCACAGAAGAATAGAATAGAGTAGAACAGAAGAGAATACCAAGAGTAGAATGGAGTAGAGTTGAGTAGAGTGGAATAGTCAGAGTCGGGTAGTGCAGAATATAGATGAATAGATCCAATTCAAGCCGAATCGATTCGAATGGAGAGGAAAGGGAACAAATCGTGAAGAATCGAATTGATTAGAATAGATTAGAGTAGGGTAGGGTAGAACAGAATAGAATAGAGTAGAAGAGAGTAGAATGGTGTGGAATGGAGTTGAATGGAGCCAAATAGAGACAAATAAAGTAGAAAGGGCTGAGTAGAGCTGAACAGGGCTGAATAAGGTTCACTCGAGCCTAATTATGCTGAATTGAGCAGAATCGAGACGAATTGACCCAATTCAAGCCAAATAGAGCTAAATCGAGCCGATTCAAGCCTAATCACATGGAATCGCGTCGAAATGCGTTGAATCGAATAGATTAGTGTAGAGGAGGGTACGGCAGGAGAGGCTAGACTACAACACAACAGAACACAATAGAAAGAAGAGAATAGAATTAAGTAGAGTCGGGTCCAGTAGAATAGAGTCAAATCGAGTTGACGAGAGCTGAAAAGAGCCAAACAGAGCTGAATACAGCCGAATTGACCAAATTCAAGGTGAATCGAGATGAATCATGTCCAGTCGTTTGAAATGTGTCGAATCGAATCAAATGGATTAGTGTGGGGAAGGTAAGGTTCGGGGAGGGTAGAGAAGACTAGAATAGAGTAGAATAGAACAGAACAGAAAGAATCGAGTAGACTAGAGTCACATAGAGTCGAATACTGCCAAAAAGAGCCGAATAGAGTGGAAAAGAGCTGAATAGAACCAAATCGAGTTTAATGGAGGAGAAAGGAGATGAATCGAGCCGATATGAGCCGAATCAGGTCGAATTCCGTTCAAGTGTGTCGAATAGCATAGAACAGATTACAGTAGGCTAAGTTAGGGTAGGGTAGGGTAGAATAGAGTGCAGTAGAACAGAACAGAAGAGAAGAGAACACAACTGAAAGAATAGAATAGGGTCGAGACGAGCAGACTATAGAAGAGTAGAGTAGAGTCGAATATTGCCGAATAGAGCCAAAGACAGCCAAATAGAGCCCAAAAGAGCTAAATCGATAGAAACCAAGACAAATCACGCCGAATCCCGTGGAATCATGCTGTATCGCGTCGAATCCCGTCGAATTGCATTGAATCTGATCAGTTCCAATCCAATCCATTAGAATAGACTAGAGTAGGGTAGAGTCCAATACAATACAGTAGAGAATAGTTTAGGATGGAGTAGAATGGTGTAGCATGGAGTCGAGTGGAGTCGAAAAGAGATAATAGAGTTGAGTAGAGTCTAACAGAGCCGAATAGAGCCTATTCGAGCTGACTAGAGCCGAATGGAGCCGATTAGAGCTGAATCGAACCGATTTGAGCCGATTGGGGATGAATGGAGTGGAAAGGAGCCGATTTGAGCTGAATCGCATCGAGATGCGTGGAATCGAATCCAGTAGAATAGATTAGATTAGGGTAGGATGGAATAGAGTAGACTTGAACACAGTAGAAGAGAATGGAAAGAATACAATAGAATAGAGTAGAAAAGGGTAGAGCAGAGCAGAATAGTGTAGAGTAGAATAGAGTAGAGTAGAACAGAGTCGAATCAATCGGAATGGAGATGAAACGAGACAAATCGCGTCGAATGGCGTCAAATCCCATCGAATCAATTACAGTAGGGTATAGTAGAATAGCGTAGAATGGAGTAGAATGGTGTGCAATGGAATCGAGTAGAGTAGAAAAGAGCTGAAGAGAGCCGAAGAGGGCCGAAGAGGGCCAAATCGAGCTGAATTGAGCGAAATCGAGCCGAATCCAGTGAATCGAGCCTAATGGAGCCGAATCGAGCCCAATCAAGCCGAATCGACACTATTCGAGACAAATGGAGCCGGATGGACATGAATCACACCGATTCGGCCCCTAGTCGCGTCAAAATTTGTCGAATTCAATTGAATAGACTAGAGTAGGGGAGGTTCGGGTAGGCTAGGGTAGGGTAGAATGGAGTAGAATAGAATAAAACAGAACAGAACACAACAAAATAGAACAGAACAACACAGAACGAATACAGAAACGAGGAGGCTAGAGTAGAGTAGAGGGGAATAGAGTAGAGTAGAGTAGATTCGAACAGAGCCAAATCGAGCCGAATCGCGTCGAAATGGGTTGAATGAATCAAATCCAATCAAGTGGATTACAATACCTTAGAGTTGGGTAGCATAGGGTAGGGTAGAATAGAGTAGAATAGTACAGAACAGAGTAGAAACAATACAATAGAATAGAGAAGAGTTGACTAGAGTAGAATAGAGCTGAATAGAGCCAAATGCAGACGAAACGAGAGGAATCGTGTAGAAGCAATTAGAGTGGTGCTGGGTAGGGTAGAGCAGAATAGAGTAGAATAGTGTAGAATAGTGTGGAATGAATAGAATGGAGTAGAATGGAGTCAAATAGAAACGAATAGAGTAGAAAAGAGTCGAATAGAGCAGAATAGGGCCGAAGAAGGCCAAATCGAGCAGATTCGAAGCGATTCAAGCCAAAACAAGCTGAATGGAGCCTAACTGAGCCGAATAGAGCCAAATCGAGCCGAATCGAGCCGACTCAAGCTTCATCGCCTCGAATCGCGTTCAATGCGTCAAATCCAATCGAGACGTATAGATTAGAGAAGGGGAGGGGAGGGCAGGGGAGGGTAGAATAGAACAGAGTAGAGTGGAATAGAAGAGATTAGAACAGAATAGAAGGAATAGAATCGAGTAGAATAGAGTGGAAAAGAGTAGAGTCGAATACAGTCGAATAGAGCCGACTAAGCTGAATAGAGACGAATGGAGCTGAATACAGCCGAAAAGAGCTGTATACTGCCGAATCACACCTAATCGAGCGGAATCAAGCAGAATCGCACTGACTGTCACCGAACAGCGTCGAATCGAATCAGGTCGAATCGAGTCGAGCCACATCGTTTTGAATCAAACAAGGTCAAATCGCTTCATATCGTGTCGAATCCCACGGAATCACGTCGAATAACTTCGAATCGTGTGAAACCTCAGAGAATCCTACTGAATCACGTCGAGTCGCATGGAATCTCATCAAATCCCTTCGGATCTTGCCGAATCCAGTCAAGTCCTATCAAATCGCTTTGCACGGAATCGAATTGAATCCAATAGATTAAAGTAGGCTAGGTTCGGGTGGGGTGCCGTAGGGTCGGGTAGGGTAGAATAGAATAGAGTACAACAGAGTAGGAGAGAACAGAACAGAACAGAAAGAATACAACAGAACAGAATAGAGTCAAAGAGAGAGAACATAGCCGAATTGAGCCGAGTGGAGACAAAACGAGACGAATCACGTCCGGTTGCTTCGAATCGCGTCAAATCAAATCGAATCGATTAGAAGAGATGAGGGTAGGGAAGGGTAGAATAGAATAGAGGAAAATAGTGAAGAATGGTGTGGAATGGAATAGAATGGAATTGAACGGAGTCCAATAAAGACGGATAGATATGAATAGAGTACAAAAGAGTCTAATAGAGCAGAATAGGGCCGGATAGGGCCAAATAAGGCCTAATTGAGCAGAATCCAGCAGAATCGATGGAATTCGAGCCTAATCGAGCCGAATGGAGTGAAATGGAGTCAAGTCGAGCCGAATAGAGCCGATGCGAACTGAATCGAGCTGATTCAAGCCTAATCGCGTCAAATCGCGTGGAAATACGTCACATCGAATCTAATCAAATAGATTAGGGGAGGGGCGGGTGGGTAGAATAGAACAGAATAGTACAGAATAGAAAGAATAGAATATAGTACAGTAGGGTAGAGTAGAGAGAGTAAAGCAGAGAAGAGTAGAGCAGAGTAGAATTGAGTCAAATAGAGTCAAATAGTGCAGGATATAGCTGAAGAGAGCCAATTCTGGCCGAATCGAGTCACATGGAAACAAAACGAGATGAATCACACCGAATTGCTTCGAATCGCATCCAATCGAATAGATTAGAGTAACGTAGGGTAGAGTAGAACAGAATAGAGTAGAATAGCGTAGAATGGAGAAGAGTGGAGTCAAATGGAGTCGAACAGAGACAAATAGAGTAGAAAAGAGTCGAATCGAGCCAAATAGGGCCGAATAAGGCTGAACCGAGTGGAAACGAGCTGAATTGAAGCGATTCGAGCCAAATCGAGCTGAATCGAGCCGACTCAAGCATGATGGTGTCCAGTCGCATCGAAATGCTTTGAATCGAATCAAATGGAAGAGATTAGAACAGGTTAGGGTAGTTTATGATAGGAAGACTAGGGTAGATGCAAGTAGAACACATTAGAGTAGACAAGAGAAGGCTAGAGTAGAAGCCTAGACTAGTAAGCTGGACTAGTCAGCTAGACTAGTGGCATAGAGCAGTAGCCTAGACAACTAGTCTTGAATAGTACCCTAAGTCAGTAATCTGAACGAGTACCCTTGCCTTAACTAGTAGTCCTAACAAGTACCCTTGCCTTAAGCAGTAGTCTTCACTAGTACCCTTGCCTTCACTAGTAGTATGTCCTTAACAAGTAGCCTGAACGGGTACCCTTGCCTTAACCAGTACCCTCAACAAGTACCCATGCCTTAACTAGTAGCCTGGCCTTAACTAGTAGCCTGGCCTTAACTAGTAGCCTGAACTAGTACACTTGCCTTAAGGAGTACCCTTGCCCGAACTACTCCCCTTAATTAGGACCCTTATTGAGTAACCCTAAGTAGTAGAGTATGGTACGGTGGGGTAGCATAGGGTAGGGAAGCATACGGTGGAACAGAGAAAATAGAAGGAAATAGAATAGAACAGCATAGGTCAGGGTAGGTTAGCTTAGTGCAGGGTATGGTAGAGTAGCATAGGATGGAATAGAGAAAATAGAAAAGGAGACTAGAAAAGAGCAGACTAGATTAGGATAGGGTAGGGTGGGGGAGGGTTGTGTAGAATACAGTAGTGTAGAATGGAATAGAATGGTGTGGAATGGAGTCGAATGGATTCGAACAGAGATGAATAGAGTAGAAAAGAGTTGAAGAGAGCCGAATAACGCTGAATAGGACCAAATATGGCCGAAATGAGCCGAATCGAGTCGAGTCGACCAGATTCGGGATGAATGGAGCCTAGTGGAGCTGAAATGAGCCAAATAGAGACAAACTGAACCCAGCAAAATCGAGCCAAAACACACTTAATTGCATCCTATTGCATCGGATCTCGTCGAATTCCATCAAATCCCACCAAACCGCATCAAATCTCGCGGAATCTCACCGAATCCCGTCGAATTGTCTCAAATCGGGTCGAATGGTGTCCAACTGAATGGAATTGAATTAAATTGAATAGATTAGAGTAGTGTAGGTTAGGCTGGGATTCAGTAGGGAAGGGCACAGAAGAATAGAATAGAGTAGAACAGAAGAGAATACCAAGAGTAGAATGGAGTAGAGTTGAGTAGAGTGGAATAGTCAGAGTCGGGTAGTGCAGAATATAGATGAATAGATCCAATTCAAGCCGAATCGATTCGAATGGAGAGGAAAGGGAACAAATCGTGAAGAATCGAATTGATTAGAATAGATTAGAGTAGGGTAGGGTAGAACAGAATAGAATAGAGTAGAAGAGAGTAGAATGGTGTGGAATGGAGTTGAATGGAGCCAAATAGAGACAAATAAAGTAGAAAGGGCTGAGTAGAGCTGAACAGGGCTGAATAAGGTTCACTCGAGCCTAATTATGCTGAATTGAGCAGAATCGAGACGAATTGACCCAATTCAAGCCAAATAGAGCTAAATCGAGCCGATTCAAGCCTAATCACATGGAATCGCGTCGAAATGCGTTGAATCGAATAGATTAGTGTAGAGGAGGGTACGGCAGGAGAGGCTAGACTACAACACAACAGAACACAATAGAAAGAAGAGAATAGAATTAAGTAGAGTCGGGTCCAGTAGAATAGAGTCAAATCGAGTTGACGAGAGCTGAAAAGAGCCAAACAGAGCTGAATACAGCCGAATTGACCAAATTCAAGGTGAATCGAGATGAATCATGTCCAGTCGTTTGAAATGTGTCGAATCGAATCAAATGGATTAGTGTGGGGAAGGTAAGGTTCGGGGAGGGTAGAGAAGACTAGAATAGAGTAGAATAGAACAGAACAGAAAGAATCGAGTAGACTAGAGTCACATAGAGTCGAATACTGCCAAAAAGAGCCGAATAGAGTGGAAAAGAGCTGAATAGAACCGAATCGAGTTTAATTGAGGAGAAAGGAGATGAATCGAGCCGATATGAGCCGAATCAGGTCGAATTCCGTTCAAGTGTGTCGAATAGCATAGAACAGATTACAGTAGGCTAAGTTAGGGTAGGGTAGGGTAGAATAGAGTGCAGTAGAACAGAACAGAAGAGAAGAGAACACAACTGAAAGAATAGAATAGGGTCGAGACGAGCAGAGTATAGAAGAGTAGAGTAGAGTAGAGTCGAATATTGCCGAATAGAGCCAAAGACAGCCAAATAGAGCCCAAAAGAGCTAAATCGATAGAAACCAAGACAAATCACGCCGAATCCCGTGGAATCATGCTGTATCGCGTCGAATCCCGTCGAATTGCATTGAATCTGATCAGTTCCAATCCAATCCATTAGAATAGACTAGAGTAGGGTAGAGTCCAATACAATACAGTAGAGAATAGTTTAGGATGGAGTAGAATGGTGTAGCATGGAGTCGAGTGGAGTCGAAAAGAGATAATAGAGTTGAGTAGAGTCTAACAGAGCCGAATAGAGCCTATTCGAGCTGACTAGAGCCGAATGGAGCCGATTAGAGCTGAATCGAACCGATTTGAGCCGATTGGGGATGAATGGAGTGGAAAGGAGCCGATTTGAGCCGAATCGCATCGAGATGCGTGGAATCGAATCCAGTAGAATAGATTAGATTAGGGTAGGATGGAATAGAGTAGACTTGAACACAGTAGAAGAGAATGGAAAGAATACAATAGAATAGAGTAGAAAAGGGTAGAGCAGAGCAGAATAGTGTAGAGTAGAATAGAGTAGAGTAGAACAGAGTCGAATCAATCGGAATGGAGATGAAACGAGACAAATCGCGTCGAATGGCGTCAAATCCCATCGAATCAATTACAGTAGGGTATAGTAGAATAGCGTAGAATGGAGTAGAATGGTGTGCAATGGAATCGAGTAGAGTAGAAAAGAGCTGAAGAGAGCCGAAGAGGGCCGAAGAGGGCCAAATCGAGCTGAATTGAGCGAAATCGAGCCGAATCCAGTGAATCGAGCCTAATGGAGCCGAATCGAGCCTAATCAAGCCGAATCGACACTATTCGAGACAAATGGAGCCGAATGGACATGAATCACACCGATTCGGCCCCTAGTCGCGTCAAAATTTGTCGAATTCAATGGAATAGACTAGAGTAGGGGAGGTTCGGGTAGGCTAGGGTAGGGTAGAATGGAGTAGAATAGAATAAAACAGAACAGAACACAACAAAATAGAACAGAACAACACAGAACGAATACAGAAACGAGGAGGCTAGAGTAGAGTAGAGGGGAATAGAGTAGAGTAGAGTAGATTCGAACAGAGCCAAATCGAGCCGAATCGCGTCGAAATGGGTTGAATGAATCAAATCCAATCAAGTGGATTACAATACCTTAGAGTTGGGTAGCATAGGGTAGGGTAGAATAGAGTAGAATAGTACAGAACAGAGTAGAAACAATACAATAGAATAGAGAAGAGTTGACTAGAGTAGAATAGAGCTGAATAGAGCCAAATGCAGACGAAACGAGAGGAATCGTGTAGAAGCAATTAGAGTGGTGCTGGGTAGGGTAGAGCAGAATAGAGTAGAATAGTGTAGAATAGTGTGGAATGAATAGAATGGAGTAGAATGGAGTCAAATAGAAACGAATAGAGTAGAAAAGAGTCGAATAGAGCAGAATAGGGCCGAAGAAGGCCAAATCGAGCAGATTCGAAGCGATTCAAGCCAAAACAAGCTGAATGGAGCCTAACTGAGCCGAATAGAGCCAAATCGAGCCGAATCGAGCCGACTCAAGCTTCATCGCCTCGAATCGCGTTCAATGCGTCAAATCCAATCGAGACGTATAGATTAGAGAAGGGGAGGGGAGGGCAGGGGAGGGTAGAATAGAACAGAGTAGAGTGGAATAGAAGAGATTAGAACAGAATAGAAGGAATAGAATCGAGTAGAATAGAGTGGAAAAGAGTAGAGTCGAATACAGTCGAATAGAGCCGACTAAGCTGAATAGAGACGAATGGAGCTGAATACAGCCGAAAAGAGCTGTATACTGCCGAATCACACCTAATCGAGCGGAATCAAGCAGAATCGCACTGACTGTCACCGAACAGCGTCGAATCGAATCAGGTCGAATCGAGTCGAGCCACATCGTTTTGAATCAAACAAGGTCAAATCGCTTCATATCGTGTCGAATCCCACGGAATCACGTCGAATAACTTCGAATCGTGTGAAACCTCAGAGAATCCTACTGAATCACGTCGAGTCCCATGGAATCTCATCAAATCCCTTCGGATCTTGCCGAATCCAGTCAAGTCCTATCAAATCGCTTTGCACGGAATCGAATTGAATCCAATAGATTAAAGTAGGCTAGGTTCGGGTGGGGTGCCGTAGGGTCGGGTAGGGTAGAATAGAATAGAGTACAACAGAGTAGGAGAGAACAGAACAGAACAGAAAGAATACAACAGAACAGAATAGAGTCAAAGAGAGAGAACATAGCCGAATTGAGCCGAGTGGAGACAAAACGAGACGAATCACGTCCGGTTGCTTCGAATCGCGTCAAATCAAATCGAATCGATTAGAAGAGATGAGGGTAGGGAAGGGTAGAATAGAATAGAGGAAAATAGTGAAGAATGGTGTGGAATGGAATAGAATGGAATTGAACGGAGTCCAATAAAGACGGATAGATATGAATAGAGTACAAAAGAGTCTAATAGAGCAGAATAGGGCCGGATAGGGCCAAATAAGGCCTAATTGAGCAGAATCCAGCAGAATCGATGGAATTCGAGCCTAATCGAGCCGAATGGAGTGAAATGGAGTCAAATCGAGCCGAATAGAGCCGATGCGAACTGAATCGAGCTGATTCAAGCCTAATCGCGTCAAATCGCGTGGAAATACGTCACATCGAATCTAATCAAATAGATTAGGGGAGGGGCGGGTGGGTAGAATAGAACAGAATAGTACAGAATAGAAAGAATAGAATATAGTACAGTAGGGTAGAGTAGAGAGAGTAAAGCAGAGAAGAGTAGAGCAGAGTAGAATTGAGTCAAATAGAGTCAAATAGTGCAGGATATAGCTGAAGAGAGCCAATTCTGGCCGAATCGAGTCACATGGAAACAAAACGAGATGAATCACACCGAATTGCTTCGAATCGCATCCAATCGAATAGATTAGAGTAACGTAGGGTAGAGTAGAACAGAATAGAGTAGAATAGCGTAGAATGGAGAAGAGTGGAGTCAAATGGAGTCGAACAGAGACAAATAGAGTAGAAAAGAGTCGAATCGAGCCAAATAGGGCCGAATAAGGCTGAACCGAGTGGAAACGAGCTGAATTGAAGCGATTCGAGCCAAATCGAGCTGAATCGAGCCGACTCAAGCATGATGGTGTCCAGTCGCATCGAAATGCTTTGAATCGAACCAAATGGAAGAGATTAGAACAGGTTAGGGTAGTTTATGATAGGAAGACTAGGGTAGATGCAAGTAGACTACATTAGAGTAGACAAGAGAAGGCTAGAGTAGAAGCCTAGACTAGTAAGCTGGACTAGTCAGCTAGACTAGTGGCATAGAGCAGTAGCCTAGACAACTAGTCTTGAATAGTACCCTCAGTCAGTAATCTGAACGAGTACCCTTGCCTTAACTAGTAGTCCTAACAAGTACCCTTGCCTTAAGCAGTAGTCTTCACTAGTACCCTTGCCTTCACTAGTAGTATGTCCTTAACAAGTAGCCTGAACGGGTACCCTTGCCTTAACCAGTACCCTCAACAAGTACCCATGCCTTAACTAGTAGCCTGGCCTTAACTAGTAGCCTGGCCTTAACTAGTAGCCTGAACTAGTACACTTGCCTTAAGGAGTACCCTTGCCCGAACTACTCCCCTTAATTAGGACCCTTATTGAGTAACCCTAAGTAGTAGAGTATGGTACGGTGGGGTAGCATAGGGTAGGGAAGCATACGGTGGAACAGAGAAAATAGAAGGAAATAGAATAGAACAGCATAGGTCAGGGTAGGTTAGCTTAGTGCAGGGTATGGTAGAGTAGCATAGGATGGAATAGAGAAAATAGAAAAGGAGACTAGAAAAGAGCAGACTAGATTAGGATAGGGTAGGGTGGGGGAGGGTTGTGTAGAATACAGTAGTGTAGAATGGAATAGAATGGTGTGGAATGGAGTCGAATGGATTCGAACAGAGATGAATAGAGTAGAAAAGAGTTGAAGAGAGCCGAATAACGCTGAATAGGACCAAATATGGCCGAAATGAGCCGAATCGAGTCGAGTCGACCAGATTCGGGATGAATGGAGCCTAGTGGAGCTGAAATGAGCCAAATAGAGACAAACTGAACCCAGCAAAATCGAGCCAAAACACACTTAATTGCATCCTATTGCATCGGATCTAGTCGAATTCCATCAAATCCCACCAAACCGCATCAAATCTCGCGGAATCTCACCGAATCCCGTCGAATTGTCTCAAATCGGGTCGAATGGTGTCCAACTGAATGGAATTGAATTAAATTGAATAGATTAGAGTAGTGTAGGTTAGGCTGGGATTCAGTAGGGAAGGGCACAGAAGAATAGAATAGAGTAGAACAGAAGAGAATACCAAGAGTAGAATGGAGTAGAGTTGAGTAGAGTGGAATAGTCAGAGTCGGGTAGTGCAGAATATAGATGAATAGATCCAATTCAAGCCGAATCGATTCGAATGGAGAGGAAAGGGAACAAATCGTGAAGAATCGAATCGATTCGAATAGATTAGAGTAGGGTAGGGTAGAACAGAATAGAATAGAGTAGAAAAGAGTAGAATGGTGTGGAATGGAGTTGAATGGAGCCAAATAGAGACAAATAAAGTAGAAAGGGCTGAGTAGAGCTGAACAGGGCTGAATAAGGTTCACTCGAGCCTAATTATGCTGAATTGAGCAGAATCGAGACGAATTGACCCAATTCAAGCCAAATAGAGCTAAATCGAGCCGATTCAAGCCTAATCACATGGAATCGCGTCGAAATGCGTTGAATCGAATAGATTAGTGTAGAGGAGGGTACGGCAGGAGAGGCTAGACTACAACACAACAGAACACAATAGAAAGAAGAGAATAGAATTAAGTAGAGTCGGGTCCAGTAGAATAGAGTCAAATCGAGTTGACGAGAGCTGAAAAGAGCCAAACAGAGCTGAATACAGCCGAATTGACCAAATTCAAGGTGAATCGAGATGAATCATGTCCAGTCGTTTGAAATGTGTCGAATCGAATCAAATGGATTAGTGTGGGGAAGGTAAGGTTCGGGGAGGGTAGAGAAGACTAGAATAGAGTAGAATAGAACAGAACAGAAAGAATCGAGTAGACTAGAGTCACATAGAGTCGAATACTGCCAAAAAGAGCCGAATAGAGTGGAAAAGAGCTGAATAGAACCGAATCGAGTTTAATGGAGGAGAAAGGAGATGAATCGAGCCGATATGACCCGAATCAGGTCGAATTCCGTTCAAGTGTGTCAAATAGCATAGAACAGATTACAGTAGGCTAAGTTAGGGTAGGGTAGGGTAGAATAGAGTGCAGTAGAACAGAACAGAAGAGAAGAGAACACAACTGAAAGAATAGAATAGGGTCGAGACGAGCAGAGTATAGAAGAGTAGAGTAGAGTAGAGTCGAATATTGCCGAATAGAGCCAAAGACAGCCAAATAGAGCCCAAAAGAGCTAAATCGATAGAAACCAAGACAAATCACGCCGAATCCCGTGGAATCATGCTGTATCGCGTCGAATCCCGTCGAATTGCATTGAATCTGATCAGTTCCAATCCAATCCATTAGAATAGACTAGAGTAGGGTAGAGTCCAATACAATACAGTAGAGAATAGTTTAGGATGGAGTAGAATGGTGTAGCATGCAGTCGAGTGGAGTCGAAAAGAGATAATAGAGTTGAGTAGAGTCTAACAGAGCCGAATAGAGCCTATTCGAGCTGACTAGAGCCGAATGGAGCCGATTAGAGCTGAATCGAACCGATTTGAGCCGATTGGGGATGAATGGAGTGGAAAGGAGCCGATTTGAGCCGAATCGCATCGAGATGCGTGGAATCGAATCCAGTAGAATAGATTAGATTAGGGTAGGATGGAATAGAGTAGACTTGAACACAGTAGAAGAGAATGGAAAGAATACAATAGAATAGAGTAGAAAAGGGTAGAGCAGAGCAGAATAGTGTAGAGTAGAATAGAGTAGAGTAGAACAGAGTCGAATCAATCGGAATGGAGATGAAACGAGACAAATCGCGTCGAATGGCGTCAAATCCCATCGAATCAATTACAGTAGGGTATAGTAGAATAGCGTAGAATGGAGTAGAATGGTGTGCAATGGAATCGAGTAGAGTAGAAAAGAGCTGAAGAGAGCCGAAGAGGGCCGAAGAGGGCCAAATCGAGCTGAATTGAGCGAAATCGAGCCGAATCCAGTGAATCGAGCCTAATGGAGCCGAATCGAGCCTAATCAAGCCGAATCGACACTATTCGAGACAAATGGAGCCGAATGGACATGAATCACACCGATTCGGCCCCTAGTCGCGTCAAAATTTGTCGAATTCAATGGAATAGACTAGAGTAGGGGAGGTTCGGGTAGGCTAGGGTAGGGTAGAATGGAGTAGAATAGAATAAAACAGAACAGAACACAACAAAATAGAACAGAACAACACAGAACGAATACAGAAACGAGGAGGCTAGAGTAGAGTAGAGGGGAATAGAGTAGAGTAGAGTAGATTCGAACAGAGCCAAATCGAGCCGAATCGCGTCGAAATGGGTTGAATGAATCAAATCCAATCAAGTGGATTACAATACCTTAGAGTTGGGTAGCATAGGGTAGGGTAGAATAGAGTAGAATAGTACAGAACAGAGTAGAAACAATACAATAGAATAGAGAAGAGTTGACTAGAGTAGAATAGAGCTGAATAGAGCCAAATGCAGACGAAACGAGAGGAATCGTGTAGAAGCAATTAGAGTGGTGCTGGGTAGGGTAGAGCAGAATAGAGTAGAATAGTGTAGAATAGTGTGGAATGAATAGAATGGAGTAGAATGGAGTCAAATAGAAACGAATAGAGTAGAAAAGAGTCGAATAGAGCAGAATAGGGCCGAAGAAGGCCAAATCGAGCAGATTCGAAGCGATTCAAGCCAAAACAAGCTGAATGGAGCCTAACTGAGCCGAATAGAGCCAAATCGAGCCGAATCGAGCCGACTCAAGCTTCATCGCCTCGAATCGCGTTCAATGCGTCAAATCCAATCGAGACGTATAGATTAGAGAAGGGGAGGGGAGGGCAGGGGAGGGTAGAATAGAACAGAGTAGAGTGGAATAGAAGAGATTAGAACAGAATAGAAGGAATAGAATCGAGTAGAATAGAGTGGAAAAGAGTAGAGTCGAATACAGTCGAATAGAGCCGACTAAGCTGAATAGAGACGAATGGAGCTGAATACAGCCGAAAAGAGCTGTATACTGCCGAATCACACCTAATCGAGCGGAATCAAGCAGAATCGCACTGACTGTCACCGAACAGCGTCGAATCGAATCAGGTCGAATCGAGTCGAGCCACATCGTTTTGAATCAAACAAGGTCAAATCGCTTCATATCGTGTCGAATCCCACGGAATCACGTCGAATAACTTCGAATCGTGTGAAACCTCAGAGAATCCTACTGAATCACGTCGAGTCCCATGGAATCTCATCAAATCCCTTCGGATCTTGCCGAATCCAGTCAAGTCCTATCAAATCGCTTTGCACGGAATCGAATTGAATCCAATAGATTAAAGTAGGCTAGGTTCGGGTGGGGTGCCGTAGGGTCGGGTAGGGTAGAATAGAATAGAGTACAACAGAGTAGGAGAGAACAGAACAGAACAGAAAGAATACAACAGAACAGAATAGAGTCAAAGAGAGAGAACATAGCCGAATTGAGCCGAGTGGAGACAAAACGAGACGAATCACGTCCGGTTGCTTCGAATCGCGTCAAATCAAATCGAATCGATTAGAAGAGATGAGGGTAGGGAAGGGTAGAATAGAATAGAGGAAAATAGTGAAGAATGGTGTGGAATGGAATAGAATGGAATTGAACGGAGTCCAATAAAGACGGATAGATATGAATAGAGTACAAAAGAGTCTAATAGAGCAGAATAGGGCCGGATAGGGCCAAATAAGGCCTAATTGAGCAGAATCCAGCAGAATCGATGGAATTCGAGCCTAATCGAGCCGAATGGAGTGAAATGGAGTCAAATCGAGCCGAATAGAGCCGATGCGAACTGAATCGAGCTGATTCAAGCCTAATCGCGTCAAATCGCGTGGAAATACGTCACATCGAATCTAATCAAATAGATTAGGGGAGGGGCGGGTGGGTAGAATAGAACAGAATAGTACAGAATAGAAAGAATAGAATATAGTACAGTAGGGTAGAGTAGAGAGAGTAAAGCAGAGAAGAGTAGAGCAGAGTAGAATTGAGTCAAATAGAGTCAAATAGTGCAGGATATAGCTGAAGAGAGCCAATTCTGGCCGAATCGAGTCACATGGAAACAAAACGAGATGAATCACACCGAATTGCTTCGAATCGCATCCAATCGAATAGATTAGAGTAACGTAGGGTAGAGTAGAACAGAATAGAGTAGAATAGCGTAGAATGGAGAAGAGTGGAGTCAAATGGAGTCGAACAGAGACAAATAGAGTAGAAAAGAGTCGAATCGAGCCAAATAGGGCCGAATAAGGCTGAACCGAGTGGAAACGAGCTGAATTGAAGCGATTCGAGCCAAATCGAGCTGAATCGAGCCGACTCAAGCATGATGGTGTCCAGTCGCATCGAAATGCTTTGAATCGAACCAAATGGAAGAGATTAGAACAGGTTAGGGTAGTTTATGATAGGAAGACTAGGGTAGATGCAAGTAGACTACATTAGAGTAGACAAGAGAAGGCTAGAGTAGAAGCCTAGACTAGTAAGCTGGACTAGTCAGCTAGACTAGTGGCATAGAGCAGTAGCCTAGACAACTAGTCTTGAATAGTACCCTCAGTCAGTAATCTGAACGAGTACCCTTGCCTTAACTAGTAGTCCTAACAAGTACCCTTGCCTTAAGCAGTAGTCTTCACTAGTACCCTTGCCTTCACTAGTAGTATGTCCTTAACAAGTAGCCTGAACGGGTACCCTTGCCTTAACCAGTACCCTCAACAAGTACCCATGCCTTAACTAGTAGCCTGGCCTTAACTAGTAGCCTGGCCTTAACTAGTAGCCTGAACTAGTACACTTGCCTTAAGGAGTACCCTTGCCCGAACTACTCCCCTTAATTAGGACCCTTATTGAGTAACCCTAAGTAGTAGAGTATGGTACGGTGGGGTAGCATAGGGTAGGGAAGCATACGGTGGAACAGAGAAAATAGAAGGAAATAGAATAGAACAGCATAGGTCAGGGTAGGTTAGCTTAGTGCAGGGTATGGTAGAGTAGCATAGGATGGAATAGAGAAAATAGAAAAGGAGACTAGAAAAGAGCAGACTAGATTAGGATAGGGTAGGGTGGGGGAGGGTTGTGTAGAATACAGTAGTGTAGAATGGAATAGAATGGTGTGGAATGGAGTCGAATGGATTCGAACAGAGATGAATAGAGTAGAAAAGAGTTGAAGAGAGCCGAATAACGCTGAATAGGACCAAATATGGCCGAAATGAGCCGAATCGAGTCGAGTCGACCAGATTCGGGATGAATGGAGCCTAGTGGAGCTGAAATGAGCCAAATAGAGACAAACTGAACCCAGCAAAATCGAGCCAAAACACACTTAATTGCATCCTATTGCATCGGATCTCGTCGAATTCCATCAAATCCCACCAAACCGCATCAAATCTCGCGGAATCTCACCGAATCCCGTCGAATTGTCTCAAATCGGGTCGAATGGTGTCCAACTGAATGGAATTGAATTAAATTGAATAGATTAGAGTAGTGTAGGTTAGGCTGGGATTCAGTAGGGAAGGGCACAGAAGAATAGAATAGAGTAGAACAGAAGAGAATACCAAGAGTAGAATGGAGTAGAGTTGAGTAGAGTGGAATAGTCAGAGTCGGGTAGTGCAGAATATAGATGAATAGATCCAATTCAAGCCGAATCGATTCGAATGGAGAGGAAAGGGAACAAATCGTGATGAATCGAATCGATTCGAATAGATTAGAGTAGGGTAGGGTAGAACAGAATAGAATAGAGTAGAAAAGAGTAGAATGGTGTGGAATGGAGTTGAATGGAGCCAAATAGAGACAAATAAAGTAGAAAGGGCTGAGTAGAGCTGAACAGGGCTGAATAAGGTTCACTCGAGCCTAATTATGCTGAATTGAGCAGAATCGAGACGAATTGACCCAATTCAAGCCAAATAGAGCTAAATCGAGCCGATTCAAGCCTAATCACATGGAATCGCGTCGAAATGCGTTGAATCGAATAGATTAGTGTAGAGGAGGGTACGGCAGGAGAGGCTAGACTACAACACAACAGAACACAATAGAAAGAAGAGAATAGAATTAAGTAGAGTCGGGTCCAGTAGAATAGAGTCAAATCGAGTTGACGAGAGCTGAAAAGAGCCAAACAGAGCTGAATACAGCCGAATTGACCAAATTCAAGGTGAATCGAGATGAATCATGTCCAGTCGTTTGAAATGTGTCGAATCGAATCAAATGGATTAGTGTGGGGAAGGTAAGGTTAGGGTAGGGTAGAGAAGAATAGAATAGAGTAGAATAGAACAGAACAGAAAGAATCGAGTAGACTAGAGTCACATAGAGTCGAATACTGCCAAAAAGAGCCGAATAGAGTGGAAAAGAGCTGAATAGAACCGAATCGAGTTTAATGGAGGAGAAAGGAGATGAATCGAGCCGATATGACCCGAATCAGGTCGAATTCCGTTCAAGTGTGTCAAATAGCATAGAACAGATTACAGTAGGCTAAGTTAGGGTAGGGTAGGGTAGAATAGAGTGCAGTAGAACAGAACAGAAGAGAAGAGAACACAACTGAAAGAATAGAATAGGGTCGAGACGAGCAGAGTATAGAAGAGTAGAGTAGAGTAGAGTCGAATATTGCCGAATAGAGCCAAAGACAGCCAAATAGAGCCCAAAAGAGCTAAATCGATAGAAACCAAGACAAATCACGCCGAATCCCGTGGAATCATGCTGTATCGCGTCGAATCCCGTCGAATTGCATTGAATCTGATCAGTTCCAATCCAATCCATTAGAATAGACTAGAGTAGGGTAGAGTCCAATACAATACAGTAGAGAATAGTTTAGGATGGAGTAGAATGGTGTAGCATGCAGTCGAGTGGAGTCGAAAAGAGATAATAGAGTTGAGTAGAGTCTAACAGAGCCGAATAGAGCCTATTCGAGCTGACTAGAGCCGAATGGAGCCGATTAGAGCTGAATCGAACCGATTTGAGCCGATTGGGGATGAATGGAGTGGAAAGGAGCCGATTTGAGCCGAATCGCATCGAGATGCGTGGAATCGAATCCAGTAGAATAGATTAGATTAGGGTAGGATGGAATAGAGTAGACTTGAACACAGTAGAAGAGAATGGAAAGAATACAATAGAATAGAGTAGAAAAGGGTAGAGCAGAGCAGAATAGTGTAGAGTAGAATAGAGTAGAGTAGAACAGAGTCGAATCAATCGGAATGGAGATGAAACGAGACAAATCGCGTCGAATGGCGTCAAATCCCATCGAATCAATTACAGTAGGGTATAGTAGAATAGCGTAGAATGGAGTAGAATGGTGTGCAATGGAATCGAGTAGAGTAGAAAAGAGCTGAAGAGAGCCGAAGAGGGCCGAAGAGGGCCAAATCGAGCTGAATTGAGCGAAATCGAGCCGAATCCAGTGAATCGAGCCTAATGGAGCCGAATCGAGCCTAATCAAGCCGAATCGACACTATTCGAGACAAATGGAGCCGAATGGACATGAATCACACCGATTCGGCCCCTAGTCGCGTCAAAATTTGTCGAATTCAATGGAATAGACTAGAGTAGGGGAGGTTCGGGTAGGCTAGGGTAGGGTAGAATGGAGTAGAATAGAATAAAACAGAACAGAACACAACAAAATAGAACAGAACAACACAGAACGAATACAGAAACGAGGAGGCTAGAGTAGAGTAGAGGGGAATAGAGTAGAGTAGAGTAGATTCGAACAGAGCCAAATCGAGCCGAATCGCGTCGAAATGGGTTGAATGAATCAAATCCAATCAAGTGGATTACAATACCTTAGAGTTGGGTAGCATAGGGTAGGGTAGAATAGAGTAGAATAGTACAGAACAGAGGAGAAACAATACAATAGAATAGAGAAGAGTTGACTAGAGTAGAATAGAGCTGAATAGAGCCAAATGCAGACGAAACGAGAGGAATCGTGTAGAAGCAATTAGAGCGGTGCTGGGTAGGGTAGAGCAGAATAGAGTAGAATAGTGTAGAATAGTGTGGAATGAATAGAATGGAGTAGAATGGAGTCAAATAGAAACGAATAGAGTAGAAAAGAGTCGAATAGAGCAGAATAGGGCCGAAGAAGGCCAAATCGAGCAGATTCGAAGCGATTCAAGCCAAAACAAGCTGAATGGAGCCTAACTGAGCCGAATAGAGCCAAATCGAGCCGAATCGAGCCGACTCAAGCTTCATCGCCTCGAATCGCGTTCAATGCGTCAAATCCAATCGAGACGTATAGATTAGAGAAGGGGAGGGGAGGGCAGGGGAGGGTAGAATAGAACAGAGTAGAGTGGAATAGAAGAGATTAGAACAGAATAGAAGGAATAGAATCGAGTAGAATAGAGTGGAAAAGAGTAGAGTCGAATACAGTCGAATAGAGCCGACTAAGCTGAATAGAGACGAATGGAGCTGAATACAGCCGAAAAGAGCTGTATACTGCCGAATCACACCTAATCGAGCGGAATCAAGCAGAATCGCACTGACTGTCACCGAACAGCGTCGAATCGAATCAGGTCGAATCGAGTCGAGCCACATCGTTTTGAATCAAACAAGGTCAAATCGCTTCATATCGTGTCGAATCCCACGGAATCACGTCGAATAACTTCGAATCGTGTGAAACCTCAGAGAATCCTACTGAATCACGTCGAGTCCCATGGAATCTCATCAAATCCCTTCGGATCTTGCCGAATCCAGTCAAGTCCTATCAAATCGCTTTGCACGGAATCGAATTGAATCCAATAGATTAAAGTAGGCTAGGTTCGGGTGGGGTGCCGTAGGGTCGGGTAGGGTAGAATAGAATAGAGTACAACAGAGTAGGAGAGAACAGAACAGAACAGAAAGAATACAACAGAACAGAATAGAGTCAAAGAGAGAGAACATAGCCGAATTGAGCCGAGTGGAGACAAAACGAGACGAATCACGTCCGGTTGCTTCGAATCGCGTCAAATCAAATCGAATCGATTAGAAGAGATGAGGGTAGGGAAGGGTAGAATAGAATAGAGGAAAATAGTGAAGAATGGTGTGGAATGGAATAGAATGGAATTGAACGGAGTCCAATAAAGACGGATAGATATGAATAGAGTACAAAAGAGTCTAATAGAGCAGAATAGGGCCGGATAGGGCCAAATAAGGCCTAACTGAGCAGAATCCAGCAGAATCGATGGAATTCGAGCCTAATCGAGCCGAATGGAGTGAAATGGAGTCAAGTCGAGCCGAATAGAGCCGATGCGAACTGAATCGAGCTGATTCAAGCCTAATCGCGTCAAATCGCGTGGAAATACGTCACATCGAATCTAATCAAATAGATTAGGGGAGGGGCGGGTGGGTAGAATAGAACAGAATAGTACAGAATAGAAAGAATAGAATATAGTACAGTAGGGTAGAGTAGAGAGAGTAAAGCAGAGAAGAGTAGAGCAGAGTAGAATTGAGTCAAATAGAGTCAAATAGTGCAGGATATAGCTGAAGAGAGCCAATTCTGGCCGAATCGAGTCACATGGAAACAAAACGAGATGAATCACACCGAATTGCTTCGAATCACATCCAATCGAATAGATTAGAGTAACGTAGGGTAGAGTAGAACAGAATAGAGTAGAATAGCGTAGAATGGAGAAGAGTGGAGTCAAATGGAGTCGAACAGAGACAAATAGAGTAGAAAAGAGTCGAATCGAGCCAAATAGGGCCGAATAAGGCTGAACCGAGTGGAAACGAGCTGAATTGAAGCGATTCGAGCCAAATCGAGCTGAATCGAGCCGACTCAAGCATGATGGTGTCCAGTCGCATCGAAATGCTTTGAATCGAATCAAATGGAAGAGATTAGAATAGGTTAGGGTAGGGTAGTTTATGATAGGAAGACTAGGGTAGATGCAAGTAGAACACATTAGAGTAGACAAGAGAAGGCTAGAGTAGAAGCCTAGACTAGTAAGCTGGACTAGTCAGCTAGACTAGTGGCATAGAGCAGTAGCCTAGACAACTAGTCTTGAATAGTACCCTCAGTCAGTAATCTGAACGAGTACCCTTGCCTTAACTAGTAGTCCTAACAAGTACCCTTGCCTTAAGCAGTAGTCTTCACTAGTACCCTTGCCTTCACTAGTAGTATGTCCTTAACAAGTAGCCTGAACGGGTACCCTTGCCTTAACTAGTACCCTCAACAAGTACCCATGCCTTAACTAGTAGCCTGGCCTTAACTAGTAGCCCGGCATTAACTAGTAGCCTGAACTAGTACACTTGCCTTAAGGAGTACCCTTGCCCGAACTACTCCCCTTAATTAGGACCCTTATTGAGTAACCCTAAGTAGTAGAGTATGGTACGGTGGGGTAGCATAGGGTAGGGAAGCATACGGTGGAACAGAGAAAATAGAAGGAAATAGAATAGAACAGCATAGGTCAGGGTAGGTTAGCTTAGTGCAGGGTATGGTAGAGTAGCATAGGATGGAATAGAGAAAATAGAAAAGGAGACTAGAAAAGAGCAGACTAGATTAGGATAGGGTAGGGTGGGGGAGGGTTGTGTAGAATACAGTAGTGTAGAATGGAATAGAATGGTGTGGAATGGAGTCGAATGGATTCGAACAGAGATGAATAGAGTAGAAAAGAGTTGAAGAGAGCCGAATAACGCTGAATAGGACCAAATATGGCCGAAATGAGCCGAATCGAGTCGAGTCGACCAGATTCGGGATGAATGGAGCCTAGTGGAGCTGAAATGAGCCAAATAGAGACAAACTGAACCCAGCAAAATCGAGCCAAAACACACTTAATTGCATCCTATTGCATCGGATCTCGTCGAATTCCATCAAATCCCACCAAACCGCATCAAATCTCGCGGAATCTCACCGAATCCCGTCGAATTGTCTCAAATCGGGTCGAATGGTGTCCAACTGAATGGAATTGAATTAAATTGAATAGAGTAGTGTAGGTTAGGCTGGGATTCAGTAGGGAAGGGCACAGAAGAATAGAATAGAGTAGAACAGAAGAGAATACCAAGAGTAGAATGGAGTAGAGTTGAGTAGAGTGGAATAGTCAGAGTCGGGTAGTGCAGAATATAGATGAATAGATCCAATTCAAGCCGAATCGATTCGAATGGAGAGGAAAGGGAACAAATCGTGAAGAATCGAATTGATTAGAATAGATTAGAGTAGGGTAGGGTAGAACAGAATAGAATAGAGTAGAAGAGAGTAGAATGGTGTGGAATGGAGTTGAATGGAGCCAAATAGAGACAAATAAAGTAGAAAGGGCTGAGTAGAGCTGAACAGGGCTGAATAAGGTTCACTCGAGCCTAATTATGCTGAATTGAGCAGAATCGAGACGAATTGACCCAATTCAAGCCAAATAGAGCTAAATCGAGCCGATTCAAGCCTAATCACATGGAATCGCGTCGAAATGCGTTGAATCGAATAGATTAGTGTAGAGGAGGGTACGGCAGGAGAGGCTAGACTACAACACAACAGAACACAATAGAAAGAAGAGAATAGAATTAAGTAGAGTCGGGTCCAGTAGAATAGAGTCAAATCGAGTTGACGAGAGCTGAAAAGAGCCAAACAGAGCTGAATACAGCCGAATTGACCAAATTCAAGGTGAATCGAGATGAATCATGTCCAGTCGTTTGAAATGTGTCGAATCGAATCAAATGGATTAGTGTGGGGAAGGTAAGGTTCGGGGAGGGTAGAGAAGACTAGAATAGAGTAGAATAGAACAGAACAGAAAGAATCGAGTAGACTAGAGTCACATAGAGTCGAATACTGCCAAAAAGAGCCGAATAGAGTGGAAAAGAGCTGAATAGAACCGAATCGAGTTTAATGGAGGAGAAAGGAGATGAATCGAGCCGATATGACCCGAATCAGGTCGAATTCCGTTCAAGTGTGTCGAATAGCATAGAACAGATTACAGTAGGCTAAGTTAGGGTAGGGTAGGGTAGAATAGAGTGCAGTAGAACAGAACAGAAGAGAAGAGAACACAACTGAAAGAATAGAATAGGGTCGAGACGAGCAGAGTATAGAAGAGTAGAGTAGAGTAGAGTCGAATATTGCCGAATAGAGCCAAAGACAGCCAAATAGAGCCCAAAAGAGCTAAATCGATAGAAACCAAGACAAATCACGCCGAATCCCGTGGAATCATGCTGTATCGCGTCGAATCCCGTCGAATTGCATTGAATCTGATCAGTTCCAATCCAATCCATTAGAATAGACTAGAGTAGGGTAGAGTCCAATACAATACAGTAGAGAATAGTTTAGGATGGAGTAGAATGGTGTAGCATGGAGTCGAGTGGAGTCGAAAAGAGATAATAGAGTTGAGTAGACTCTAACAGAGCCGAATAGAGCCTATTCGAGCTGACTAGAGCCGAATGGAGCCGATTAGAGCTGAATCGAACCGATTTGAGCCGATTGGGGATGAATGGAGTGGAAAGGAGCCGATTTGAGCTGAATCGCATCGAGATGCGTGGAATCGAATCCAGTAGAATAGATTAGATTAGGGTAGGATGGAATAGAGTAGAATTGAACACAGTAGAAGAGAATGGAAAGAATACAATAGAATAGAGTAGAAAAGGGTAGAGCAGAGCAGAATAGTGTAGAGTAGAATAGAGTAGAGTAGAACAGAGTCGAATCAATCGGAATGGAGATGAAACGAGACAAATCGCGTCGAATGGCGTCGAATCCCATCGAATCAATTACAGTAGGGTATAGTAAAATAGCGTAGAATGGAGTAGAATGGTGTGCAATGGAATCGAGTAGAGTAGAAAAGAGCTGAAGAGAGCCGAAGAGGGCCGAAGAGGGCCAAATCGAGCTGAATTGAGCGAAATCGAGCCGAATCCAGTGAATCGAGCCTAATGGAGCCGAATCGAGCCTAATCAAGCCGAATCGACACTATTCGAGACAAATGGAGCCGAATGGACATGAATCACACCGATTCGGCCCCTAGTCGCGTCAAAATTTGTCGAATTCAATGGAATAGACTAGAGTAGGGGAGGTTCGGGTAGGCTAGGGTAGGGTAGAATGGAGTAGAATAGAATAAAACAGAACAGAACACAACAAAATAGAACAGAACAACACAGAACGAATACAGAAACGAGGAGGCTAGAGTAGAGTAGAGGGGAATAGAGTAGAGTAGAGTAGATTCGAACAGAGCCAAATCGAGCCGAATCGCGTCGAAATGGGTTGAATCAAATCCAATCAAATGAATTACACTACCTTAGAGTTGGGTAGCGTAGGGTAGGGTAGAATAGAGTAGACTAGTACAGAACACAGTAGAAACAATACAATAGAATAGAGAAGATTAGACTACAGTAGAATAGAGCTGAATAGAGCCAAATGCAGACGAAACGAGAGGAATCGTGTAGAAGCACTTAGAGTAAATTAGAGTGGTGTTGGGTAGGGTAGAGCAGAATAGAGTAGAATAGTGTAGAATAGTGTGGAATGAATAGAATGGAGTAGAATGGAGTCAAATAGAAACGAATAGAGTAGAAAAGAGTCGAATAGAGCAGAATAGGGCCGAAGAACGCCAAATCGAGCAGATTCGAAGCGATTCAAGCCAAAACAAGCTGAATGGAGCCTAACTGAGCCGAATAGAGCCAAATCGAGCCGAATCGAGCCGACTCAAGCTTCATCGCCTCGAATCGCATTCAATGCGTCAAATCCAATCGAGACGTATAGATTAGAGAAGGGGAGGGGAGGGCAGGGGAGGGTAGAATAGAACAGAGTAGAGTGGAATAGAAGAGATTAGAACAGAATAGAAGGAATAGAATCGAGTAGAATAGAGCGGAAAAGAGTAGAGTCGAATACAGTCGAATAGAGCCGACTAAGCTGAATAGAGACGAATGGAGCTGAATACAGCCGAAAAGAGCTGTATACTGCCGAATCACACCTAATCGAGCGGAATCAAGCAGAATCGCACTGACTGTCACCGAACAGCGTCGAATCGAATCAGGTCGAATCGAGTCGAGCCACATCGTTTTGAATCAAACAAGGTCAAATCGCTTCATATCGTGTCGAATCCCACGGAATCACGTCGAATAACTTCGAATCGTGTGAAACCTCAGAGAATCCTACTGAATCACGTCGAGTCCCATGGAATCTCATCAAATCCCTTCGGATCTTGCCGAATCCAGTCAAGTCCTATCAAATCGCTTTGCACGGAATCGAATTGAATCCAATAGATTAAAGTAGGCTAGGTTCGGGTGGGGTGCCGTAGGGTCGGGTAGGGTAGAATAGAATAGAGTACAACAGAGTAGGAGAGAATAGAACAGAACAGAAAGAATACAACAGAACAGAATAGAGTCAAAGAGAGAGAACATAGCCGAATTGAGCCGAGTGGAGACAAAACGAGACGAATCACGTCCGGTTGCTTCGAATCGCGTCAAATCAAATCGAATCGATTAGAAGAGATGAGGGTAGGGAAGGGTAGAATAGAATAGAGGAAAATAGTGAAGAATGGTGTGGAATGGAATAGAATGGAATTGAACGGAGTCCAATAAAGACGGATAGATATGAATAGAGTACAAAAGAGTCTAATAGAGCAGAATAGGGCCGGATAGGGCCAAATAAGGCCTAACTGAGCAGAATCCAGCAGAATCGATGGAATTCGAGCCTAATCGAGCCGAATGGAGTGAAATGGAGTCAAGTCGAGCCGAATAGAGCCGATGCGAACTGAATCGAGCTGATTCAAGCCTAATCGCGTCAAATCGCGTGGAAATACGTCACATCGAATCTAATCAAATAGATTAGGGGAGGGGCGGGTGGGTAGAATAGAACAGAATAGTACAGAATAGAAAGAATAGAATATAGTACAGTAGGGTAGAGTAGAGAGAGTAAAGCAGAGAAGAGTAGAGCAGAGTAGAATTGAGTCAAATAGAGTCAAATAGTGCAGGATATAGCTGAAGAGAGCCAATTCTGGCCGAATCGAGTCACATGGAAACAAAACGAGATGAATCACACCGAATTGCTTCGAATCACATCCAATCGAATAGATTAGAGTAACGTAGGGTAGAGTAGAACAGAATAGAGTAGAATAGCGTAGAATGGAGAAGAGTGGAGTCAAATGGAGTCGAACAGAGACAAATAGAGTAGAAAAGAGTCGAATCGAGCCAAATAGGGCCGAATAAGGCTGAACCGAGTGGAAACGAGCTGAATTGAAGCGATTCGAGCCAAATCGAGCTGAATCGAGCCGACTCAAGCATGATGGTGTCCAGTCGCATCGAAATGCTTTGAATCGAATCAAATGGAAGAGATTAGAATAGGTTAGGGTAGGGTAGTTTATGATAGGAAGACTAGGGTAGATGCAAGTAGAACACATTAGAGTAGACAAGAGAAGGCTAGAGTAGAAGCCTAGACTAGTAAGCTGGACTAGTCAGCTAGACTAGTGGCATAGAGCAGTAGCCTAGACAACTAGTCTTGAATAGTACCCTCAGTCAGTAATCTGAACGAGTACCCTTGCCTTAACTAGTAGTCCTAACAAGTACCCTTGCCTTAAGCAGTAGTCTTCACTAGTACCCTTGCCTTCACTAGTAGTATGTCCTTAACAAGTAGCCTGAACGGGTACCCTTGCCTTAACTAGTACCCTCAACAAGTACCCATGCCTTAACTAGTAGCCTGGCCTTAACTAGTAGCCTGGCATTAACTAGTAGCCTGAACTAGTACACTTGCCTTAAGGAGTACCCTTGCCCGAACTACTCCCCTTAATTAGGACCCTTATTGAGTAACCCTAAGTAGTAGAGTATGGTACGGTGGGGTAGCATAGGGTAGGGAAGCATACGGTGGAACAGAGAAAATAGAAGGAAATAGAATAGAACAGCATAGGTCAGGGTAGGTTAGCTTAGTGCAGGGTATGGTAGAGTAGCATAGGATGGAATAGAGAAAATAGAAAAGGAGACTAGAAAAGAGCAGACTAGATTAGGATAGGGTAGGGTGGGGGAGGGTTGTGTAGAATACAGTAGTGTAGAATGGAATAGAATGGTGTGGAATGGAGTCGAATGGATTCGAACAGAGATGAATAGAGTAGAAAAGAGTTGAAGAGAGCCGAATAACGCTGAATAGGACCAAATATGGCCGAAATGAGCCGAATCGAGTCGAGTCGACCAGATTCGGGATGAATGGAGCCTAGTGGAGCTGAAATGAGCCAAATAGAGACAAACTGAACCCAGCAAAATCGAGCCAAAACACACTTAATTGCATCCTATTGCATCGGATCTCGTCGAATTCCATCAAATCCCACCAAACCGCATCAAATCTCGCGGAATCTCACCGAATCCCGTCGAATTGTCTCAAATCGGGTCGAATGGTGTCCAACTGAATGGAATTGAATTAAATTGAATAGAGTAGTGTAGGTTAGGCTGGGATTCAGTAGGGAAGGGCACAGAAGAATAGAATAGAGTAGAACAGAAGAGAATACCAAGAGTAGAATGGAGTAGAGTTGAGTAGAGTGGAATAGTCAGAGTCGGGTAGTGCAGAATATAGATGAATAGATCCAATTCAAGCCGAATCGATTCGAATGGAGAGGAAAGGGAACAAATCGTGAAGAATCGAATTGATTAGAATAGATTAGAGTAGGGTAGGGTAGAACAGAATAGAATAGAGTAGAAGAGAGTAGAATGGTGTGGAATGGAGTTGAATGGAGCCAAATAGAGACAAATAAAGTAGAAAGGGCTGAGTAGAGCTGAACAGGGCTGAATAAGGTTCACTCGAGCCTAATTATGCTGAATTGAGCAGAATCGAGACGAATTGACCCAATTCAAGCCAAATAGAGCTAAATCGAGCCGATTCAAGCCTAATCACATGGAATCGCGTCGAAATGCGTTGAATCGAATAGATTAGTGTAGAGGAGGGTACGGCAGGAGAGGCTAGACTACAACACAACAGAACACAATAGAAAGAAGAGAATAGAATTAAGTAGAGTCGGGTCCAGTAGAATAGAGTCAAATCGAGTTGACGAGAGCTGAAAAGAGCCAAACAGAGCTGAATACAGCCGAATTGACCAAATTCAAGGTGAATCGAGATGAATCATGTCCAGTCGTTTGAAATGTGTCGAATCGAATCAAATGGATTAGTGTGGGGAAGGTAAGGTTCGGGGAGGGTAGAGAAGACTAGAATAGAGTAGAATAGAACAGAACAGAAAGAATCGAGTAGACTAGAGTCACATAGAGTCGAATACTGCCAAAAAGAGCCGAATAGAGTGGAAAAGAGCTGAATAGAACCGAATCGAGTTTAATGGAGGAGAAAGGAGATGAATCGAGCCGATATGACCCGAATCAGGTCGAATTCCGTTCAAGTGTGTCGAATAGCATAGAACAGATTACAGTAGGCTAAGTTAGGGTAGGGTAGGGTAGAATAGAGTGCAGTAGAACAGAACAGAAGAGAAGAGAACACAACTGAAAGAATAGAATAGGGTCGAGACGAGCAGAGTATAGAAGAGTAGAGTAGAGTAGAGTCGAATATTGCCGAATAGAGCCAAAGACAGCCAAATAGAGCCCAAAAGAGCTAAATCGATAGAAACCAAGACAAATCACGCCGAATCCCGTGGAATCATGCTGTATCGCGTCGAATCCCGTCGAATTGCATTGAATCTGATCAGTTCCAATCCAATCCATTAGAATAGACTAGAGTAGGGTAGAGTCCAATACAATACAGTAGAGAATAGTTTAGGATGGAGTAGAATGGTGTAGCATGGAGTCGAGTGGAGTCGAAAAGAGATAATAGAGTTGAGTAGACTCTAACAGAGCCGAATAGAGCCTATTCGAGCTGACTAGAGCCGAATGGAGCCGATTAGAGCTGAATCGAACCGATTTGAGCCGATTGGGGATGAATGGAGTGGAAAGGAGCCGATTTGAGCTGAATCGCATCGAGATGCGTGGAATCGAATCCAGTAGAATAGATTAGATTAGGGTAGGATGGAATAGAGTAGAATTGAACACAGTAGAAGAGAATGGAAAGAATACAATAGAATAGAGTAGAAAAGGGTAGAGCAGAGCAGAATAGTGTAGAGTAGAATAGAGTAGAGTAGAACAGAGTCGAATCAATCGGAATGGAGATGAAACGAGACAAATCGCGTCGAATGGCGTCGAATCCCATCGAATCAATTACAGTAGGGTATAGTAAAATAGCGTAGAATGGAGTAGAATGGTGTGCAATGGAATCGAGTAGAGTAGAAAAGAGCTGAAGAGAGCCGAAGAGGGCCGAAGAGGGCCAAATCGAGCTGAATTGAGCGAAATCGAGCCGAATCCAGTGAATCGAGCCTAATGGAGCCGAATCGAGCCTAATCAAGCCGAATCGACACTATTCGAGACAAATGGAGCCGAATGGACATGAATCACACCGATTCGGCCCCTAGTCGCGTCAAAATTTGTCGAATTCAATGGAATAGACTAGAGTAGGGGAGGTTCGGGTAGGCTAGGGTAGGGTAGAATGGAGTAGAATAGAATAAAACAGAACAGAACACAACAAAATAGAACAGAACAACACAGAACGAATACAGAAACGAGGAGGCTAGAGTAGAGTAGAGGGGAATAGAGTAGAGTAGAGTAGATTCGAACAGAGCCAAATCGAGCCGAATCGCGTCGAAATGGGTTGAATCAAATCCAATCAAATGAATTACACTACCTTAGAGTTGGGTAGCGTAGGGTAGGGTAGAATAGAGTAGACTAGTACAGAACACAGTAGAAACAATACAATAGAATAGAGAAGATTAGACTACAGTAGAATAGAGCTGAATAGAGCCAAATGCAGACGAAACGAGAGGAATCGTGTAGAAGCACTTAGAGTAAATTAGAGTGGTGTTGGGTAGGGTAGAGCAGAATAGAGTAGAATAGTGTAGAATAGTGTGGAATGAATAGAATGGAGTAGAATGGAGTCAAATAGAAACGAATAGAGTAGAAAAGAGTCGAATAGAGCAGAATAGGGCCGAAGAACGCCAAATCGAGCAGATTCGAAGCGATTCAAGCCAAAACAAGCTGAATGGAGCCTAACTGAGCCGAATAGAGCCAAATCGAGCCGAATCGAGCCGACTCAAGCTTCATCGCCTCGAATCGCATTCAATGCGTCAAATCCAATCGAGACGTATAGATTAGAGAAGGGGAGGGGAGGGCAGGGGAGGGTAGAATAGAACAGAGTAGAGTGGAATAGAAGAGATTAGAACAGAATAGAAGGAATAGAATCGAGTAGAATAGAGCGGAAAAGAGTAGAGTCGAATACAGTCGAATAGAGCCGACTAAGCTGAATAGAGACGAATGGAGCTGAATACAGCCGAAAAGAGCTGTATACTGCCGAATCACACCTAATCGAGCGGAATCAAGCAGAATCGCACTGACTGTCACCGAACAGCGTCGAATCGAATCAGGTCGAATCGAGTCGAGCCACATCGTTTTGAATCAAACAAGGTCAAATCGCTTCATATCGTGTCGAATCCCACGGAATCACGTCGAATAACTTCGAATCGTGTGAAACCTCAGAGAATCCTACTGAATCACGTCGAGTCCCATGGAATCTCATCAAATCCCTTCGGATCTTGCCGAATCCAGTCAAGTCCTATCAAATCGCTTTGCACGGAATCGAATTGAATCCAATAGAATAAATTAGGCTAGGTTCGGGTGGGGTGCCGTAGGGTCGGGTAGGGTAGAATAGAATAGAGTACAACAGAGTAGGAGAGAATAGAACAGAACAGAAAGAATACAACAGAACAGAATAGAGTCAAAGAGAGAGAACATAGCCGAATTGAGCCGAGTGGAGACAAAACGAGACGAATCACGTCCGGTTGCTTCGAATCGCGTCAAATCAAATCGAATCGATTAGAAGAGATGAGGGTAGGGAAGGGTAGAATAGAATAGAGGAAAATAGTGAAGAATGGTGTGGAATGGAATAGAATGGAATTGAACGGAGTCCAATAAAGACGGATAGATATGAATAGAGTACAAAAGAGTCTAATAGAGCAGAATAGGGCCGGATAGGGCCAAATAAGGCCTAATTGAGCAGAATCCAGCAGAATCGATGGAATTCGAGCCTAATCGAGCCGAATGGAGTGAAATGGAGTCAAGTCGAGCCGAATAGAGCCGATGCGAACTGAATCGAGCTGATTCAAGCCTAATCGCGTCAAATCGCGTGGAAATACGTCACATCGAATCTAATCAAATAGATTAGGGGAGGGGCGGGTGGGTAGAATAGAACAGAATAGTACAGAATAGAAAGAATAGAATATAGTACAGTAGGGTAGAGTAGAGAGAGTAAAGCAGAGAAGAGTAGAGCAGAGTAGAATTGAGTCAAATAGAGTCAAATAGTGCAGGATATAGCTGAATAGAGCCAATTCTGGCCGAATCGAGTCACATGGAAACAAAACGAGATGAATCACACCGAATTGCTTCGAATCACATCCAATCGAATAGATTAGAGTAACGTAGGGTAGAGTAGAACAGAATAGAGTAGAATAGCGTAGAATGGAGAAGAGTGGAGTCAAATGGAGTCGAACAGAGACAAATAGAGTAGAAAAGAGTCGAATCGAGCCAAATAGGGCCGAATAAGGCTGAACCGAGTGGAAACGAGCTGAATTGAAGCGATTCGAGCCAAATCGAGCTGAATCGAGCCGACTCAAGCATGATGGTGTCCAGTCGCATCGAAATGCTTTGAATCGAATCAAATGGAAGAGATTAGAATAGGTTAGGGTAGGGTAGTTTATGATAGGAAGACTAGGGTAGATGCAAGTAGAACACATTAGAGTAGACAAGAGAAGGCTAGAGTAGAAGCCTAGACTAGTAAGCTGGACTAGTCAGCTAGACTAGTGGCATAGAGCAGTAGCCTAGACAACTAGTCTTGAATGGTACCCTAAGTCAGTAATCTGAACGAGTACCCTTGCCTTAACTAGTAGTCCTAACAAGTACCCTTGCCTTAAGCAGTAGTCTTCACTAGTACCCTTGCCTTCACTAGTAGTATGTCCTTAACAAGTAGCCTGAACGGGTACCCTTGCCTTAACTAGTACCCTCAACAAGTACCCATGCCTTAACTAGTAGCCTGGCCTTAACTAGTACCCTGGCATTAACTAGTAGCCTGAACTAGTACACTTGCCTTAAGGAGTACCCTTGCCCGAACTACTCCCCTTAATTAGGACCCTTATTGAGTAACCCTAAGTAGTAGAGTATGGTACGGTGGGGTAGCATAGGGTAGGGAAGCATACGGTGGAACAGAGAAAATAGAAGGAAATAGAATAGAACAGCATAGGTCAGGGTAGGTTAGCTTAGTGCAGGGTATGGTAGAGTAGCATAGGATGGAATAGAGAAAATAGAAAAGGAGACTAGAAAAGAGCAGACTAGATTAGGATAGGGTAGGGTGGGGGAGGGTTGTGTAGAATACAGTAGTGTAGAATGGAATAGAATGGTGTGGAATGGAGTCGAATGGATTCGAACAGAGATGAATAGAGTAGAAAAGAGTTGAAGAGAGCCGAATAACGCTGAATAGGACCAAATATGGCCGAAATGAGCCGAATCGAGTCGAGTCGACCAGATTCGGGATGAATGGAGCCTAGTGGAGCTGAAATGAGCCAATTAGAGACAAACTGAACCCAGCAAAATCGAGCCAAAACACACTTAATTGCATCCTATTGCATCGGATCTCGTCGAATTCCATCAAATCCCACCAAACCGCATCAAATCTCGCGGAATCTCACCGAATCCCGTCGAATTGTCTCAAATCGGGTCGAATGGTGTCCAACTGAATGGAATTGAATTAAATTGAATAGATTAGAGTAGTGTAGGTTAGGCTGGGATTCAGTAGGGAAGGGCACAGAAGAATAGAATAGAGTAGAACAGAAGAGAATACCAAGAGTAGAATGGAGTAGAGTTGAGTAGAGTGGAATAGTCAGAGTCGGGTAGTGCAGAATATAGATGAATAGATCCAATTCAAGCCGAATCGATTCGAATGGAGAGGAAAGGGAACAAATAGTGATGAATCGAATAGATTAGAGTAGGGTAGGGTAGAACAGAATAGAATAGAGTAGAAAAGAGTAGAATGGTGTGGAATGGAGTTGAATGGAGCCAAATAGAGACAAATAAAGTAGAAAGGGCTGAGTAGAGCTGAACAGGGCTGAATAAGGTTCACTCGAGCCTAATTATGCTGAATTGAGCAGAATCGAGACGAATTGACCCAATTCAAGCCAAATAGAGCTAAATCGAGCCGATTCAAGCCTAATCACATGGAATCGCGTCGAAATGCGTTGAATCGAATAGATTAGTGTAGAGGAGGGTACGGCAGGAGAGGCTAGACTACAACACAACAGAACACAATAGAAAGAAGAGAATAGAATTAAGTAGAGTCGGGTCCAGTAGAATAGAGTCAAATCGAGTTGACGAGAGCTGAAAAGAGCCAAACAGAGCTGAATACAGCCGAATTGACCAAATTCAAGGTGAATCGAGATGAATCATGTCCAGTCGTTTGAAATGTGTCGAATCGAATCAAATGGATTAGTGTGGGGAAGGTAAGGTTAGGGTAGGGTAGAGAAGAATAGAATAGAGTAGAATAGAACAGAACAGAAAGAATCGAGTAGACTAGAGTCACATAGAGTCGAATACTGCCAAAAAGAGCCGAATAGAGTGGAAAAGAGCTGAATAGAACCGAATCGAGTTTAATGGAGGAGAAAGGAGATGAATCGAGCCGATATGACCCGAATCAGGTCGAATTCCGTTCAAGTGTGTCGAATAGCATAGAACAGATTACAGTAGGCTAAGTTAGGGTAGGGTAGGGTAGAATAGAGTGCAGTAGAACAGAACAGAAGAGAAGAGAACACAACTGAAAGAATAGAATAGGGTCGAGACGAGCAGAGTATAGAAGAGTAGAGTAGAGTAGAGTCGAATATTGCCGAATAGAGCCAAAGACAGCCAAATAGAGCCCAAAAGAGCTAAATCGATAGAAACCAAGACAAATCACGCCGAATCCCGTGGAATCATGCTGTATCGCGTCGAATCCCGTCGAATTGCATTGAATCTGATCAGTTCCAATCCAATCCATTAGAATAGACTAGAGTAGGGTAGAGTCCAATACAATACAGTAGAGAATAGTTTAGGATGGAGTAGAATGGTGTAGCATGGAGTCGAGTGGAGTCGAAAAGAGATAATAGAGTTGAGTAGAGTCTAACAGAGCCGAATAGAGCCTATTCGAGCTGACTAGAGCCGAATGGAGCCGATTAGAGCTGAATCGAACCGATTTGAGCCGATTGGGGATGAATGGAGTGGAAAGGAGCCGATTTGAGCCGAATCGCATCGAGATGCGTGGAATCGAATCCAGTAGAATAGATTAGATTAGGGTAGGATGGAATAGAGTAGAATTGAACACAGTAGAAGAGAATGGAAAGAATACAATAGAATAGAGTAGAAAAGGGTAGAGCAGAGCAGAATAGTGTAGAGTAGAATAGAGTAGAGTAGAACAGAGTCGAATCAATCGGAATGGAGATGAAACGAGACAAATCGCGTCGAATGGCGTCAAATCCCATCGAATCAATTACAGTAGGGTATAGTAGAATAGCGTAGAATGGAGTAGAATGGTGTGCAATGGAATCGAGTAGAGTAGAAAAGAGCTGAAGAGAGCCGAAGAGGGCCGAAGAGGGCCAAATCGAGCTGAATTGAGCGAAATCGAGCCGAATCCAGTGAATCGAGCCTAATGGAGCCGAATCGAGCCTAATCAAGCCGAATCGACACTATTCGAGACAAATGGAGCCGAATGGACATGAATCACACCGATTCGGCCCCTAGTCGCGTCAAAATTTGTCGAATTCAATGGAATAGACTAGAGTAGGGGAGGTTCGGGTAGGCTAGGGTAGGGTAGAATGGAGTAGAATAGAATAAAACAGAACAGAACACAACAAAATAGAACAGAACAACACAGAACGAATACAGAAACGAGGAGGCTAGAGTAGAGTAGAGGGGAATAGAGTAGAGTAGAGTAGATTCGAACAGAGCCAAATCGAGCCGAATCGCGTCGAAATGGGTTGAATGAATCAAATCCAATCAAGTGGATTACAATACCTTAGAGTTGGGTAGCATAGGGTAGGGTAGAATAGAGTAGAATAGTACAGAACAGAGTAGAAACAATACAATAGAATAGAGAAGAGTTGACTAGAGTAGAATAGAGCTGAATAGAGCCAAATGCAGACGAAACGAGAGGAATCGTGTAGAAGCAATTAGAGCGGTGCTGGGTAGGGTAGAGCAGAATAGAGTAGAATAGTGTAGAATAGTGTGGAATGAATAGAATGGAGTAGAATGGAGTCAAATAGAAACGAATAGAGTAGAAAAGAGTCGAATAGAGCAGAATAGGGCCGAAGAAGGCCAAATCGAGCAGATTCGAAGCGATTCAAGCCAAAACAAGCTGAATGGAGCCTAACGGAGCCGAATAGAGCCAAATCGAGCCGAATCGAGCCGACTCAAGCTTCATCGCCTCGAATCGCGTTCAATGCGTCAAATCCAATCGAGACGTATAGATTAGAGAAGGGGAGGGGAGGGCAGGGGAGGGTAGAATAGAACAGAGTAGAGTGGAATAGAAGAGATTAGAACAGAATAGAAGGAATAGAATCGAGTAGAATAGAGTGGAAAAGAGTAGAGTCGAATACAGTCGAATAGAGCCGACTAAGCTGAATAGAGACGAATGGAGCTGAATACAGCCGAAAAGAGCTGTATACTGCCGAATCACACCTAATCGAGCGGAATCAAGCAGAATCGCACTGACTGTCACCGAACAGCGTCGAATCGAATCAGGTCGAATCGAGTCGAGCCACATCGTTTTGAATCAAACAAGGTCAAATCGCTTCATATCGTGTCGAATCCCACGGAATCACGTCGAATAACTTCGAATCGTGTGAAACCTCAGAGAATCCTACTGAATCACGTCGAGTCGCATGGAATCTCATCAAATCCCTTCGGATCTTGCCGAATCCAGTCAAGTCCTATCAAATCGCTTTGCACGGAATCGAATTGAATCCAATAGATTAAAGTAGGCTAGGTTCGGGTGGGGTGCCGTAGGGTCGGGTAGGGTAGAATAGAATAGAGTACAACAGAGTAGGAGAGAACAGAACAGAACAGAAAGAATACAACAGAACAGAATAGAGTCAAAGAGAGAGAACATAGCCGAATTGAGCCGAGTGGAGACAAAACGAGACGAATCACGTCCGGTTGCTTCGAATCGCGTCAAATCAAATCGAATCGATTAGAAGAGATGAGGGTAGGGAAGGGTAGAATAGAATAGAGGAAAATAGTGAAGAATGGTGTGGAATGGAATAGAATGGAATTGAACGGAGTCCAATAAAGACGGATAGATATGAATAGAGTACAAAAGAGTCTAATAGAGCAGAATAGGGCCGGATAGGGCCAAATAAGGCCTAATTGAGCAGAATCCAGCAGAATCGATGGAATTCGAGCCTAATCGAGCCGAATGGAGTGAAATGGAGTCAAGTCGAGCCGAATAGAGCCGATGCGAACTGAATCGAGCTGATTCAAGCCTAATCGCGTCAAATCGCGTGGAAATACGTCACATCGAATCTAATCAAATAGATTAGGGGAGGGGCGGGTGGGTAGAATAGAACAGAATAGTACAGAATAGAAAGAATAGAATATAGTACAGTAGGGTAGAGTAGAGAGAGTAAAGCAGAGAAGAGTAGAGCAGAGTAGAATTGAGTCAAATAGAGTCAAATAGTGCAGGATATAGCTGAAGAGAGCCAATTCTGGCCGAATCGAGTCACATGGAAACAAAACGAGATGAATCACACCGAATTGCTTCGAATCGCATCCAATCGAATAGATTAGAGTAACGTAGGGTAGAGTAGAACAGAATAGAGTAGAATAGCGTAGAATGGAGAAGAGTGGAGTCAAATGGAGTCGAACAGAGACAAATAGAGTAGAAAAGAGTCGAATCGAGCCAAATAGGGCCGAATAAGGCTGAACCGAGTGGAAACGAGCTGAATTGAAGCGATTCGAGCCAAATCGAGCTGAATCGAGCCGACTCAAGCATGATGGTGTCCAGTCGCATCGAAATGCTTTGAATCGAACCAAATGGAAGAGATTAGAACAGGTTAGGGTAGTTTATGATAGGAAGACTAGGGTAGATGCAAGTAGACTACATTAGAGTAGACAAGAGAAGGCTAGAGTAGAAGCCTAGACTAGTAAGCTGGACTAGTCAGCTAGACTAGTGGCATAGAGCAGTAGCCTAGACAACTAGTCTTGAATAGTACCCTGTCAGTAATCTGAACGAGTACCCTTGCCTTAACTAGTAGTCCTAACAAGTACCCTTGCCTTAAGCAGTAGTCTTCACTAGTACCCTTGCCTTCACTAGTAGTATGTCCTTAACAAGTAGCCTGAACGGGTACCCTTGCCTTAACCAGTACCCTCAACAAGTACCCATGCCTTAACTAGTAGCCTGGCCTTAACTAGTACCCTGGCCTTAACTAGTGGCCTGAACTAGTACACTTGCCTTAAGGAGTACCCTTGCCCGAACTACTCCCCTTAATTAGGACCCTTATTGAGTAACCCTAAGTAGTAGAGTATGGTACGGTGGGGTAGCATAGGGTAGGGAAGCATACGGTGGAACAGAGAAAATAGAAGGAAATAGAATAGAACAGCATAGGTCAGGGTAGGTTAGCTTAGTGCAGGGTATGGTAGAGTAGCATAGGATGGAATAGAGAAAATAGAAAAGGAGACTAGAAAAGAGCAGACTAGATTAGGATAGGGTAGGGTGGGGGAGGGTTGTGTAGAATACAGTAGTGTAGAATGGAATAGAATGGTGTGGAATGGAGTCGAATGGATTCGAACAGAGATGAATAGAGTAGAAAAGAGTTGAAGAGAGCCGAATAACGCTGAATAGGACCAAATATGGCCGAAATGAGCCGAATCGAGTCGAGTCGACCAGATTCGGGATGAATGGAGCCTAGTGGAGCTGAAATGAGCCAAATAGAGACAAACTGAACCCAGCAAAATCGAGCCAAAACACACTTAATTGCATCCTATTGCATCGGATCTAGTCGAATTCCATCAAATCCCACCAAACCGCATCAAATCTCGCGGAATCTCACCGAATCCCGTCGAATTGTCTCAAATCGGGTCGAATGGTGTCCAACTGAATGGAATTGAATTAAATTGAATAGATTAGAGTAGTGTAGGTTAGGCTGGGATTCAGTAGGGAAGGGCACAGAAGAATAGAATAGAGTAGAACAGAAGAGAATACCAAGAGTAGAATGGAGTAGAGTTGAGTAGAGTGGAATAGTCAGAGTCGGGTAGTGCAGAATATAGATGAATAGATCCAATTCAAGCCGAATCGATTCGAATGGAGAGGAAAGGGAACAAATCGTGATGAATCGAATCGATTCGAATAGATTAGAGTAGGGTAGGGTAGAACAGAATAGAATAGAGTAGAAAAGAGTAGAATGGTGTGGAATGGAGTTGAATGGAGCCAAATAGAGACAAATAAAGTAGAAAGGGCTGAGTAGAGCTGAACAGGGCTGAATAAGGTTCACTCGAGCCTAATTATGCTGAATTGAGCAGAATCGAGACGAATTGACCCAATTCAAGCCAAATAGAGCTAAATCGAGCCGATTCAAGCCTAATCACATGGAATCGCGTCGAAATGCGTTGAATCGAATAGATTAGTGTAGAGGAGGGTACGGCAGGAGAGGCTAGACTACAACACAACAGAACACAATAGAAAGAAGAGAATAGAATTAAGTAGAGTCGGGTCCAGTAGAATAGAGTCAAATCGAGTTGACGAGAGCTGAAAAGAGCCAAACAGAGCTGAATACAGCCGAATTGACCAAATTCAAGGTGAATCGAGATGAATCATGTCCAGTCGTTTGAAATGTGTCGAATCGAATCAAATGGATTAGTGTGGGGAAGGTAAGGTTAGGGTAGGGTAGAGAAGAATAGAATAGAGTAGAATAGAACAGAACAGAAAGAATCGAGTAGACTAGAGTCACATAGAGTCGAATACTGCCAAAAAGAGCCGAATAGAGTGGAAAAGAGCTGAATAGAACCGAATCGAGTTTAATGGAGGAGAAAGGAGATGAATCGAGCCGATATGACCCGAATCAGGTCGAATTCCGTTCAAGTGTGTCGAATAGCATAGAACAGATTACAGTAGGCTAAGTTAGGGTAGGGTAGGGTAGAATAGAGTGCAGTAGAACAGAACAGAAGAGAAGAGAACACAACTGAAAGAATAGAATAGGGTCGAGACGAGCAGAGTATAGAAGAGTAGAGTAGAGTCGAATATTGCCGAATAGAGCCAAAGACAGCCAAATAGAGCCCAAAAGAGCTAAATCGATAGAAACCAAGACAAATCACGCCGAATCCCGTGGAATCATGCTGTATCGCGTCGAATCCCGTCGAATTGCATTGAATCTGATCAGTTCCAATCCAATCCATTAGAATAGACTAGAGTAGGGTAGAGTCCAATACAATACAGTAGAGAATAGTTTAGGATGGAGTAGAATGGTGTAGCATGGAGTCGAGTGGAGTCGAAAAGAGATAATAGAGTTGAGTAGAGTCTAACAGAGCCGAATAGAGCCTATTCGAGCTGACTAGAGCCGAATGGAGCCGATTAGAGCTGAATCGAACCGATTTGAGCCGATTGGGGATGAATGGAGTGGAAAGGAGCCGATTTGAGCCGAATCGCATCGAGATGCGTGGAATCGAATCCAGTAGAATAGATTAGATTAGGGTAGGATGGAATAGAGTAGACTTGAACACAGTAGAAGAGAATGGAAAGAATACAATAGAATAGAGTAGAAAAGGGTAGAGCAGAGCAGAATAGTGTAGAGTAGAATAGAGTAGAGTAGAACAGAGTCGAATCAATCGGAATGGAGATGAAACGAGACAAATCGCGTCGAATGGCGTCAAATCCCATCGAATCAATTACAGTAGGGTATAGTAGAATAGCGTAGAATGGAGTAGAATGGTGTGCAATGGAATCGAGTAGAGTAGAAAAGAGCTGAAGAGAGCCGAAGAGGGCCGAAGAGGGCCAAATCGAGCTGAATTGAGCGAAATCGAGCCGAATCCAGTGAATCGAGCCTAATGGAGCCGAATCGAGCCTAATCAAGCCGAATCGACACTATTCGAGACAAATGGAGCCGAATGGACATGAATCACACCGATTCGGCCCCTAGTCGCGTCAAAATTTGTCGAATTCAATGGAATAGACTAGAGTAGGGGAGGTTCGGGTAGGCTAGGGTAGGGTAGAATGGAGTAGAATAGAATAAAACAGAACAGAACACAACAAAATAGAACAGAACAACACAGAACGAATACAGAAACGAGGAGGCTAGAGTAGAGTAGAGGGGAATAGAGTAGAGTAGAGTAGATTCGAACAGAGCCAAATCGAGCCGAATCGCGTCGAAATGGGTTGAATGAATCAAATCCAATCAAGTGGATTACAATACCTTAGAGTTGGGTAGCATAGGGTAGGGTAGAATAGAGTAGAATAGTACAGAACAGAGTAGAAACAATACAATAGAATAGAGAAGAGTTGACTAGAGTAGAATAGAGCTGAATAGAGCCAAATGCAGACGAAACGAGAGGAATCGTGTAGAAGCAATTAGAGCGGTGCTGGGTAGGGTAGAGCAGAATAGAGTAGAATAGTGTAGAATAGTGTGGAATGAATAGAATGGAGTAGAATGGAGTCCAATAGAAACGAATAGAGTAGAAAAGAGTCGAATAGAGCAGAATAGGGCCGAAGAACGCCAAATCGAGCAGATTCGAAGCGATTCAAGCCAAAACAAGCTGAATGGAGCCTAACTGAGCCGAATAGAGCCAAATCGAGCCGAATCGAGCCGACTCAAGCTTCATCGCCTCGAATCGCGTTCAATGCGTCAAATCCAATCGAGACGTATAGATTAGAGAAGGGGAGGGGAGGGCAGGGGAGGGTAGAATAGAACAGAGTAGAGTGGAATAGAAGAGATTAGAACAGAATAGAAGGAATAGAATCGAGTAGAATAGAGTGGAAAAGAGTAGAGTCGAATACAGTCGAATAGAGCCGACTAAGCTGAATAGAGACGAATGGAGCTGAATACAGCCGAAAAGAGCTGTATACTGCCGAATCACACCTAATCGAGCGGAATCAAGCAGAATCGCACTGACTGTCACCAAACAGCGTCGAATCGAATCAGGTCGAATCGAGTCGAGCCACATCGTTTTGAATCAAACAAGGTCAAATCGCTTCATATCGTGTCGAATCCCACGGAATCACGTCGAATAACTTCGAATCGTGTGAAACCTCAGAGAATCCTACTGAATCACGTCGAGTCGCATGGAATCTCATCAAATCCCTTCGGATCTTGCCGAATCCAGTCAAGTCCTATCAAATCGCTTTGCACGGAATCGAATTGAATCCAATAGATTAAAGTAGGCTAGGTTCGGGTGGGGTGCCGTAGGGTCGGGTAGGGTAGAATAGAATAGAGTACAACAGAGTAGGAGAGAACAGAACAGAACAGAAAGAATACAACAGAACAGAATAGAGTCAAAGAGAGAGAACATAGCCGAATTGAGCCGAGTGGAGACAAAACGAGACGAATCACGTCCGGTTGCTTCGAATCGCGTCAAATCAAATCGAATCGATTAGAAGAGATGAGGGTAGGGAAGGGTAGAATAGAATAGAGGAAAATAGTGAAGAATGGTGTGGAATGGAATAGAATGGAATTGAACGGAGTCCAATAAAGACGGATAGATATGAATAGAGTACAAAAGAGTCTAATAGAGCAGAATAGGGCCGGATAGGGCCAAATAAGGCCTAATTGAGCAGAATCCAGCAGAATCGATGGAATTCGAGCCTAATCGAGCCGAATGGAGTGAAATGGAGTCAAGTCGAGCCGAATAGAGCCGATGCGAACTGAATCGAGCTGATTCAAGCCTAATCGCGTCAAATCGCGTGGAAATACGTCACATCGAATCTAATCAAATAGATTAGGGGAGGGGCGGGTGGGTAGAATAGAACAGAATAGTACAGAATAGAAAGAATAGAATATAGTACAGTAGGGTAGAGTAGAGAGAGTAAAGCAGAGAAGAGTAGAGCAGAGTAGAATTGAGTCAAATAGAGTCAAATAGTGCAGGATATAGCTGAAGAGAGCCAATTCTGGCCGAATCGAGTCACATGGAAACAAAACGAGATGAATCACACCGAATTGCTTCGAATCGCATCCAATCGAATAGATTAGAGTAACGTAGGGTAGAGTAGAACAGAATAGAGTAGAATAGCGTAGAATGGAGAAGAGTGGAGTCAAATGGAGTCGAACAGAGACAAATAGAGTAGAAAAGAGTCGAATCGAGCCAAATAGGGCCGAATAAGGCTGAACCGAGTGGAAACGAGCTGAATTGAAGCGATTCGAGCCAAATCGAGCTGAATCGAGCCGACTCAAGCATGATGGTGTCCAGTCGCATCGAAATGCTTTGAATCGAACCAAATGGAAGAGATTAGAACAGGTTAGGGTAGTTTATGATAGGAAGACTAGGGTAGATGCAAGTAGACTACATTAGAGTAGACAAGAGAAGGCTAGAGTAGAAGCCTAGACTAGTAAGCTGGACTAGTCAGCTAGACTAGTGGCATAGAGCAGTAGCCTAGACAACTAGTCTTGAATAGTACCCTCAGTCAGTAATCTGAACGAGTACCCTTGCCTTAACTAGTAGTCCTAACAAGTACCCTTGCCTTAAGCAGTAGTCTTCACTAGTACCCTTGCCTTCACTAGTAGTATGTCCTTAACAAGTAGCCTGAACGGGTACCCTTGCCTTAACCAGTACCCTCAACAAGTACCCATGCCTTAACTAGTAGCCTGGCCTTAACTAGTAGCCTGGCATTAACTAGTAGCCTGAACTAGTACACTTGCCTTAAGGAGTACCCTTGCCCGAACTACTCCCCTTAATTAGGACCCTTATTGAGTAACCCTAAGTAGTAGAGTATGGTACGGTGGGGTAGCATAGGGTAGGGAAGCATACGGTGGAACAGAGAAAATAGAAGGAAATAGAATAGAACAGCATAGGTCAGGGTAGGTTAGCTTAGTGCAGGGTATGGTAGAGTAGCATAGGATGGAATAGAGAAAATAGAAAAGGAGACTAGAAAAGAGCAGACTAGATTAGGATAGGGTAGGGTGGGGGAGGGTTGTGTAGAATACAGTAGTGTAGAATGGAATAGAATGGTGTGGAATGGAGTCGAATGGATTCGAACAGAGATGAATAGAGTAGAAAAGAGTTGAAGAGAGCCGAATAACGCTGAATAGGACCAAATATGGCCGAAATGAGCCGAATCGAGTCGAGTCGACCAGATTCGGGATGAATGGAGCCTAGTGGAGCTGAAATGAGCCAAATAGAGACAAACTGAACCCAGCAAAATCGAGCCAAAACACACTTAATTGCATCCTATTGCATCGGATCTCGTCGAATTCCATCAAATCCCACCAAACCGCATCAAATCTCGCGGAATCTCACCGAATCCCGTCGAATTGTCTCAAATCGGGTCGAATGGTGTCCAACTGAATGGAATTGAATTAAATTGAATAGAGTAGTGTAGGTTAGGCTGGGATTCAGTAGGGAAGGGCACAGAAGAATAGAATAGAGTAGAACAGAAGAGAATACCAAGAGTAGAATGGAGTAGAGTTGAGTAGAGTGGAATAGTCAGAGTCGGGTAGTGCAGAATATAGATGAATAGATCCAATTCAAGCCGAATCGATTCGAATGGAGAGGAAAGGGAACAAATAGTGATGAATCGAATCGATTCGAATAGATTAGAGTAGGGTAGGGTAGAACAGAATAGAATAGAGTAGAAAAGAGTAGAATGGTGTGGAATGGAGTTGAATGGAGCCAAATAGAGACAAATAAAGTAGAAAGGGCTGAGTAGAGCTGAACAGGGCTGAATAAGGTTCACTCGAGCCTAATTATGCTGAATTGAGCAGAATCGAGACGAATTGACCCAATTCAAGCCAAATAGAGCTAAATCGAGCCGATTCAAGCCTAATCACATGGAATCGCGTCGAAATGCGTTGAATCGAATAGATTAGTGTAGAGGAGGGTACGGCAGGAGAGGCTAGACTACAACACAACAGAACACAATAGAAAGAAGAGAATAGAATTAAGTAGAGTCGGGTCCAGTAGAATAGAGTCAAATCGAGTTGACGAGAGCTGAAAAGAGCCAAACAGAGCTGAATACAGCCGAATTGACCAAATTCAAGGTGAATCGAGATGAATCATGTCCAGTCGTTTGAAATGTGTCGAATCGAATCAAATGGATTAGTGTGGGGAAGGTAAGGTTAGGGTAGGGTAGAGAAGAATAGAATAGAGTAGAATAGAACAGAACAGAAAGAATCGAGTAGACTAGAGTCACATAGAGTCAAATACTGCCAAAAAGAGCCGAATAGAGTGGAAAAGAGCTGAATAGAACCGAATCGAGTTTAATGGAGGAGAAAGGAGATGAATCGAGCCGATATGACCCGAATCAGGTCGAATTCCGTTCAAGTGTGTCGAATAGCATAGAACAGATTACAGTAGGCTAAGTTAGGGTAGGGTAGGGTAGAATAGAGTGCAGTAGAACAGAACAGAAGAGAAGAGAACACAACTGAAAGAATAGAATAGGGTCGAGACGAGCAGAGTATAGAAGAGTAGAGTAGAGTAGAGTCGAATATTGCCGAATAGAGCCAAAGACAGCCAAATAGAGCCCAAAAGAGCTAAATCGATAGAAACCAAGACAAATCACGCCGAATCCCGTGGAATCATGCTGTATCGCGTCGAATCCCGTCGAATTGCATTGAATCTGATCAGTTCCAATCCAATCCATTAGAATAGACTAGAGTAGGGTAGAGTCCAATACAATACAGTAGAGAATAGTTTAGGATGGAGTAGAATGGTGTAGCATGGAGTCGAGTGGAGTCGAAAAGAGATAATAGAGTTGAGTAGAGTCTAACAGAGCCGAATAGAGCCTATTCGAGCTGACTAGAGCCGAATGGAGCCGATTAGAGCTGAATCGAACCGATTTGAGCCGATTGGGGATGAATGGAGTGGAAAGGAGCCGATTTGAGCCGAATCGCATCGAGATGCGTGGAATCGAATCCAGTAGAATAGATTAGATTAGGGTAGGATGGAATAGAGTAGACTTGAACACAGTAGAAGAGAATGGAAAGAATACAATAGAATAGAGTAGAAAAGGGTAGAGCAGAGCAGAATAGTGTAGAGTAGAATAGAGTAGAGTAGAACAGAGTCGAATCAATCGGAATGGAGATGAAACGAGACAAATCGCGTCGAATGGCGTCAAATCCCATCGAATCAATTACAGTAGGGTATAGTAGAATAGCGTAGAATGGAGTAGAATGGTGTGCAATGGAATCGAGTAGAGTAGAAAAGAGCTGAAGAGAGCCGAAGAGGGCCGAAGAGGGCCAAATCGAGCTGAATTGAGCGAAATCGAGCCGAATCCAGTGAATCGAGCCTAATGGAGCCGAATCGAGCCTAATCAAGCCGAATCGACACTATTCGAGACAAATGGAGCCGAATGGACATGAATCACACCGATTCGGCCCCTAGTCGCGTCAAAATTTGTCGAATTCAATGGAATAGACTAGAGTAGGGGAGGTTCGGGTAGGCTAGGGTAGGGTAGAATGGAGTAGAATAGAATAAAACAGAACAGAACACAACAAAATAGAACAGAACAACACAGAACGAATACAGAAACGAGGAGGCTAGAGTAGAGTAGAGGGGAATAGAGTAGAGTAGAGTAGATTCGAACAGAGCCAAATCGAGCCGAATCGCGTCGAAATGGGTTGAATGAATCAAATCCAATCAAGTGGATTACAATACCTTAGAGTTGGGTAGCATAGGGTAGGGTAGAATAGAGTAGAATAGTACAGAACAGAGTAGAAACAATACAATAGAATAGAGAAGAGTTGACTAGAGTAGAATAGAGCTGAATAGAGCCAAATGCAGACGAAACGAGAGGAATCGTGTAGAAGCAATTAGAGCGGTGCTGGGTAGGGTAGAGCAGAATAGAGTAGAATAGTGTAGAATAGTGTGGAATGAATAGAATGGAGTAGAATGGAGTCCAATAGAAACGAATAGAGTAGAAAAGAGTCGAATAGAGCAGAATAGGGCCGAAGAACGCCAAATCGAGCAGATTCGAAGCGATTCAAGCCAAAACAAGCTGAATGGAGCCTAACTGAGCCGAATAGAGCCAAATCGAGCCGAATCGAGCCGACTCAAGCTTCATCGCCTCGAATCGCGTTCAATGCGTCAAATCCAATCGAGACGTATAGATTAGAGAAGGGGAGGGGAGGGCAGGGGAGGGTAGAATAGAACAGAGTAGAGTGGAATAGAAGAGATTAGAACAGAATAGAAGGAATAGAATCGAGTAGAATAGAGTGGAAAAGAGTAGAGTCGAATACAGTCGAATAGAGCCGACTAAGCTGAATAGAGACGAATGGAGCTGAATACAGCCGAAAAGAGCTGTATACTGCCGAATCACACCTAATCGAGCGGAATCAAGCAGAATCGCACTGACTGTCACCAAACAGCGTCGAATCGAATCAGGTCGAATCGAGTCGAGCCACATCGTTTTGAATCAAACAAGGTCAAATCGCTTCATATCGTGTCGAATCCCACGGAATCACGTCGAATAACTTCGAATCGTGTGAAACCTCAGAGAATCCTACTGAATCACGTCGAGTCGCATGGAATCTCATCAAATCCCTTCGGATCTTGCCGAATGCAGTCAAGTCCTATCAAATCGCTTTGCACGGAATCGAATTGAATCCAATAGATTAAAGTAGGCTAGGTTCGGGTGGGGTGCCGTAGGGTCGGGTAGGGTAGAATAGAATAGAGTACAACAGAGTAGGAGAGAACAGAACAGAACAGAAAGAATACAACAGAACAGAATAGAGTCAAAGAGAGAGAACATAGCCGAATTGAGCCGAGTGGAGACAAAACGAGACGAATCACGTCCGGTTGCTTCGAATCGCGTCAAATCAAATCGAATCGATTAGAAGAGATGAGGGTAGGGAAGGGTAGAATAGAATAGAGGAAAATAGTGAAGAATGGTGTGGAATGGAATAGAATGGAATTGAACGGAGTCCAATAAAGACGGATAGATATGAATAGAGTACAAAAGAGTCTAATAGAGCAGAATAGGGCCGGATAGGGCCAAATAAGGCCTAATTGAGCAGAATCCAGCAGAATCGATGGAATTCGAGCCTAATCGAGCCGAATGGAGTGAAATGGAGTCAAGTCGAGCCGAATAGAGCCGATGCGAACTGAATCGAGCTGATTCAAGCCTAATCGCGTCAAATCGCGTGGAAATACGTCACATCGAATCTAATCAAATAGATTAGGGGAGGGGCGGGTGGGTAGAATAGAACAGAATAGTACAGAATAGAAAGAATAGAATATAGTACAGTAGGGTAGAGTAGAGAGAGTAAAGCAGAGAAGAGTAGAGCAGAGTAGAATTGAGTCAAATAGAGTCAAATAGTGCAGGATATAGCTGAAGAGAGCCAATTCTGGCCGAATCGAGTCACATGGAAACAAAACGAGATGAATCACACCGAATTGCTTCGAATCGCATCCAATCGAATAGATTAGAGTAACGTAGGGTAGAGTAGAACAGAATAGAGTAGAATAGCGTAGAATGGAGAAGAGTGGAGTCAAATGGAGTCGAACAGAGACAAATAGAGTAGAAAAGAGTCGAATCGAGCCAAATAGGGCCGAATAAGGCTGAACCGAGTGGAAACGAGCTGAATTGAAGCGATTCGAGCCAAATCGAGCTGAATCGAGCCGACTCAAGCATGATGGTGTCCAGTCGCATCGAAATGCTTTGAATCGAACCAAATGGAAGAGATTAGAACAGGTTAGGGTAGTTTATGATAGGAAGACTAGGGTAGATGCAAGTAGACTACATTAGAGTAGACAAGAGAAGGCTAGAGTAGAAGCCTAGACTAGTAAGCTGGACTAGTCAGCTAGACTAGTGGCATAGAGCAGTAGCCTAGACAACTAGTCTTGAATAGTACCCTCAGTCAGTAATCTGAACGAGTACCCTTGCCTTAACTAGTAGTCCTAACAAGTACCCTTGCCTTAAGCAGTAGTCTTCACTAGTACCCTTGCCTTCACTAGTAGTATGTCCTTAACAAGTAGCCTGAACGGGTACCCTTGCCTTAACCAGTACCCTCAACAAGTACCCATGCCTTAACTAGTAGCCTGGCCTTAACTAGTAGCCTGGCCTTAACTAGTAGCCTGAACTAGTACACTTGCCTTAAGGAGTACCCTTGCCCGAACTACTCCCCTTAATTAGGACCCTTATTGAGTAACCCTAAGTAGTAGAGTATGGTACGGTGGGGTAGCATAGGGTAGGGAAGCATACGGTGGAACAGAGAAAATAGAAGGAAATAGAATAGAACAGCATAGGTCAGGGTAGGTTAGCTTAGTGCAGGGTATGGTAGAGTAGCATAGGATGGAATAGAGAAAATAGAAAAGGAGACTAGAAAAGAGCAGACTAGATTAGGATAGGGTAGGGTGGGGGAGGGTTGTGTAGAATACAGTAGTGTAGAATGGAATAGAATGGTGTGGAATGGAGTCGAATGGATTCGAACAGAGATGAATAGAGTAGAAAAGAGTTGAAGAGAGCCGAATAACGCTGAATAGGACCAAATATGGCCGAAATGAGCCGAATCGAGTCGAGTCGACCAGATTCGGGATGAATGGAGCCTAGTGGAGCTGAAATGAGCCAAATAGAGACAAACTGAACCCAGCAAAATCGAGCCAAAACACACTTAATTGCATCCTATTGCATCGGATCTCGTCGAATTCCATCAAATCCCACCAAACCGCATCAAATCTCGCGGAATCTCACCGAATCCCATCGAATTGTCTCAAATCGGGTCCAATGGTGTCCAACTGAATGGAATTGAATTAAATTGAATAGATTAGAGTAGTGTAGGTTAGGCTGGGATTCAGTAGGGAAGGGCACAGAAGAATAGAATAGAGTAGAACAGAAGAGAATACCAAGAGTAGAATGGAGTAGAGTTGAGTAGAGTGGAATAGTCAGAGTCGGGTAGTGCAGAATATAGATGAATAGATCCAATTCAAGCCGAATCGATTCGAATGGAGAGGAAAGGGAACAAATAGTGATGAATCGAATCGATTCGAATAGATTAGAGTAGGGTAGGGTAGAACAGAATAGAATAGAGTAGAAAAGAGTAGAATGGTGTGGAATGGAGTTGAATGGAGCCAAATAGAGACAAATAAAGTAGAAAGGGCTGAGTAGAGCTGAACAGGGCTGAATAAGGTTCACTCGAGCCTAATTATGCTGAATTGAGCAGAATCGAGACGAATTGACCCAATTCAAGCCAAATAGAGCTAAATCGAGCCGATTCAAGCCTAATCACATGGAATCGCGTCGAAATGCGTTGAATCGAATAGATTAGTGTAGAGGAGGGTACGGCAGGAGAGGCTAGACTACAACACAACAGAACACAATAGAAAGAAGAGAATAGAATTAAGTAGAGTCGGGTCCAGTAGAATAGAGTCAAATCGAGTTGACGAGAGCTGAAAAGAGCCAAACAGAGCTGAATACAGCCGAATTGACCAAATTCAAGGTGAATCGAGATGAATCATGTCCAGTCGTTTGAAATGTGTCGAATCGAATCAAATGGATTAGTGTGGGGAAGGTAAGGTTAGGGTAGGGTAGAGAAGACTAGAATAGAGTAGAATAGAACAGAACAGAAAGAATCGAGTAGACTAGAGTCACATAGAGTCAAATACTGCCAAAAAGAGCCGAATAGAGTGGAAAAGAGCTGAATAGAACCGAATCGAGTTTAATGGAGGAGAAAGGAGATGAATCGAGCCGATATGACCCGAATCAGGTCGAATTCCGTTCAAGTGTGTCGAATAGCATAGAACAGATTACAGTAGGCTAAGTTAGGGTAGGGTAGGGTAGAATAGAGTGCAGTAGAACAGAACAGAAGAGAAGAGAACACAACTGAAAGAATAGAATAGGGTCGAGACGAGCAGAGTATAGAAGAGTAGAGTAGAGTAGAGTCGAATATTGCCGAATAGAGCCAAAGACAGCCAAATAGAGCCCAAAAGAGCTAAATCGATAGAAACCAAGACAAATCACGCCGAATCCCGTGGAATCATGCTGTATCGCGTCGAATCCCGTCGAATTGCATTGAATCTGATCAGTTCCAATCCAATCCATTAGAATAGACTAGAGTAGGGTAGAGTCCAATACAATACAGTAGAGAATAGTTTAGGATGGAGTAGAATGGTGTAGCATGGAGTCGAGTGGAGTCGAAAAGAGATAATAGAGTTGAGTAGAGTCTAACAGAGCCGAATAGAGCCTATTCGAGCTGACTAGAGCCGAATGGAGCCGATTAGAGCTGAATCGAACCGATTTGAGCCGATTGGGGATGAATGGAGTGGAAAGGAGCCGATTTGAGCCGAATCGCATCGAGATGCGTGGAATCGAATCCAGTAGAATAGATTAGATTAGGGTAGGATGGAATAGAGTAGACTTGAACACAGTAGAAGAGAATGGAAAGAATACAATAGAATAGAGTAGAAAAGGGTAGAGCAGAGCAGAATAGTGTAGAGTAGAATAGAGTAGAGTAGAACAGAGTCGAATCAATCGGAATGGAGATGAAACGAGACAAATCGCGTCGAATGGCGTCAAATCCCATCGAATCAATTACAGTAGGGTATAGTAGAATAGCGTAGAATGGAGTAGAATGGTGTGCAATGGAATCGAGTAGAGTAGAAAAGAGCTGAAGAGAGCCGAAGAGGGCCGAAGAGGGCCAAATCGAGCTGAATTGAGCGAAATCGAGCCGAATCCAGTGAATCGAGCCTAATGGAGCCGAATCGAGCCTAATCAAGCCGAATCGACACTATTCGAGACAAATGGAGCCGAATGGACATGAATCACACCGATTCGGCCCCTAGTCGCGTCAAAATTTGTCGAATTCAATGGAATAGACTAGAGTAGGGGAGGTTCGGGTAGGCTAGGGTAGGGTAGAATGGAGTAGAATAGAATAAAACAGAACAGAACACAACAAAATAGAACAGAACAACACAGAACGAATACAGAAACGAGGAGGCTAGAGTAGAGTAGAGGGGAATAGAGTAGAGTAGAGTAGATTCGAACAGAGCCAAATCGAGCCGAATCGCGTCGAAATGGGTTGAATGAATCAAATCCAATCAAGTGGATTACAATACCTTAGAGTTGGGTAGCATAGGGTAGGGTAGAATAGAGTAGAATAGTACAGAACAGAGTAGAAACAATACAATAGAATAGAGAAGAGTTGACTAGAGTAGAATAGAGCTGAATAGAGCCAAATGCAGACGAAACGAGAGGAATCGTGTAGAAGCAATTAGAGCGGTGCTGGGTAGGGTAGAGCAGAATAGAGTAGAATAGTGTAGAATAGTGTGGAATGAATAGAATGGAGTAGAATGGAGTCCAATAGAAACGAATAGAGTAGAAAAGAGTCGAATAGAGCAGAATAGGGCCGAAGAACGCCAAATCGAGCAGATTCGAAGCGATTCAAGCCAAAACAAGCTGAATGGAGCCTAACTGAGCCGAATAGAGCCAAATCGAGCCGAATCGAGCCGACTCAAGCTTCATCGCCTCGAATCGCGTTCAATGCGTCAAATCCAATCGAGACGTATAGATTAGAGAAGGGGAGGGGAGGGCAGGGGAGGGTAGAATAGAACAGAGTAGAGTGGAATAGAAGAGATTAGAACAGAATAGAAGGAATAGAATCGAGTAGAATAGAGTGGAAAAGAGTAGAGTCGAATACAGTCGAATAGAGCCGACTAAGCTGAATAGAGACGAATGGAGCTGAATACAGCCGAAAAGAGCTGTATACTGCCGAATCACACCTAATCGAGCGGAATCAAGCAGAATCGCACTGACTGTCACCAAACAGCGTCGAATCGAATCAGGTCGAATCGAGTCGAGCCACATCGTTTTGAATCAAACAAGGTCAAATCGCTTCATATCGTGTCGAATCCCACGGAATCACGTCGAATAACTTCGAATCGTGTGAAACCTCAGAGAATCCTACTGAATCACGTCGAGTCGCATGGAATCTCATCAAATCCCTTCGGATCTTGCCGAATGCAGTCAAGTCCTATCAAATCGCTTTGCACGGAATCGAATTGAATCCAATAGATTAAAGTAGGCTAGGTTCGGGTGGGGTGCCGTAGGGTCGGGTAGGGTAGAATAGAATAGAGTACAACAGAGTAGGAGAGAACAGAACAGAACAGAAAGAATACAACAGAACAGAATAGAGTCAAAGAGAGAGAACATAGCCGAATTGAGCCGAGTGGAGACAAAACGAGACGAATCACGTCCGGTTGCTTCGAATCGCGTCAAATCAAATCGAATCGATTAGAAGAGATGAGGGTAGGGAAGGGTAGAATAGAATAGAGGAAAATAGTGAAGAATGGTGTGGAATGGAATAGAATGGAATTGAACGGAGTCCAATAAAGACGGATAGATATGAATAGAGTACAAAAGAGTCTAATAGAGCAGAATAGGGCCGGATAGGGCCAAATAAGGCCTAATTGAGCAGAATCCAGCAGAATCGATGGAATTCGAGCCTAATCGAGCCGAATGGAGTGAAATGGAGTCAAGTCGAGCCGAATAGAGCCGATGCGAACTGAATCGAGCTGATTCAAGCCTAATCGCGTCAAATCGCGTGGAAATACGTCACATCGAATCTAATCAAATAGATTAGGGGAGGGGCGGGTGGGTAGAATAGAACAGAATAGTACAGAATAGAAAGAATAGAATATAGTACAGTAGGGTAGAGTAGAGAGAGTAAAGCAGAGAAGAGTAGAGCAGAGTAGAATTGAGTCAAATAGAGTCAAATAGTGCAGGATATAGCTGAAGAGAGCCAATTCTGGCCGAATCGAGTCACATGGAAACAAAACGAGATGAATCACACCGAATTGCTTCGAATCGCATCCAATCGAATAGATTAGAGTAACGTAGGGTAGAGTAGAACAGAATAGAGTAGAATAGCGTAGAATGGAGAAGAGTGGAGTCAAATGGAGTCGAACAGAGACAAATAGAGTAGAAAAGAGTCGAATCGAGCCAAATAGGGCCGAATAAGGCTGAACCGAGTGGAAACGAGCTGAATTGAAGCGATTCGAGCCAAATCGAGCTGAATCGAGCCGACTCAAGCATGATGGTGTCCAGTCGCATCGAAATGCTTTGAATCGAACCAAATGGAAGAGATTAGAACAGGTTAGGGTAGTTTATGATAGGAAGACTAGGGTAGATGCAAGTAGACTACATTAGAGTAGACAAGAGAAGGCTAGAGTAGAAGCCTAGACTAGTAAGCTGGACTAGTCAGCTAGACTAGTGGCATAGAGCAGTAGCCTAGACAACTAGTCTTGAATAGTACCCTCAGTCAGTAATCTGAACGAGTACCCTTGCCTTAACTAGTAGTCCTAACAAGTACCCTTGCCTTAAGCAGTAGTCTTCACTAGTACCCTTGCCTTCACTAGTAGTATGTCCTTAACAAGTAGCCTGAACGGGTACCCTTGCCTTAACCAGTACCCTCAACAAGTACCCATGCCTTAACTAGTAGCCTGGCCTTAACTAGTAGCCTGGCCTTAACTAGTAGCCTGAACTAGTACACTTGCCTTAAGGAGTACCCTTGCCCGAACTACTCCCCTTAATTAGGACCCTTATTGAGTAACCCTAAGTAGTAGAGTATGGTACGGTGGGGTAGCATAGGGTAGGGAAGCATACGGTGGAACAGAGAAAATAGAAGGAAATAGAATAGAACAGCATAGGTCAGGGTAGGTTAGCTTAGTGCAGGGTATGGTAGAGTAGCATAGGATGGAATAGAGAAAATAGAAAAGGAGACTAGAAAAGAGCAGACTAGATTAGGATAGGGTAGGGTGGGGGAGGGTTGTGTAGAATACAGTAGTGTAGAATGGAATAGAATGGTGTGGAATGGAGTCGAATGGATTCGAACAGAGATGAATAGAGTAGAAAAGAGTTGAAGAGAGCCGAATAACGCTGAATAGGACCAAATATGGCCGAAATGAGCCGAATCGAGTCGAGTCGACCAGATTCGGGATGAATGGAGCCTAGTGGAGCTGAAATGAGCCAAATAGAGACAAACTGAACCCAGCAAAATCGAGCCAAAACACACTTAATTGCATCCTATTGCATCGGATCTCGTCGAATTCCATCAAATCCCACCAAACCGCATCAAATCTCGCGGAATCTCACCGAATCCCATCGAATTGTCTCAAATCGGGTCCAATGGTGTCCAACTGAATGGAATTGAATTAAATTGAATAGATTAGAGTAGTGTAGGTTAGGCTGGGATTCAGTAGGGAAGGGCACAGAAGAATAGAATAGAGTAGAACAGAAGAGAATACCAAGAGTAGAATGGAGTAGAGTTGAGTAGAGTGGAATAGTCAGAGTCGGGTAGTGCAGAATATAGATGAATAGATCCAATTCAAGCCGAATCGATTCGAATGGAGAGGAAAGGGAACAAATAGTGATGAATCGAATCGATTCGAATAGATTAGAGTAGGGTAGGGTAGAACAGAATAGAATAGAGTAGAAAAGAGTAGAATGGTGTGGAATGGAGTTGAATGGAGCCAAATAGAGACAAATAAAGTAGAAAGGGCTGAGTAGAGCTGAACAGGGCTGAATAAGGTTCACTCGAGCCTAATTATGCTGAATTGAGCAGAATCGAGACGAATTGACCCAATTCAAGCCAAATAGAGCTAAATCGAGCCGATTCAAGCCTAATCACATGGAATCGCGTCGAAATGCGTTGAATCGAATAGATTAGTGTAGAGGAGGGTACGGCAGGAGAGGCTAGACTACAACACAACAGAACACAATAGAAAGAAGAGAATAGAATTAAGTAGAGTCGGGTCCAGTAGAATAGAGTCAAATCGAGTTGACGAGAGCTGAAAAGAGCCAAACAGAGCTGAATACAGCCGAATTGACCAAATTCAAGGTGAATCGAGATGAATCATGTCCAGTCGTTTGAAATGTGTCGAATCGAATCAAATGGATTAGTGTGGGGAAGGTAAGGTTAGGGTAGGGTAGAGAAGAATAGAATAGAGTAGAATAGAACAGAACAGAAAGAATCGAGTAGACTAGAGTCACATAGAGTCAAATACTGCCAAAAAGAGCCGAATAGAGTGGAAAAGAGCTGAATAGAACCGAATCGAGTTTAATGGAGGAGAAAGGAGATGAATCGAGCCGATATGACCCGAATCAGGTCGAATTCCGTTCAAGTGTGTCGAATAGCATAGAACAGATTACAGTAGGCTAAGTTAGGGTAGGGTAGGGTAGAATAGAGTGCAGTAGAACAGAACAGAAGAGAAGAGAACACAACTGAAAGAATAGAATAGGGTCGAGACGAGCAGAGTATAGAAGAGTAGAGTAGAGTAGAGTCGAATATTGCCGAATAGAGCCAAAGACAGCCAAATAGAGCCCAAAAGAGCTAAATCGATAGAAACCAAGACAAATCACGCCGAATCCCGTGGAATCATGCTGTATCGCGTCGAATCCCGTCGAATTGCATTGAATCTGATCAGTTCCAATCCAATCCATTAGAATAGACTAGAGTAGGGTAGAGTCCAATACAATACAGTAGAGAATAGTTTAGGATGGAGTAGAATGGTGTAGCATGGAGTCGAGTGGAGTCGAAAAGAGATAATAGAGTTGAGTAGAGTCTAACAGAGCCGAATAGAGCCTATTCGAGCTGACTAGAGCCGAATGGAGCCGATTAGAGCTGAATCGAACCGATTTGAGCCGATTGGGGATGAATGGAGTGGAAAGGAGCCGATTTGAGCCGAATCGCATCGAGATGCGTGGAATCGAATCCAGTAGAATAGATTAGATTAGGGTAGGATGGAATAGAGTAGACTTGAACACAGTAGAAGAGAATGGAAAGAATACAATAGAATAGAGTAGAAAAGGGTAGAGCAGAGCAGAATAGTGTAGAGTAGAATAGAGTAGAGTAGAACAGAGTCGAATCAATCGGAATGGAGATGAAACGAGACAAATCGCGTCGAATGGCGTCAAATCCCATCGAATCAATTACAGTAGGGTATAGTAGAATAGCGTAGAATGGAGTAGAATGGTGTGCAATGGAATCGAGTAGAGTAGAAAAGAGCTGAAGAGAGCCGAAGAGGGCCGAAGAGGGCCAAATCGAGCTGAATTGAGCGAAATCGAGCCGAATCCAGTGAATCGAGCCTAATGGAGCCGAATCGAGCCTAATCAAGCCGAATCGACACTATTCGAGACAAATGGAGCCGAATGGACATGAATCACACCGATTCGGCCCCTAGTCGCGTCAAAATTTGTCGAATTCAATGGAATAGACTAGAGTAGGGGAGGTTCGGGTAGGCTAGGGTAGGGTAGAATGGAGTAGAATAGAATAAAACAGAACAGAACACAACAAAATAGAACAGAACAACACAGAACGAATACAGAAACGAGGAGGCTAGAGTAGAGTAGAGGGGAATAGAGTAGAGTAGAGTAGATTCGAACAGAGCCAAATCGAGCCGAATCGCGTCGAAATGGGTTGAATGAATCAAATCCAATCAAGTGGATTACAATACCTTAGAGTTGGGTAGCATAGGGTAGGGTAGAATAGAGTAGAATAGTACAGAACAGAGTAGAAACAATACAATAGAATAGAGAAGAGTTGACTAGAGTAGAATAGAGCTGAATAGAGCCAAATGCAGACGAAACGAGAGGAATCGTGTAGAAGCAATTAGAGCGGTGCTGGGTAGGGTAGAGCAGAATAGAGTAGAATAGTGTAGAATAGTGTGGAATGAATAGAATGGAGTAGAATGGAGTCCAATAGAAACGAATAGAGTAGAAAAGAGTCGAATAGAGCAGAATAGGGCCGAAGAACGCCAAATCGAGCAGATTCGAAGCGATTCAAGCCAAAACAAGCTGAATGGAGCCTAACTGAGCCGAATAGAGCCAAATCGAGCCGAATCGAGCCGACTCAAGCTTCATCGCCTCGAATCGCGTTCAATGCGTCAAATCCAATCGAGACGTATAGATTAGAGAAGGGGAGGGGAGGGCAGGGGAGGGTAGAATAGAACAGAGTAGAGTGGAATAGAAGAGATTAGAACAGAATAGAAGGAATAGAATCGAGTAGAATAGAGTGGAAAAGAGTAGAGTCGAATACAGTCGAATAGAGCCGACTAAGCTGAATAGAGACGAATGGAGCTGAATACAGCCGAAAAGAGCTGTATACTGCCGAATCACACCTAATCGAGCGGAATCAAGCAGAATCGCACTGACTGTCACCAAACAGCGTCGAATCGAATCAGGTCGAATCGAGTCGAGCCACATCGTTTTGAATCAAACAAGGTCAAATCGCTTCATATCGTGTCGAATCCCACGGAATCACGTCGAATAACTTCGAATCGTGTGAAACCTCAGAGAATCCTACTGAATCACGTCGAGTCGCATGGAATCTCATCAAATCCCTTCGGATCTTGCCGAATCCAGTCAAGTCCTATCAAATCGCTTTGCACGGAATCGAATTGAATCCAATAGATTAAAGTAGGCTAGGTTCGGGTGGGGTGCCGTAGGGTCGGGTAGGGTAGAATAGAATAGAGTACAACAGAGTAGGAGAGAACAGAACAGAACAGAAAGAATACAACAGAACAGAATAGAGTCAAAGAGAGAGAACATAGCCGAATTGAGCCGAGTGGAGACAAAACGAGACGAATCACGTCCGGTTGCTTCGAATCGCGTCAAATCAAATCGAATCGATTAGAAGAGATGAGGGTAGGGAAGGGTAGAATAGAATAGAGGAAAATAGTGAAGAATGGTGTGGAATGGAATAGAATGGAATTGAACGGAGTCCAATAAAGACGGATAGATATGAATAGAGTACAAAAGAGTCTAATAGAGCAGAATAGGGCCGGATAGGGCCAAATAAGGCCTAATTGAGCAGAATCCAGCAGAATCGATGGAATTCGAGCCTAATCGAGCCGAATGGAGTGAAATGGAGTCAAGTCGAGCCGAATAGAGCCGATGCGAACTGAATCGAGCTGATTCAAGCCTAATCGCGTCAAATCGCGTGGAAATACGTCACATCGAATCTAATCAAATAGATTAGGGGAGGGGCGGGTGGGTAGAATAGAACAGAATAGTACAGAATAGAAAGAATAGAATATAGTACAGTAGGGTAGAGTAGAGAGAGTAAAGCAGAGAAGAGTAGAGCAGAGTAGAATTGAGTCAAATAGAGTCAAATAGTGCAGGATATAGCTGAAGAGAGCCAATTCTGGCCGAATCGAGTCACATGGAAACAAAACGAGATGAATCACACCGAATTGCTTCGAATCGCATCCAATCGAATAGATTAGAGTAACGTAGGGTAGAGTAGAACAGAATAGAGTAGAATAGCGTAGAATGGAGAAGAGTGGAGTCAAATGGAGTCGAACAGAGACAAATAGAGTAGAAAAGAGTCGAATCGAGCCAAATAGGGCCGAATAAGGCTGAACCGAGTGGAAACGAGCTGAATTGAAGCGATTCGAGCCAAATCGAGCTGAATCGAGCCGACTCAAGCATGATGGTGTCCAGTCGCATCGAAATGCTTTGAATCGAACCAAATGGAAGAGATTAGAACAGGTTAGGGTAGTTTATGATAGGAAGACTAGGGTAGATGCAAGTAGACTACATTAGAGTAGACAAGAGAAGGCTAGAGTAGAAGCCTAGACTAGTAAGCTGGACTAGTCAGCTAGACTAGTGGCATAGAGCAGTAGCCTAGACAACTAGTCTTGAATAGTACCCTCAGTCAGTAATCTGAACGAGTACCCTTGCCTTAACTAGTAGTCCTAACAAGTACCCTTGCCTTAAGCAGTAGTCTTCACTAGTACCCTTGCCTTCACTAGTAGTATGTCCTTAACAAGTAGCCTGAACGGGTACCCTTGCCTTAACCAGTACCCTCAACAAGTACCCATGCCTTAACTAGTAGCCTGGCCTTAACTAGTAGCCTGGCCTTAACTAGTAGCCTGAACTAGTACACTTGCCTTAAGGAGTACCCTTGCCCGAACTACTCCCCTTAATTAGGACCCTTATTGAGTAACCCTAAGTAGTAGAGTATGGTACGGTGGGGTAGCATAGGGTAGGGAAGCATACGGTGGAACAGAGAAAATAGAAGGAAATAGAATAGAACAGCATAGGTCAGGGTAGGTTAGCTTAGTGCAGGGTATGGTAGAGTAGCATAGGATGGAATAGAGAAAATAGAAAAGGAGACTAGAAAAGAGCAGACTAGATTAGGATAGGGTAGGGTGGGGGAGGGTTGTGTAGAATACAGTAGTGTAGAATGGAATAGAATGGTGTGGAATGGAGTCGAATGGATTCGAACAGAGATGAATAGAGTAGAAAAGAGTTGAAGAGAGCCGAATAACGCTGAATAGGACCAAATATGGCCGAAATGAGCCGAATCGAGTCGAGTCGACCAGATTCGGGATGAATGGAGCCTAGTGGAGCTGAAATGAGCCAAATAGAGACAAACTGAACCCAGCAAAATCGAGCCAAAACACACTTAATTGCATCCTATTGCATCGGATCTCGTCGAATTCCATCAAATCCCACCAAACCGCATCAAATCTCGCGGAATCTCACCGAATCCCGTCGAATTGTCTCAAATCGGGTCGAATGGTGTCCAACTGAATGGAATTGAATTAAATTGAATAGATTAGAGTAGTGTAGGTTAGGCTGGGATTCAGTAGGGAAGGGCACAGAAGAATAGAATAGAGTAGAACAGAAGAGAATACCAAGAGTAGAATGGAGTAGAGTTGAGTAGAGTGGAATAGTCAGAGTCGGGTAGTGCAGAATATAGATGAATAGATCCAATTCAAGCCGAATCGATTCGAATGGAGAGGAAAGGGAACAAATAGTGATGAATCGAATAGATTAGAGTAGGGTAGGGTAGAACAGAATAGAATAGAGTAGAAAAGAGTAGAATGGTGTGGAATGGAGTTGAATGGAGCCAAATAGAGACAAATAAAGTAGAAAGGGCTGAGTAGAGCTGAACAGGGCTGAATAAGGTTCACTCGAGCCTAATTATGCTGAATTGAGCAGAATCGAGACGAATTGACCCAATTCAAGCCAAATAGAGCTAAATCGAGCCGATTCAAGCCTAATCACATGGAATCGCGTCGAAATGCGTTGAATCGAATAGATTAGTGTAGAGGAGGGTACGGCAGGAGAGGCTAGACTACAACACAACAGAACACAATAGAAAGAAGAGAATAGAATTAAGTAGAGTCGGGTCCAGTAGAATAGAGTCAAATCGAGTTGACGAGAGCTGAAAAGAGCCAAACAGAGCTGAATACAGCCGAATTGACCAAATTCAAGGTGAATCGAGATGAATCATGTCCAGTCATTTGAAATGTGTCGAATCGAATCAAATGGATTAGTGTGGGGAAGGTAAGGTTAGGGTAGGGTAGAGAAGACTAGAATAGAGTAGAATAGAACAGAACAGAAAGAATCGAGTAGACTAGAGTCACATAGAGTCGAATACTGCCAAAAAGAGCCGAATAGAGTGGAAAAGAGCTGAATAGAACCGAATCGAGTTTAATGGAGGAGAAAGGAGATGAATCGAGCCGATATGACCCGAATCAGGTCGAATTCCGTTCAAGTGTGTCGAATAGCATAGAACAGATTACAGTAGGCTAGGTTAGGGTAGGGTAGGGTAGAATAGAGTGCAGTAGAACAGAACAGAAGAGAAGAGAACACAACTGAAAGAATAGAATAGGGTCGAGACGAGCAGAGTATAGAAGAGTAGAGTAGAGTAGAGTCGAATATTGCCGAATAGAGCCAAAGACAGCCAAATAGAGCCCAAAAGAGCTAAATCGATAGAAACCAAGACAAATCACGCCGAATCCCGTGGAATCATGCTGTATCGCGTCGAATCCCGTCGAATTGCATTGAATCTGATCAGTTCCAATCCAATCCATTAGAATAGACTAGAGTAGGGTAGAGTCCAATACAATACAGTAGAGAATAGTTTAGGATGGAGTAGAATGGTGTAGCATGCAGTCGAGTGGAGTCGAAAAGAGATAATAGAGTTGAGTAGAGTCTAACAGAGCCGAATAGAGCCTATTCGAGCTGACTAGAGCCGAATGGAGCCGATTAGAGCTGAATCGAACCGATTTGAGCCGATTGGGGATGAATGGAGTGGAAAGGAGCCGATTTGAGCCGAATCGCATCGAGATGCGTGGAATCGAATCCAGTAGAATAGATTAGATTAGGGTAGGATGGAATAGAGTAGACTTGAACACAGTAGAAGAGAATGGAAAGAATACAATAGAATAGAGTAGAAAAGGGTAGAGCAGAGCAGAATAGTGTAGAGTAGAATAGAGTAGAGTAGAACAGAGTCGAATCAATCGGAATGGAGATGAAACGAGACAAATCGCGTCGAATGGCGTCAAATCCCATCGAATCAATTACAGTAGGGTATAGTAGAATAGCGTAGAATGGAGTAGAATGGTGTGCAATGGAATCGAGTAGAGTAGAAAAGAGCTGAAGAGAGCCGAAGAGGGCCGAAGAGGGCCAAATCGAGCTGAATTGAGCGAAATCGAGCCGAATCCAGTGAATCGAGCCTAATGGAGCCGAATCGAGCCTAATCAAGCCGAATCGACACTATTCGAGACAAATGGAGCCGAATGGACATGAATCACACCGATTCGGCCCCTAGTCGCGTCAAAATTTGTTGAATTCAATGGAATAGACTAGAGTAGGGGAGGTTCGGGTAGGCTAGGGTAGGGTAGAATGGAGTAGAATAGAATAAAACAGAACAGAACACAACAAAATAGAACAGAACAACACAGAACGAATACAGAAACGAGGAGGCTAGAGTAGAGTAGAGGGGAATAGAGTAGAGTAGAGTAGATTCGAACAGAGCCAAATCGAGCCGAATCGCGTCGAAATGGGTTGAATGAATCAAATCCAATCAAGTGGATTACAATACCTTAGAGTTGGGTAGCATAGGGTAGGGTAGAATAGAGTAGAATAGTACAGAACAGAGTAGAAACAATACAATAGAATAGAGAAGAGTTGACTAGAGTAGAATAGAGCTGAATAGAGCCAAATGCAGACGAAACGAGAGGAATCGTGTAGAAGCAATTAGAGTGGTGCTGGGTAGGGTAGAGCAGAATAGAGTAGAATAGTGTAGAATAGTGTGGAATGAATAGAATGGAGTAGAATGGAGTCAAATAGAAACGAATAGAGTAGAAAAGAGTCGAATAGAGCAGAATAGGGCCGAAGAAGGCCAAATCGAGCAGATTCGAAGCGATTCAAGCCAAAACAAGCTGAATGGAGCCTAACAGAGCCGAATAGAGCCAAATCGAGCCGAATCGAGCCGACTCAAGCTTCATCGCCTCGAATCGCGTTCAATGCGTCAAATCCAATCGAGACGTATAGATTAGAGAAGGGGAGGGGAGGGCAGGGGAGGGTAGAATAGAACAGAGTAGAGTGGAATAGAAGAGATTAGAACAGAATAGAAGGAATAGAATCGAGTAGAATAGAGTGGAAAAGAGTAGAGTCGAATACAGTCGAATAGAGCCGACTAAGCTGAATAGAGACGAATGGAGCTGAATACAGCCGAAAAGAGCTGTATACTGCCGAATCACACCTAATCGAGCGGAATCAAGCAGAATCGCACTGACTGTCACCGAACAGCGTCGAATCGAATCAGGTCGAATCGAGTCGAGCCACATCGTTTTGAATCAAACAAGGTCAAATCGCTTCATATCGTGTCGAATCCCACGGAATCACGTCGAATAACTTCGAATCGTGTGAAACCTCAGAGAATCCTACTGAATCACGTCGAGTCGCATGGAATCTCATCAAATCCCTTCGGATCTTGCCGAATCCAGTCAAGTCCTATCAAATCGCTTTGCACGGAATCGAATTGAATCCAATAGATTAAAGTAGGCTAGGTTCGGGTGGGGTGCCGTAGGGTCGGGTAGAGTAGAATAGAATAGAGTACAACAGAGTAGGAGAGAACAGAACAGAACAGAAAGAATACAACAGAACAGAATAGAGTCAAAGAGAGAGAACATAGCCGAATTGAGCCGAGTGGAGACAAAACGAGACGAATCACGTCCGGTTGCTTCGAATCGCGTCAAATCAAATCGAATCGATTAGAAGAGATGAGGGTAGGGAAGGGTAGAATAGAATAGAGGAAAATAGTGAAGAATGGTGTGGAATGGAATAGAATGGAATTGAACGGAGTCCAATAAAGACGGATAGATATGAATAGAGTACAAAAGAGTCTAATAGAGCAGAATAGGGCCGGATAGGGCCAAATAAGGCCTAATTGAGCAGAATCCAGCAGAATCGATGGAATTCGAGCCTAATCGAGCCGAATGGAGTGAAATGGAGTCAAGTCGAGCCGAATAGAGCCGATGCGAACTGAATCGAGCTGATTCAAGCCTAATCGCGTCAAATCGCGTGGAAATACGTCACATCGAATCTAATCAAATAGATTAGGGGAGGGGCGGGTGGGTAGAATAGAACAGAATAGTACAGAATAGAAAGACTAGAATATAGTACAGTAGGGTGGAGTAGAGAGAGGAAAGCAGAGCAGAGTAGAATTGAGTCAAATAGAGTCAAATAGTGCAGGATATAGCTGAAGAGAGCCAATTCTGGCCGAATCGAGTCACATGGAAACAAAACGAGATGAATCACACCGAATTGCTTCGAATCGCATCCAATCGAATAGATTAGAGTAACGTAGGGTAGAGTAGAACAGAATAGAGTAGAATAGCGTAGAATGGAGAAGAGTGGAGTCAAATGGAGTCGAACAGAGACAAATAGAGTAGAAAAGAGTCGAATCGAGCCAAATAGGGCCGAATAAGGCTGAACCGAGTGGAAACGAGCTGAATTGAAGCGATTCGAGCCAAATCGAGCTGAATCGAGCCGACTCAAGCATGATGGTGTCCAGTCGCATCGAAATGCTTTGAATCGAACCAAATGGAAGAGATTAGAACAGGTTAGGGTAGTTTATGATAGGAAGACTAGGGTAGATGCAAGTAGACTACATTAGAGTAGACAAGAGAAGGCTAGAGTAGAAGCCTAGACTAGTAAGCTGGACTAGTCAGCTAGACTAGTGGCATAGAGCAGTAGCCTAGACAACTAGTCTTGAATAGTACCCTCAGTCAGTAATCTGAACGAGTACCCTTGCCTTAACTAGTAGTCCTAACAAGTACCCTTGCCTTAAGCAGTAGTCTTCACTAGTACCCTTGCCTTCACTAGTAGTATGTCCTTAACAAGTAGCCTGAACGGGTACCCTTGCCTTAACCAGTACCCTCAACAAGTACCCATGCCTTAACTAGTAGCCTGGCCTTAACTAGTAGCCTGGCCTTAACTAGTAGCCTGAACTAGTACACTTGCCTTAAGGAGTACCCTTGCCCGAACTACTCCCCTTAATTAGGACCCTTATTGAGTAACCCTAAGTAGTAGAGTATGGTACGGTGGGGTAGCATAGGGTAGGGAAGCATACGGTGGAACAGAGAAAATAGAAGGAAATAGAATAGAACAGCATAGGTCAGGGTAGGTTAGCTTAGTGCAGGGTATGGTAGAGTAGCATAGGATGGAATAGAGAAAATAGAAAAGGAGACTAGAAAAGAGCAGACTAGATTAGGATAGGGTAGGGTGGGGGAGGGTTGTGTAGAATACAGTAGTGTAGAATGGAATAGAATGGTGTGGAATGGAGTCGAATGGATTCGAACAGAGATGAATAGAGTAGAAAAGAGTTGAAGAGAGCCGAATAACGCTGAATAGGACCAAATATGGCCGAAATGAGCCGAATCGAGTCGAGTCGACCAGATTCGGGATGAATGGAGCCTAGTGGAGCTGAAATGAGCCAAATAGAGACAAACTGAACCCAGCAAAATCGAGCCAAAACACACTTAATTGCATCCTATTGCATCGGATCTCGTCGAATTCCATCAAATCCCACCAAACCGCATCAAATCTCGCGGAATCTCACCGAATCCCATCGAATTGTCTCAAATCGGGTCGAATGGTGTCCAACTGAATGGAATTGAATTAAATTGAATAGATTAGAGTAGTGTAGGTTAGGCTGGGATTCAGTAGGGAAGGGCACAGAAGAATAGAATAGAGTAGAACAGAAGAGAATACCAAGAGTAGAATGGAGTAGAGTTGAGTAGAGTGGAATAGTCAGAGTCGGGTAGTGCAGAATATAGATGAATAGATCCAATTCAAGCCGAATCGATTCGAATGGAGAGGAAAGGGAACAAGTCGTGATGAATCGAATCGATTCGAATAGATTAGAGTAGGGTAGGGTAGAACAGAATAGAATAGAGTAGAAAAGAGTAGAATGGTGTGGAATGGAGTTGAATGGAGCCAAATAGAGACAAATAAAGTAGAAAGGGCTGAGTAGAGCTGAACAGGGCTGAATAAGGTTCACTCGAGCCTAATTATGCTGAATTGAGCAGAATCGAGACGAATTGACCCAATTCAAGCCAAATAGAGCTAAATCGAGCCGATTCAAGCCTAATCACATGGAATCGCGTCGAAATGCGTTGAATCGAATAGATTAGTGTAGAGGAGGGTACGGCAGGAGAGGCTAGACTACAACACAACAGAACACAATAGAAAGAAGAGAATAGAATTAAGTAGAGTCGGGTCCAGTAGAATAGAGTCAAATCGAGTTGACGAGAGCTGAAAAGAGCCAAACAGAGCTGAATACAGCCGAATTGACCAAATTCAAGGTGAATCGAGATGAATCATGTCCAGTCGTTTGAAATGTGTCGAATCGAATCAAATGGATTAGTGTGGGGAAGGTAAGGTTAGGGTAGGGTAGAGAAGAATAGAATAGAGTAGAATAGAACAGAACAGAAAGAATCGAGTAGACTAGAGTCACATAGAGTCGAATACTGCCAAAAAGAGCCGAATAGAGTGGAAAAGAGCTGAATAGAACCGAATCGAGTTTAATGGAGGAGAAAGGAGATGAATCGAGCCGATATGACCCGAATCAGGTCGAATTCCGTTCAAGTGTGTCGAATAGCATAGAACAGATTACAGTAGGCTAGGTTAGGGTAGGGTAGGGTAGAATAGAGTGCAGTAGAACAGAACAGAAGAGAAGAGAACACAACTGAAAGAATAGAATAGGGTCGAGACGAGCAGAGTATAGAAGAGTAGAGTAGAGTAGAGTCGAATATTGCCGAATAGAGCCAAAGACAGCCAAATAGAGCCCAAAAGAGCTAAATCGATAGAAACCAAGACAAATCACGCCGAATCCCGTGGAATCATGCTGTATCACGTCGAATCCCGTCGAATTGCATTGAATCTGATCAGTTCCAATCCAATCCATTAGAATAGACTAGAGTAGGGTAGAGTCCAATACAATACAGTAGAGAATAGTTTAGGATGGAGTAGAATGGTGTAGCATGCAGTCGAGTGGAGTCGAAAAGAGATAATAGAGTTGAGTAGAGTCTAACAGAGCCGAATAGAGCCTATTCGAGCTGACTAGAGCCGAATGGAGCCGATTAGAGCTGAATCGAACCGATTTGAGCCGATTGGGGATGAATGGAGTGGAAAGGAGCCGATTTGAGCTGAATCGCATCGAGATGCGTGGAATCGAATCCAGTAGAATAGATTAGATTAGGGTAGGATGGAATAGAGTAGACTTGAACACAGTAGAAGAGAATGGAAAGAATACAATAGAATAGAGTAGAAAAGGGTAGAGCAGAGCAGAATAGTGTAGAGTAGAATAGAGTAGAGTAGAACAGAGTCGAATCAATCGGAATGGAGATGAAACGAGACAAATCGCGTCGAATGGCGTCAAATCCCATCGAATCAATTACAGTAGGGTATAGTAGAATAGCGTAGAATGGAGTAGAATGGTGTGCAATGGAATCGAGTAGAGTAGAAAAGAGCTGAAGAGAGCCGAAGAGGGCCGAAGAGGGCCAAATCGAGCTGAATTGAGCGAAATCGAGCCGAATCCAGTGAATCGAGCCTAATGGAGCCGAATCGAGCCTAATCAAGCCGAATCGACACTATTCGAGACAAATGGAGCCGAATGGACATGAATCACACCGATTCGGCCCCTAGTCGCGTCAAAATTTGTCGAATTCAATGGAATAGACTAGAGTAGGGGAGGTTCGGGTAGGCTAGGGTAGGGTAGAATGGAGTAGAATAGAATAAAACAGAACAGAACACATCAAAATAGAACAGAACAACACAGAACGAATACAGAAACGAGGAGGCTAGAGTAGAGTAGAGGGGAATAGAGTAGAGTAGAGTAGATTCGAACAGAGCCAAATCGAGCCGAATCGCGTCGAAATGGGTTGAATGAATCAAATCCAATCAAGTGGATTACAATACCTTAGAGTTGGGTAGCATAGGGTAGGGTAGAATAGAGTAGAATAGTACAGAACAGAGTAGAAACAATACAATAGAATAGAGAAGAGTTGACTAGAGTAGAATAGAGCTGAATAGAGCCAAATGCAGACGAAACGAGAGGAATCGTGTAGAAGCAATTAGAGCGGTGCTGGGTAGGGTAGAGCAGAATAGAGTAGAATAGTGTAGAATAGTGTGGAATGAATAGAATGGAGTAGAATGGAGTCAAATAGAAACGAATAGAGTAGAAAAGAGTCGAATAGAGCAGAATAGGGCCGAAGAAGGCCAAATAGAGCAGATTCGAAGCGATTCAAGCCAAAACAAGCTGAATGGAGCCTAACGGAGCCGAATAGAGCCAAATCGAGCCGAATCGAGCCGACTCAAGCTTCATCGCCTCGAATCGCGTTCAATGCGTCAAATCCAATCGAGACGTATAGATTAGAGAAGGGGAGGGGAGGGCAGGGGAGGGTAGAATAGAACAGAGTAGAGTGGAATAGAAGAGATTAGAACAGAATAGAAGGAATAGAATCGAGTAGAATAGAGTGGAAAAGAGTAGAGTCGAATACAGTCGAATAGAGCCGACTAAGCTGAATAGAGACGAATGGAGCTGAATACAGCCGAAAAGAGCTGTATACTGCCGAATCACACCTAATCGAGCGGAATCAAGCAGAATCGCACTGACTGTCACCGAACAGCGTCGAATCGAATCAGGTCGAATCGAGTCGAGCCACATCGTTTTGAATCAAACAAGGTCAAATCGCTTCATATCGTGTCGAATCCCACGGAATCACGTCGAATAACTTCGAATCGTGTGAAACCTCAGAGAATCCTACTGAATCACGTCGAGTCGCATGGAATCTCATCAAATCCCTTCGGATCTTGCCGAATCCAGTCAAGTCCTATCAAATCGCTTTGCACGGAATCGAATTGAATCCAATAGATTAAAGTAGGCTAGGTTCGGGTGGGGTGCCGTAGGGTCGGGTAGGGTAGAATAGAATAGAGTACAACAGAGTAGGAGAGAACAGAACAGAACAGAAAGAATACAACAGAACAGAATAGAGTCAAAGAGAGAGAACATAGCCGAATTGAGCCGAGTGGAGACAAAACGAGACGAATCACGTCCGGTTGCTTCGAATCGCGTCAAATCAAATCGAATCGATTAGAAGAGATGAGGGTAGGGAAGGGTAGAATAGAATAGAGGAAAATAGTGAAGAATGGTGTGGAATGGAATAGAATGGAATTGAACGGAGTCCAATAAAGACGGATAGATATGAATAGAGTACAAAAGAGTCTAATAGAGCAGAATAGGGCCGGATAGGGCCAAATAAGGCCTAATTGAGCAGAATCCAGCAGAATCGATGGAATTCGAGCCTAATCGAGCCGAATGGAGTGAAATGGAGTCAAGTCGAGCCGAATAGAGCCGATGCGAACTGAATCGAGCTGATTCAAGCCTAATCGCGTCAAATCGCGTGGAAATACGTCACATCGAATCTAATCAAATAGATTAGGGGAGGGGCGGGTGGGTAGAATAGTACAGAATAGAAAGAATAGAATATAGTACAGTAGGGTAGAGTAGAGAGAGTAAAGCAGAGAAGAGTAGAGCAGAGTAGAATTGAGTCAAATAGAGTCAAATAGTGCAGGATATAGCTGAAGAGAGCCAATTCTGGCCGAATCGAGTCACATGGAAACAAAACGAGATGAATCACACCGAATTGCTTCGAATCGCATCCAATCGAATAGATTAGAGTAACGTAGGGTAGAGTAGAACAGAATAGAGTAGAATAGCGTAGAATGGAGAAGAGTGGAGTCAAATGGAGTCGAACAGAGACAAATAGAGTAGAAAAGAGTCGAATCGAGCCAAATAGGGCCGAATAAGGCTGAACCGAGTGGAAACGAGCTGAATTGAAGCGATTCGAGCCAAATCGAGCTGAATCGAGCCGACTCAAGCATGATGGTGTCCAGTCGCATCGAAATGCTTTGAATCGAACCAAATGGAAGAGATTAGAACAGGTTAGGGTAGTTTATGATAGGAAGACTAGGGTAGATGCAAGTAGACTACATTAGAGTAGACAAGAGAAGGCTAGAGTAGAAGCCTAGACTAGTAAGCTGGACTAGTCAGCTAGACTAGTGGCATAGAGCAGTAGCCTAGACAACTAGTCTTGAATAGTACCCTCAGTCAGTAATCTGAACGAGTACCCTTGCCTTAACTAGTAGTCCTAACAAGTACCCTTGCCTTAAGCAGTAGTCTTCACTAGTACCCTTGCCTTCACTAGTAGTATGTCCTTAACAAGTAGCCTGAACGGGTACCCTTGCCTTAACCAGTACCCTCAACAAGTACCCATGCCTTAACTAGTAGCCTGGCCTTAACTAGTAGCCTGGCCTTAACTAGTAGCCTGAACTAGTACACTTGCCTTAAGGAGTACCCTTGCCCGAACTACTCCCCTTAATTAGGACCCTTATTGGGTAACCCTAAGTAGTAGAGTATGGTACGGTGGGGTAGCATAGGGTAGGGAAGCATACGGTGGAACAGAGAAAATAGAAGGAAATAGAATAGAACAGCATAGGTCAGGGTAGGTTAGCTTAGTGCAGGGTATGGTAGAGTAGCATAGGATGGAATAGAGAAAATAGAAAAGGAGACTAGAAAAGAGCAGACTAGATTAGGATAGGGTAGGGTGGGGGAGGGTTGTGTAGAATACAGTAGTGTAGAATGGAATAGAATGGTGTGGAATGGAGTCGAATGGATTCGAACAGAGATGAATAGAGTAGAAAAGAGTTGAAGAGAGCCGAATAACGCTGAATAGGACCAAATATGGCCGAAATGAGCCGAATCGAGTCGAGTCGACCAGATTCGGGATGAATGGAGCCTAGTGGAGCTGAAATGAGCCAAATAGAGACAAACTGAACCCAGCAAAATCGAGCCAAAACACACTTAATTGCATCCTATTGCATCGGATCTCGTCGAATTCCATCAAATCCCACCAAACCGCATCAAATCTCGCGGAATCTCACCGAATCCCATCGAATTGTCTCAAATCGGGTCGAATGGTGTCCAACTGAATGGAATTGAATTAAATTGAATAGATTAGAGTAGTGTAGGTTAGGCTGGGATTCAGTAGGGAAGGGCACAGAAGAATAGAATAGAGTAGAACAGAAGAGAATACCAAGAGTAGAATGGAGTAGAGTTGAGTAGAGTGGAATAGTCAGAGTCGGGTAGTGCAGAATATAGATGAATAGATCCAATTCAAGCCGAATCGATTCGAATGGAGAGGAAAGGGAACAAGTCGTGATGAATCGAATCGATTCGAATAGATTAGAGTAGGGTAGGGTAGAACAGAATAGAATAGAGTAGAAAAGAGTAGAATGGTGTGGAATGGAGTTGAATGGAGCCAAATAGAGACAAATAAAGTAGAAAGGGCTGAGTAGAGCTGAACAGGGCTGAATAAGGTTCACTCGAGCCTAATTATGCTGAATTGAGCAGAATCGAGACGAATTGACCCAATTCAAGCCAAATAGAGCTAAATCGAGCCGATTCAAGCCTAATCACATGGAATCGCGTCGAAATGCGTTGAATCGAATAGATTAGTGTAGAGGAGGGTACGGCAGGAGAGGCTAGACTACAACACAACAGAACACAATAGAAAGAAGAGAATAGAATTAAGTAGAGTCGGGTCCAGTAGAATAGAGTCAAATCGAGTTGACGAGAGCTGAAAAGAGCCAAACAGAGCTGAATACAGCCGAATTGACCAAATTCAAGGTGAATCGAGATGAATCATGTCCAGTCGTTTGAAATGTGTCGAATCGAATCAAATGGATTAGTGTGGGGAAGGTAAGGTTCGGGGAGGGTAGAGAAGACTAGAATAGAGTAGAATAGAACAGAACAGAAAGAATCGAGTAGACTAGAGTCACATAGAGTCGAATACTGCCAAAAAGAGCCGAATAGAGTGGAAAAGAGCTGAATAGAACCGAATCGAGTTTAATGGAGGAGAAAGGAGATGAATCGAGCCGATATGAGCCGAATCAGGTCGAATTCCGTTCAAGTGTGTCGAATAGCATAGAACAGATTACAGTAGGCTAAGTTAGGGTAGGGTAGGGTAGAATAGAGTGCAGTAGAACAGAACAGAAGAGAAGAGAACACAACTGAAAGAATAGAATAGGGTCGAGACGAGCAGAGTATAGAAGAGTAGAGTAGAGTAGAGTCGAATATTGCCGAATAGAGCCAAAGACAGCCAAATAGAGCCCAAAAGAGCTAAATCGATAGAAACCAAGACAAATCACGCCGAATCCCGTGGAATCATGCTGTATCGCGTCGAATCCCGTCGAATTGCATTGAATCTGATCAGTTCCAATCCAATCCATTAGAATAGACTAGAGTAGGGTAGAGTCCAATACAATACAGTAGAGAATAGTTTAGGATGGAGTAGAATGGTGTAGCATGCAGTCGAGTGGAGTCGAAAAGAGATAATAGAGTTGAGTAGAGTCTAACAGAGCCGAATAGAGCCTATTCGAGCTGACTAGAGCCGAATGGAGCCGATTAGAGCTGAATCGAACCGATTTGAGCCGATTGGGGATGAATGGAGTGGAAAGGAGCCGATTTGAGCTGAATCGCATCGAGATGCGTGGAATCGAATCCAGTAGAATAGATTAGATTAGGGTAGGATGGAATAGAGTAGACTTGAACACAGTAGAAGAGAATGGAAAGAATACAATAGAATAGAGTAGAAAAGGGTAGAGCAGAGCAGAATAGTGTAGAGTAGAATAGAGTAGAGTAGAACAGAGTCGAATCAATCGGAATGGAGATGAAACGAGACAAATCGCGTCGAATGGCGTCAAATCCCATCGAATCAATTACAGTAGGGTATAGTAGAATAGCGTAGAATGGAGTAGAATGGTGTGCAATGGAATCGAGTAGAGTAGAAAAGAGCTGAAGAGAGCCGAAGAGGGCCGAAGAGGGCCAAATCGAGCTGAATTGAGCGAAATCGAGCCGAATCCAGTGAATCGAGCCTAATGGAGCCGAATCGAGCCTAATCAAGCCGAATCGACACTATTCGAGACAAATGGAGCCGAATGGACATGAATCACACCGATTCGGCCCCTAGTCGCGTCAAAATTTGTCGAATTCAATGGAATAGACTAGAGTAGGGGAGGTTCGGGTAGGCTAGGGTAGGGTAGAATGGAGTAGAATAGAATAAAGCAGAACAGAACACAACAAAATAGAACAGAACAACACAGAACGAATACAGAAACGAGGAGGCTAGAGTAGAGTAGAGGGGAATAGAGTAGAGTAGAGTAGATTCGATCAGAGCCAAATCGAGCCGAATCGCGTCGAAATGGGTTGAATGAATCAAATCCAATCAAGTGGATTACAATACCTTAGAGTTGGGTAGCATAGGGTAGGGTAGAATAGAGTAGAATAGTACAGAACAGAGTAGAAACAATACAATAGAATAGAGAAGAGTTGACTAGAGTAGAATAGAGCTGAATAGAGCCAAATGCAGACGAAACGAGAGGACTCGTGTAGAGGCACTTAGAGTAAATTAGAGTGGTGTTGGGTAGGGTAGAGCAGAAGAGAGTAGAATAGTGTAGAACAGTGTGGAATGAATAGAATGGAGTAGAATGGAGTCAAATAGAAACGAACAGAGTAGAAAAGAGTCGAATAGAGCAGAATAGGGCCGAAGAACGCCAAATCGAGCAGATTCGAAGCGATTCGAGCCAAAACAAGCTGAATGGAGCCTAACTGAGCCGAATAGAGCCAAATCGAGCCGAATCGAGCCGACTCAAGCTTCATCGCCTCGAATCGCGTTCAATGCGTCAAATCCAATCGAGACGTATAGATTAGAGAAGGGGAGGGGAGGGCAGGGGAGGGTAGAATAGAACAGAGTAGAGTGGAATAGAAGAGATTAGAACAGAATAGAAGGAATAGAATCGAGTAGAATAGAGTGGAAAAGAGTAGAGTCGAATACAGTCGAATAGAGCCGACTAAGCTGAATAGAGACGAATGGAGCTGAATAGAGCCGAAAAGAGCTGTATACTGCCGAATCACACCTAATCGAGCGGAATCAAGCAGAATCGCACTGACTGTCACCGAACAGCGTCGAATCGAATCAGGTCGAATCGAGTCGAGCCACATCGTTTTGAATCAAACAAGGTCAAATCGCTTCATATCGTGTCGAATCCCATGGAATCACGTCGAATAACTTCGAATCGTGTGAAACCTCAGAGAATCCTACTGAATCACGTCGAGTCGCATGGAATCTCATCAAATCCCTTCGGATCTTGCCGAATCCAGTCAAGTCACATCAAATCGCTTTGCACGGAATCGAATTGAATCCAATAGATTAAAGTAGGCTAGGTTCGGGTGGGGTGCCGTAGGGTCGGGTAGGGTAGAATAGAATAGAGTACAACAGAGTAGGAGAGAACAGAACAGAACAGAAAGAATACAACAGAACAGAATAGAGTCAAAGAGAGAGAACATAGCCGAATTGAGCCGAGTGGAGACAAAACGAGACGAATCACGTCCGGTTGCTTCGAATCGCGTCAAATCAAATCGAATCGATTAGAAGAGATGAGGGTAGGGAAGGGTAGAATAGAATAGAGGAAAATAGTGAAGAATGGTGTGGAATGGAATAGAATGGAATTGAACGGAGCCCAATAAAGACGGACAGATATGAATAGAGTACAAAAGAGTCTAATAGAGCAGAATAGGGCCGGATAGGGCCAAATAAGGCCTAATTGAGCAGAATCCAGCAGAATCGATGGAATTCGAGCCTAATCGAGCCGAATGGAGTGAAATGGAGTCAAGTCGAGCCGAATAGAGCCGATGCGAACTGAATCGAGCTGATTCAAGCCTAATCGCGTCAAATCGCGTGGAAATACGTCACATCGAATCTAATCAAATAGATTAGGGGAGGGGCGGGTGGGTAGAATAGAACAGAATAGTACAGAATAGAAAGACTAGAATATAGTACAGTAGGGTGGAGTAGAGAGAGTAAAGCAGAGCAGAGTAGAATTGAGTCAAATAGAGTCAAATAGTGCAGGACATAGCTGAATAGAGCCCATTCTGGCCGAATCGAGTCAAATGGAAACAAAACGAGAGGAATCACACCGAATTGCTTCGAATCGCATCCAGTCAAATAGATTAGAGTAACGTAGGGTAGAGTAGAACAGAATAGAGTAGAATAGCGTAGAATGGAGAAGAGTGGAGTCAAATGGAGTCGAACAGAGACAAATAGAGTAGAAAAGAGTCGAATCGAGCCAAATAGGGCCGAATAAGGCTGAACCGAGTGGAAACGAGCTGAATTGAAGCGATTCGAGCCAAATCGAGCTGAATCGAGCCGACTCAAGCATGATGGTGTCCAGTCGCATCGAAATGCTTTGAATCGAACCAAATGGAAGAGATTAGAACAGGTTAGGGTAGTTTATGATAGGAAGACTAGGATAGATGCAAGTAGACTACATTAGAGTAGACAAGAGAAGGCTAGAGTAGAAGCCTAGACTAGTAAGCTGGACTAGTCAGCTAGACTAGTGGCATAGAGCAGTAGCCTAGACAACTAGTCTTGAATAGTACCCTCAGTCAGTAATCTGAACGAGTACCCTTGCCTTAACTAGTAGTCCTAACAAGTACCCTTGCCTTAACCAGTAGTCTTCACTAGTACCCTTGCCTTCACTAGTAGTATGTCCTTAACAAGTAGCCTGAACGGGTACCCTTGCCTTAACCAGTACCCTCAACAAGTACCCACGCCTTAACTAGTAGCCTGGCCTTAACTAGTACCCTGGCCTTAACTAGTAGCCTGAACTAGTACACTTGCCTTAAGGAGTACCCTTGCCCGAACTACTCCCCTTAATTAGGACCCTTATTGAGTAACCCTAAGTAGTAGAGTATGGTACGGTGGGGTAGCATAGGGTAGGGAAGCCTACGGTGGAACAGAGAAAATAGAAGGAAATAGAATAGAACAGCATAGGTCAGGGTAGGTTAGCTTAGTGCAGGGTATGGTAGAGTAGCATAGGATGGAATAGAGAAAATAGAAAAGGAGACTAGAAAAGAGCAGACTAGATTAGGATAGGGTAGGGTGGGGGAGGGTTGTGTAGAATACAGTAGTGTAGAATGGAATAGAATGGTGTGGAATGGAGTCGAATGGATTCGAACAGAGATGAATAGAGTAGAAAAGAGTTGAAGAGAGCCGAATAACGCTGAATAGGACCAAATATGGCCGAAATGAGCCGAATCGAGTCGAGTCGACCAGATTCGGGATGAATGGAGCCTAGTGGAGCTGAAATGAGCCAAATAGAGACAAACTGAACCCAGCAAAATCGAGCCAAAACACACTTAATTGCATCCTATTGCATCGGATCTCGTCGAATTCCATCAAATCCCACCAAACCGCATCAAATCTCGCGGAATCTCACCGAATCCCGTCGAATTGTCTCAAATCGGGTCGAATGGTGTCCAACTGAATGGAATTGAATTAAATTGAATAGATTAGAGTAGTGTAGGTTAGGCTGGGATTCAGTAGGGAAGGGCACAGAAGAATAGAATAGAGTAGAACAGAAGAGAATACCAAGAGTAGAATGGAGTAGAGTTGAGTAGAGTGGAATAGTCAGTCGGGTAGTGCAGAATATAGATGAATAGATCCAATTCAAGCCGAATCGATTCGAATGGAGAGGAAAGGGAACAAATCGTGATGAATCGAATCGATTCGAATAGATTAGAGTAGGGTAGGGTAGAACAGAATAGAATAGAGTAGAAAAGAGTAGAATGGTGTGGAATGGAGTTGAATGGAGCCAAATAGAGACAAATAAAGTAGAAAGGGCTGAGTAGAGCTGAACAGGGCTGAATAAGGTTCACTCGAGCCTAATTATGCTGAATTGAGCAGAATCGAGACGAATTGACCCAATTCAAGCCAAATAGAGCTAAATCGAGCCGATTCAAGCCTAATCACATGGAATCGCGTCGAAATGCGTTGAATCGAATAGATTAGTGTAGAGGAGGGTACGGCCGGAGAGGCTAGACTACAACACAACAGAACACAATAGAAAGAAGAGAATAGAATTAAGTAGAGTCGGGTCCAGTAGAATAGAGTCAAATCGAGTTGACGAGAGCTGAAAAGAGCCAAACAGAGCTGAATACAGCCGAATTGACCAAATTCAAGGTGAATCGAGATGAATCATGTCCAGTCGTTTGAAATGTGTCGAATCGAATCAAATGGATTAGTGTGGGGAAGGTAAGGTTCGGGGAGGGTAGAGAAGACTAGAATAGAGTAGAATAGAACAGAACAGAAAGAATCGAGTAGACTAGAGTCACATAGAGTCGAATACTGCCAAAAAGAGCCGAATAGAGTGGAAAAGAGCTGAATAGAACCGAATCGAGTTTAATGGAGGAGAAAGGAGATGAATCGAGCCGATATGAGCCGAATCAGGTCGAATTCCGTTCAAGTGTGTCGAATAGCATAGAACAGATTACAGTAGGCTAAGTTAGGGTAGGGTAGGGTAGAATAGAGTGCAGTAGAACAGAACAGAAGAGAAGAGAACACAACTGAAAGAATAGAATAGGGTCGAGACGAGCAGAGTATAGAAGAGTAGAGTAGAGTAGAGTCGAATATTGCCGAATAGAGCCAAAGACAGCCAAATAGAGCCCAAAAGAGCTAAATCGATAGAAACCAAGACAAATCACGCCGAATCCCGTGGAATCGTGCTCTATCGCGTCGAATCCCGTCGAATTGCATTGAATCTGATCAGTTCCAATCCAATCCAATCCATTAGAATAGACTAGAGTAGGGTAGAGTCCAATACAATACAGTAGAGAATAGTTTAGGATGGAGTAGAATGGTGTAGCATGGAGTCGAGTGGAGTCGAAAAGAGATAATAGAGTTGAGTAGAGTCTAACAGAGTCGAATAGAGCCTATTCGAGCTGACTAGAGCCGAATGGAGCCGATTAGAGCTGAATCGAACCGATTTGAGCCGATTGGGGATGAATGGAGTGGAAAGGAGCCGATTTGAGCCGAATCGCATCGAGATGCGTGGAATCGAATCCAGTAGAATAGATTAGATTAGGGTAGGATGGAATAGAGTAGACTTGAACACAGTAGAAGAGAATGGAAAGAATACAATAGAATAGAGTAGAAAAGGGTAGAGCAGAGCAGAATAGTGTAGAGTAGAATAGAGTAGAGTAGAACAGAGTCGAATCAAGCTGAATGGAGATGAAACGAGACAAATCGCGTCGGATGGCGTCGAATCCCTTCGAATCAATTACAGTAGGGTATAGTAGAATAGCGTAGAATGGAGTGGAATGGTGTGCAATGGAATCGAGTAGAGTAGAAAAGAGCTGAAGAGAGCCGAAGAGGGCCGAAGAGGGCCAAATCGAGCTGAATTGAGCGAAATCGAGCCGAATCCAGTGAATCGAGCCTAATGGAGCCGAATCGAGCCTAATCAAGCCGAATCGACACTATTCGAGACAAATGGAGCTGAATGGACATGAATCACACCGATTCGGCCCCTAGTCACGTCAAAATTTGTTGAATTCAATTGAATAGACTAGAGTAGGGGAGGTTCGGGTAGGCTAGGGTAGGGTAGAATGGAGTAGAATAGAATAAAGCAGAACAGAACACAACAAAATAGAACAGAACAACACAGAACGAATACAGAAACGAGGAGGCTAGAGTAGAGTAGAGGGGAATAGAGTAGAGTAGAATAGATTCGAACAGAGCCAAATCGAGCTGAATCGCGTCGAAATGGGTTGAATCAAATCCAATCAAATGGATTACAGTACCTTAGAGTTGGGTAGCGTAGGGTAGGGTAGAATAGAGTAGACTAGTACAGAACAGAGTAGAAACAATACAATAGAATAGAGAAGATTAGACTACAGTAGAATAGAGCTGAATAGAGCCAAATGCAGACGAAACGAGAGGACTCGTGTAGAGGCACTTAGAGTAAATTAGAGTGGTGTTGGGTAGGGTAGAGCAGAATAGAGTAGAATAGTGTAGAACAGTGTGGAATGAATAGAATGGAGTAGAATGGAGTCAAATAGAAACGAACAGAGTAGAAAAGAGTCGAATAGAGCAGAATAGGGCCGAAGAACGCCAAATCGAGCAGATTCGAAGCGATTCGAGCCAAAACAAGCTGAATGGAGCCTAACTGAGCCGAATAGAGCCAAATCGAGCCGAATCGAGCCGACTCAAGCTTCATCGCCTCGAATCGCGTTCAATGCGTCAAATCCAATCGAGACGTATAGATTAGAGAAGGGGAGGGGAGGGCAGGGGAGGGTAGAATAGAACAGAGTAGAGTGGAATAGAAGAGATTAGAACAGAATAGAAGGAATAGAATCGAGTAGAATAGAGTGGAAAAGAGTAGAGTCGAATACAGTCGAATAGAGCCGACTAAGCTGAATAGAGACGAATGGAGCTGAATACAGCCGAAAAGAGCTGTATACTGCCGAATCACACCTAATCGAGCGGAATCAAGCAGAATCGCACTGTCACCGAACAGCGTCGAATCGAATCAGGTCGAATCGAGTCGAGCCACATCGTTTTGAATCAAACAAGGTCAAATCGCTTCATATCGTGTCGAATCCCACGGAATCACGTCGAATAACTTCGAATCGTGTGAAACCTCAGAGAATCCTACTGAATCACGTCGAGTCGCATGGAATCTCATCAAATCCCTTCGGATCTTGCCGAATCCAGTCAAGTCACATCAAATCGCTTTGCACGGAATCGAATTGAATCCAATAGATTAAAGTAGGCTAGGTTCGGGTGGGGTGCCGTAGGGTCGGGTAGGGTAGAATAGAATAGAGTACAACAGAGTAGGAGAGAACAGAACAGAACAGAAAGAATACAACAGAACAGAATAGAGTCAAAGAGAGAGAACATAGCCGAATTGAGCCGAGTGGAGACAAAACGAGACGAATCACGTCCGGTTGCTTCGAATCGCGTCAAATCAAATCGAATCGATTAGAAGAGATGAGGGTAGGGAAGGGTAGAATAGAATAGAGGAAAATAGTGAAGAATGGTGTGGAATGGAATAGAATGGAATTGAACGGAGTCCAATAAAGACGGATAGATATGAATAGAGTACAAAAGAGTCTAATAGAGCAGAATAGGGCCGGATAGGGCCAAATAAGGCCTAATTGAGCAGAATCCAGCAGAATCGATGGAATTCGAGCCTAATCGAGCCGAATGGAGTGAAATGGAGTCAAGTCGAGCCGAATAGAGCCGATGCGAACTGAATCGAGCTGATTCAAGCCTAATCGCGTCAAATCGCGTGGAAATACGTCACATCGAATCTAATCAAATAGATTAGGGGAGGGGCGGGTGGGTAGAATAGAACAGAATAGTACAGAATAGAAAGACTAGAATATAGTACAGTAGGGTGGAGTAGAGAGAGTAAAGCAGAGCAGAGTAGAATTGAGTCAAATAGAGTCAAATAGTGCAGGACATAGCTGAATAGAGCCCATTCTGGCCGAATCGAGTCAAATGGAAACAAAACGAGAGGAATCACACCGAATTGCTTCGAATCGCATCCAGTCGAATAGATTAGAGTAACGTAGGGTAGAGTAGAACAGAATAGAGTAGAATAGCGTAGAATGGAGAAGAGTGGAGTCAAATGGAGTCGAACAGAGACAAATAGAGTAGAAAAGAGTCGAATCGAGCCAAATAGGGCCGAATAAGGCTGAACCGAGTGGAAACGAGCTGAATTGAAGCGATTCGAGCCAAATCGAGCTGAATCGAGCCGACTCAAGCATGATGGTGTCCAGTCGCATCGAAATGCTTTGAATCGAACCAAATGGAAGAGATTAGAACAGGTTAGGGTAGTTTATGATAGGAAGACTAGGGTAGATGCAAGTAGACTACATTAGAGTAGACAAGAGAAGGCTAGAGTAGAAGCCTAGACTAGTAAGCTGGACTAGTCAGCTAGACTAGAGGCATAGAGCAGTAGCCTAGACAACTAGTCTTGAATAGTACCCTCAGTCAGTAATCTGAACGAGTACCCTTGCCTTAACTAGTAGTCCTAACAAGTACCCTTGCCTTAACCAGTAGTCTTCACTAGTACCCTTGCCTTCACTAGTAGTATGTCCTTAACAAGTAGCCTGAACGGGTACCCTTGCCTTAACCAGTACCCTCAACAAGTACCCATGCCTTAACTAGTAGCCTGGCCTTAACTAGTACCCTGGCCTTAACTAGTAGCCTGAACTAGTACACTTGCCTTAAGGAGTACCCTTGCCCGAACTACTCCCCTTAATTAGGACCCTTATTGAGTAACCCTAAGTAGTAGAGTATGGTACGGTGGGGTAGCATAGGGTAGGGAAGCCTACGGTGGAACAGAGAAAATAGAAGGAAATAGAATAGAACAGCATAGGTCAGGGTAGGTTAGCTTAGTGCAGGGTATGGTAGAGTAGCATAGGATGGAATAGAGAAAATAGAAAAGGAGACTAGAAAAGAGCAGACTAGATTAGGATAGGGTAGGGTGGGGGAGGGTTGTGTAGAATACAGTAGTGTAGAACGGAATAGAATGGTGTGGAATGGAGTCGAATGGATTCGAACAGAGATGAATAGAGTAGAAAAGAGTTGAATAGAGCCGAATAACGCTGAATAGGACCAAATATGGCCGAAATGAGCCGAATCGAGTCGAGTCGACCAGATTCGGGATGAATGGAGCCTAGTGGAGCTGAAATGAGCCAATTAGAGACAAACTGAACCCAGCAAAATCGAGCCAAAACACACTTAATTGCATCCTATTGCATCGGATCTCGTCGAATTCCATCAAATCCCACCAAACCGCATCAAATCTCGCGGAATCTCACCGAATCCCGTCGAATTGTCTCAAATCGGGTCGAATGGTGTCCAACTGAATGGAATTGAATTAAATTGAATAGATTAGAGTAGTGTAGGTTAGGCTGGGATTCAGTAGGGAAGGGCACAGAAGAATAGAATAGAGTAGAACAGAAGAGAATGCCAAGAGTAGAATGGAGTAGTGTTGAGTAGAGTGGAATAGTCAGAGTCGGGTAGTGCAGAATATAGATGAATAGATCCAATTCAAGCCGAATCGATTCGAATGGAGAGGAAAGGGAACAAATCGTGATGAATCGAATCGATTCGAATAGATTAGAGTAGGGTAGGGTAGAACAGAATAGAATAGAGTAGAAAAGAGTAGAATGGTGTGGAATGGAGTTGAATGGAGCCAAATAGAGACAAATAAAGTAGAAAGGGCTGAGTAGAGCTGAACAGGGCTGAATAAGGTTCACTCGAGCCTAATTATGCTGAATTGAGCAGAATCGAGACGAATTGACCCAATTCAAGCCAAATAGAGCTAAATCGAGCCGATTCAAGCCTAATCACATGGAATCGCGTCGAAATGCGTTGAATCGAATAGATTAGTGTAGAGGAGGGTACGGCCGGAGAGGCTAGACTACAACACAACAGAACACAATAGAAAGAAGAGAATAGAATTAAGTAGAGTCGGGTCCAGTAGAATAGAGTCAAATCGAGTTGACGAGAGCTGAAAAGAGCCAAACAGAGCTGAATACAGCCGAATTGACCAAATTCAAGGTGAATCGAGATGAATCATGTCCAGTCGTTTGAAATGTGTCGAATCGAATCAAATGGATTAGTGTGGGGAAGGTAAGGTTCGGGGAGGGTAGAGAAGACTAGAATAGAGTAGAATAGAACAGAACAGAAAGAATCGAGTAGACTAGAGTCACATAGAGTCGAATACTGCCAAAAAGAGCCGAATAGAGTGGAAAAGAGCTGAATAGAACCGAATCGAGTTTAATGGAGGAGAAAGGAGATGAATCGAGCCGATATGAGCCGAATCAGGTCGAATTCCGTTCAAGTGTGTCGAATAGCATAGAACAGATTACAGTAGGCTAAGTTAGGGTAGGGTAGGGTAGAATAGAGTGCAGTAGAACAGAACAGAAGAGAAGAGAACACAACTGAAAGAATAGAATAGGGTCGAGACGAGCAGAGTATAGAAGAGTAGAGTAGAGTAGAGTCGAATATTGCCGAATAGAGCCAAAGACAGCCAAATAGAGCCCAAAAGAGCTAAATCGATAGAAACCAAGACAAATCACGCCGAATCCCGTGGAATCGTGCTCTATCGCGTCGAATCCCGTCAAATTGCATTGAATCTGATCAGTTCCAATCCAATCCAATCCATTAGAATAGACTAGAGTAGGGTAGAGTCCAATACAATACAGTAGAGAATAGTTTAGGATGGAGTAGAATGGTGTAGCATGGAGTCGAGTGGAGTCGAAAAGAGATAATAGAGTTGAGTAGAGTCTAACAGAGTCGAATAGAGCCTATTCGAGCTGACTAGAGCCGAATGGAGCCGATTAGAGCTGAATCGAACCGATTTGAGCCGATTGGGGATGAATGGAGTGGAAAGGAGCCGATTTGAGCCGAATCGCATCGAGATGCGTGGAATCGAATCCAGTAGAATAGATTAGATTAGGGTAGGATGGAATAGAGTAGACTTGAACACAGTAGAAGAGAATGGAAAGAATACAATAGAATAGAGTAGAAAAGGGTAGAGCAGAGCAGAATAGTGTAGAGTAGAATAGAGTAGAGTAGAACAGAGTCGAATCAAGCTGAATGGAGATGAAACGAGACAAATCGCGTCGGATGGCGTCGAATCCCTTCGAATCAATTACAGTAGGGTATAGTAGAATAGCGTAGAATGGAGTGGAATGGTGTGCAATGGAATCGAGTAGAGTAGAAAAGAGCTGAAGAGAGCCGAAGAGGGCCGAAGAGGGCCAAATCGAGCTGAATTGAGCGAAATCGAGCCGAATCCAGTGAATCGAGCCTAATGGAGCCGAATCGAGCCTAATCAAGCCGAATCGACACTATTCGAGACAAATGGAGCTGAATGGACATGAATCACACCGATTCGGCCCCTAGTCACGTCAAAATTTGTTGAATTCAATTGAATAGACTAGAGTAGGGGAGGTTCGGGTAGGCTAGGGTAGGGTAGAATGGAGTAGAATAGAATAAAGCAGAACAGAACACAACAAAATAGAACAGAACAACACAGAACGAATACAGAAACGAGGAGGCTAGAGTAGAGTAGAGGGGAATAGAGTAGAGTAGAATAGATTCGAACAGAGCCAAATCGAGCTGAATCGCGTCGAAATGGGTTGAATCAAATCCAATCAAATGGATTACAGTACCTTAGAGTTGGGTAGCGTAGGGTAGGGTAGAATAGAGTAGACTAGTACAGAACAGAGTAGAAACAATACAATAGAATAGAGAAGATTAGACTACAGTAGAATAGAGCTGAATAGAGCCAAATGCAGACGAAACGAGAGGACTCGTGTAGAGGCACTTAGAGTAAATTAGAGTGGTGTTGGGTAGGGTAGAGCAGAATAGAGTAGAATAGTGTAGAACAGTGTGGAATGAATAGAATGGAGTAGAATGGAGTCAAATAGAAACGAACAGAGTAGAAAAGAGTCGAATAGAGCAGAATAGGGCCGAAGAACGCCAAATCGAGCAGATTCGAAGCGATTCGAGCCAAAACAAGCTGAATGGAGCCTAACTGAGCCGAATAGAGCCAAATCGAGCCGAATCGAGCCGACTCAAGCTTCATCGCCTCGAATCGCGTTCAATGCGTCAAATCCAATCGAGACGTATAGATTAGAGAAGGGGAGGGGAGGGCAGGGGAGGGTAGAATAGAACAGAGTAGAGTGGAATAGAAGAGATTAGAACAGAATAGAAGGAATAGAATCGAGTAGAATAGAGTGGAAAAGAGTAGAGTCGAATACAGTCGAATAGAGCCGACTAAGCTGAATAGAGACGAATGGAGCTGAATACAGCCGAAAAGAGCTGTATACTGCCGAATCACACCTAATCGAGCGGAATCAAGCAGAATCGCACTGACTGTCACCGAACAGCGTCGAATCGAATCAGGTCGAATCGAGTCGAGCCACATCGTTTTGAATCAAACAAGGTCAAATCGCTTCATATCGTGTCGAATCCCACGGAATCACGTCGAATAACTTCGAATCGTGTGAAACCTCAGAGAATCCTACTGAATCACGTCGAGTCGCATGGAATCTCATCAAATCCCTTCGGATCTTGCCGAATCCAGTCAAGTCACATCAAATCGCTTTGCACGGAATCGAATTGAATCCAATAGATTAAAGTAGGCTAGGTTCGGGTGGGGTGCCGTAGGGTCGGGTAGGGTAGAATAGAATAGAGTACAACAGAGTAGGAGAGAACAGAACAGAACAGAAAGAATACAACAGAACAGAATAGAGTCAAAGAGAGAGAACATAGCCGAATTGAGCCGAGTGGAGACAAAACGAGACGAATCACGTCCGGTTGCTTCGAATCGCGTCAAATCAAATCGAATCGATTAGAAGAGATGAGGGTAGGGAAGGGTAGAATAGAATAGAGGAAAATAGTGAAGAATGGTGTGGAATGGAATAGAATGGAATTGAACGGAGTCCAATAAAGACGGATAGATATGAATAGAGTACAAAAGAGTCTAATAGAGCAGAATAGGGCCGGATAGGGCCAAATAAGGCCTAATTGAGCAGAATCCAGCAGAATCGATGGAATTCGAGCCTAATCGAGCCGAATGGAGTGAAATGGAGTCAAGTCGAGCCGAATAGAGCCGATGCGAACTGAATCGAGCTGATTCAAGCCTAATCGCGTCAAATCGCGTGGAAATACGTCACATCGAATCTAATCAAATAGATTAGGGGAGGGGCGGGTGGGTAGAATAGAACAGAATAGTACAGAATAGAAAGACTAGAATATAGTACAGTAGGGTGGAGTAGAGAGAGTAAAGCAGAGCAGAGTAGAATTGAGTCAAATAGAGTCAAATAGTGCAGGACATAGCTGAATAGAGCCCATTCTGGCCGAATCGAGTCAAATGGAAACAAAACGAGAGGAATCACACCGAATTGCTTCGAATCGCATCCAGTCGAATAGATTAGAGTAACGTAGGGTAGAGTAGAACAGAATAGAGTAGAATAGCGTAGAATGGAGAAGAGTGGAGTCAAATGGAGTCGAACAGAGACAAATAGAGTAGAAAAGAGTCGAATCGAGCCAAATAGGGCCGAATAAGGCTGAACCGAGTGGAAACGAGCTGAATTGAAGCGATTCGAGCCAAATCGAGCTGAATCGAGCCGACTCAAGCATGATGGTGTCCCGTCGCATCGAAATGCTTTGAATCGAACCAAATGGAAGAGATTAGAACAGGTTAGGGTAGTTTATGATAGGAAGACTAGGGTAGATGCAAGTAGACTACATTAGAGTAGACAAGAGAAGGCTAGAGTAGAAGCCTAGACTAGTAAGCTGGACTAGTCAGCTAGACTAGTGGCATAGAGCAGTAGCCTAGACAACTAGTCTTGAATAGTACCCTCAGTCAGTAATCTGAACGAGTACCCTTGCCTTAACTAGTAGTCCTAACAAGTACCCTTGCCTTAACCAGTAGTCTTCACTAGTACCCTTGCCTTCACTAGTAGTATGTCCTTAACAAGTAGCCTGAACAGGTACCCTTGCCTTAACCAGTACCCTCAACAAGTACCCACGCCTTAACTAGTAGCCTGGCCTTAACTAGTACCCTGGCCTTAACTAGTAGCCTGAACTAGTACACTTGCCTTAAGGAGCACCCTTGCCCGAACTACTCCCCTTAATTAGGACCCTTATTGAGTAACCCTAAGTAGTAGAGTATGGTACGGTGGGGTAGCATAGGGTAGGGAAGCCTACGGTGGAACAGAGAAAATAGAAGGAAATAGAATAGAACAGCATAGGTCAGGGTAGGTTAGCTTAGTGCAGGGTATGGTAGAGTAGCATAGGATGGAATAGAGAAAATAGAAAAGGAGACTAGAAAAGAGCAGACTAGATTAGGATAGGGTAGGGTGGGGGAGGGTTGTGTAGAATACAGTAGTGTAGAACGGAATAGAATGGTGTGGAATGGAGTCGAATGGATTCGAACAGAGATGAATAGAGTAGAAAAGAGTTGAATAGAGCCGGATAACGCTGAATAGGACCAAATATGGCCGAAATGAGCCGAATCGAGTCGAGTCGACCAGATTCGGGATGAATGGAGCCTAGTGGAGCTGAAATGAGCCAATTAGAGACAAACTGAACCCAGCAAAATCGAGCCAAAACACACTTAATTGCATCCTATTCCATCGGATCTCGTCGAATTCCATCAAATCCCACCAAACCGCATCAAATCTCGCGGAATCTCACCGAATCCCGTCGAATTGTCTCAAATCGGGTCGAATGGTGTCCAACTGAATGGAATTGAATTAAATTGAATAGATTAGAGTAGTGTAGGTTAGGCTGGGATTCAGTAGGGAAGGGCACAGAAGAATAGAATAGAGTAGAACAGAAGAGAATACCAAGAGTAGAATGGAGTAGAGTTGAGTAGAGTGGAATAGTCAGAGTCGGGTAGTGCAGAATATAGATGAATAGATCCAATTCAAGCCGAATCGATTCGAATGGAGAGGAAAGGGAACAAATCGTGATGAATCGAATCGATTCGAATAGATTAGAGTAGGGTAGGGTAGAACAGAATAGAATAGAGTAGAAAAGAGTAGAATGGTGTGGAATGGAGTTGAATGGAGCCAAATAGAGACAAATAAAGTAGAAAGGGCTGAGTAGAGCTGAACAGGGCTGAATAAGGTTCACTCGAGCCTAATTATGCTGAATTGAGCAGAATCGAGACGAATTGACCCAATTCAAGCCAAATAGAGCTAAATCGAGCCGATTCAAGCCTAATCACATGGAATCGCGTCGAAATGCGTTGAATCGAATAGATTAGTGTAGAGGAGGGTACGGCCGGAGAGGCTAGACTACAACACAACAGAACACAATAGAAAGAAGAGAATAGAATTAAGTAGAGTCGGGTCCAGTAGAATAGAGTCAAATCGAGTTGACGAGAGCTGAAAAGAGCCAAACAGAGCTGAATACAGCCGAATTGACCAAATTCAAGGTGAATCGAGATGAATCATGTCCAGTCGTTTGAAATGTGTCGAATCGAATCAAATGGATTAGTGTGGGGAAGGTAAGGTTCGGGGAGGGTAGAGAAGACTAGAATAGAGTAGAATAGAACAGAACAGAAAGAATCGAGTAGACTAGAGTCACATAGAGTCGAATACTGCCAAAAAGAGCCGAATAGAGTGGAAAAGAGCTGAATAGAACCGAATCGAGTTTAATGGAGGAGAAAGGAGATGAATCGAGCCGATATGAGCCGAATCAGGTCGAATTCCGTTCAAGTGTGTCGAATAGCATAGAACAGATTACAGTAGGCTAAGTTAGGGTAGGGTAGGGTAGAATAGAGTGCAGTAGAACAGAACAGAAGAGAAGAGAACACAACTGAAAGAATAGAATAGGGTCGAGACGAGCAGAGTATAGAAGAGTAGAGTAGAGTAGAGTCGAATATTGCCGAATAGAGCCAAAGACAGCCAAATAGAGCCCAAAAGAGCTAAATCGATAGAAACCAAGACAAATCACGCCGAATCCCGTGGAATCGTGCTCTATCTCGTCGAATCCCGTCGAATTGCATTGAATCTGATCAGTTCCAATCCAATCCAATCCATTAGAATAGACTAGAGTAGGGTAGAGTCCAATACAATACAGTAGAGAATAGTTTAGGATGGAGTAGAATGGTGTAGCATGGAGTCGAGTGGAGTCGAAAAGAGATAATAGAGTTGAGTAGAGTCTAACAGAGTCGAATAGAGCCTATTCGAGCTGACTAGAGCCGAATGGAGCCGATTAGAGCTGAATCGAACCGATTTGAGCCGATTGGGGATGAATGGAGTGGAAAGGAGCCGATTTGAGCCGAATCGCATCGAGATGCGTGGAATCGAATCCAGTAGAATAGATTAGATTAGGGTAGGATGGAATAGAGTAGACTTGAACACAGTAGAAGAGAATGGAAAGAATACAATAGAATAGAGTAGAAAAGGGTAGAGCAGAGCAGAATAGTGTAGAGTAGAATAGAGTAGAGTAGAACAGAGTCGAATCAAGCTGAATGGAGATGAAACGAGACAAATCGCGTCGGATGGCGTCGAATCCCTTCGAATCAATTACAGTAGGGTATAGTAGAATAGCGTAGAATGGAGTGGAATGGTGTGCAATGGAATCGAGTAGAGTAGAAAAGAGCTGAAGAGAGCCGAAGAGGGCCGAAGAGGGCCAAATCGAGCTGAATTGAGCGAAATCGAGCCGAATCCAGTGAATCGAGCCTAATGGAGCCGAATCGAGCCTAATCAAGCCGAATCGACACTATTCGAGACAAATGGAGCTGAATGGACATGAATCACACCGATTCGGCCCCTAGTCACGTCAAAATTTGTTGAATTCAATTGAATAGACTAGAGTAGGGGAGGTTCGGGTAGGCTAGGGTAGGGTAGAATGGAGTAGAATAGAATAAAGCAGAACAGAACACAACAAAATAGAACAGAACAACACAGAACGAATACAGAAACGAGGAGGCTAGAGTAGAGTAGAGGGGAATAGAGTAGAGTAGAATAGATTCGAACAGAGCCAAATCGAGCTGAATCGCGTCGAAATGGGTTGAATCAAATCCAATCAAATGGATTACAGTACCTTAGAGTTGGGTAGCGTAGGGTAGGGTAGAATAGAGTAGACTAGTACAGAACAGAGTAGAAACAATACAATAGAATAGAGAAGATTAGACTACAGTAGAATAGAGCTGAATAGAGCCAAATGCAGACGAAACGAGAGGACTCGTGTAGAGGCACTTAGAGTAAATTAGAGTGGTGTTGGGTAGGGTAGAGCAGAATAGAGTAGAATAGTGTAGAACAGTGTGGAATGAATAGAATGGAGTAGAATGGAGTCAAATAGAAACGAACAGAGTAGAAAAGAGTCGAATAGAGCAGAATAGGGCCGAAGAACGCCAAATCGAGCAGATTCGAAGCGATTCGAGCCAAAACAAGCTGAATGGAGCCTAACTGAGCCGAATAGAGCCAAATCGAGCCGAATCGAGCCGACTCAAGCTTCATCGCCTCGAATCGCGTTCAATGCGTCAAATCCAATCGAGACGTATAGATTAGAGAAGGGGAGGGGAGGGCAGGGGAGGGTAGAATAGAACAGAGTAGAGTGGAATAGAAGAGATTAGAACAGAATAGAAGGAATAGAATCGAGTAGAATAGAGTGGAAAAGAGTAGAGTCGAATACAGTCGAATAGAGCCGACTAAGCTGAATAGAGACGAATGGAGCTGAATACAGCCGAAAAGAGCTGTATACTGCCGAATCACACCTAATCGAGCGGAATCAAGCAGAATCGCACTGACTGTCACCGAACAGCGTCGAATCGAATCAGGTCGAATCGAGTCGAGCCACATCGTTTTGAATCAAACAAGGTCAAATCGCTTCATATCGTGTCGAATCCCACGGAATCACGTCGAATAACTTCGAATCGTGTGAAACCTCAGAGAATCCTACTGAATCACGTCGAGTCGCATGGAATCTCATCAAATCCCTTCGGATCTTGCCGAATCCAGTCAAGTCACATCAAATCGCTTTGCACGGAATCGAATTGAATCCAATAGATTAAAGTAGGCTAGGTTCGGGTGGGGTGCCGTAGGGTCGGGTAGGGTAGAATAGAATAGAGTACAACAGAGTAGGAGAGAACAGAACAGAACAGAAAGAATACAACAGAACAGAATAGAGTCAAAGAGAGAGAACATAGCCGAATTGAGCCGAGTGGAGACAAAACGAGACGAATCACGTCCGGTTGCTTCGAATCGCGTCAAATCAAATCGAATCGATTAGAAGAGATGAGGGTAGGGAAGGGTAGAATAGAATAGAGGAAAATAGTGAAGAATGGTGTGGAATGGAATAGAATGGAATTGAACGGAGTCCAATAAAGACGGATAGATATGAATAGAGTACAAAAGAGTCTAATAGAGCAGAATAGGGCCGGATAGGGCCAAATAAGGCCTAATTGAGCAGAATCCAGCAGAATCGATGGAATTCGAGCCTAATCGAGCCGAATGGAGTGAAATGGAGTCAAGTCGAGCCGAATAGAGCCGATGCGAACTGAATCGAGCTGATTCAAGCCTAATCGCGTCAAATCGCGTGGAAATACGTCACATCGAATCTAATCAAATAGATTAGGGGAGGGGCGGGTGGGTAGAATAGAACAGAATAGTACAGAATAGAAAGACTAGAATATAGTACAGTAGGGTGGAGTAGAGAGAGTAAAGCAGAGCAGAGTAGAATTGAGTCAAATAGAGTCAAATAGTGCAGGACATAGCTGAATAGAGCCCATTCTGGCCGAATCGAGTCAAATGGAAACAAAACGAGAGGAATCACACCGAATTGCTTCGAATCGCATCCAGTCGAATAGATTAGAGTAACGTAGGGTAGAGTAGAACAGAATAGAGTAGAATAGCGTAGAATGGAGAAGAGTGGAGTCAAATGGAGTCGAACAGAGACAAATAGAGTAGAAAAGAGTCGAATCGAGCCAAATAGGGCCGAATAAGGCTGAACCGAGTGGAAACGAGCTGAATTGAAGCGATTCGAGCCAAATCGAGCTGAATCGAGCCGACTCAAGCATGATGGTGTCCCGTCGCATCGAAATGCTTTGAATCGAACCAAATGGAAGAGATTAGAACAGGTTAGGGTAGTTTATGATAGGAAGACTAGGGTAGATGCAAGTAGACTACATTAGAGTAGACAAGAGAAGGCTAGAGTAGAAGCCTAGACTAGTAAGCTGGACTAGTCAGCTAGACTAGTGGCATAGAGCAGTAGCCTAGACAACTAGTCTTGAATAGTACCCTCAGTCAGTAATCTGAACGAGTACCCTTGCCTTAACTAGTAGTCCTAACAAGTACCCTTGCCTTAACCAGTAGTCTTCACTAGTACCCTTGCCTTCACTAGTAGTATGTCCTTAACAAGTAGCCTGAACAGGTACCCTTGCCTTAACCAGTACCCTCAACAAGTACCCACGCCTTAACTAGTAGCCTGGCCTTAACTAGTACCCTGGCCTTAACTAGTAGCCTGAACTAGTACACTTGCCTTAAGGAGCACCCTTGCCCGAACTACTCCCCTTAATTAGGACCCTTATTGAGTAACCCTAAGTAGTAGAGTATGGTACGGTGGGGTAGCATAGGGTAGGGAAGCCTACGGTGGAACAGAGAAAATAGAAGGAAATAGAATAGAACAGCATAGGTCAGGGTAGGTTAGCTTAGTGCAGGGTATGGTAGAGTAGCATAGGATGGAATAGAGAAAATAGAAAAGGAGACTAGAAAAGAGCAGACAAAAATTTTTTTTTTTTTTTTTTTAGGGTGGGGGAGGGTTGTGTAGAATACAGTAGTGTAGAACGGAATAGAATGGTGTGGAATGGAGTCGAATGGATTCGAACAGAGATGAATAGAGTAGAAAAGAGTTGAATAGAGCCGGATAACGCTGAATAGGACCAAATATGGCCGAAATGAGCCGAATCGAGTCGAGTCGACCAGATTCGGGATGAATGGAGCCTAGTGGAGCTGAAATGAGCCAATTAGAGACAAACTGAACCCAGCAAAATCGAGCCAAAACACACTTAATTGCATCCTATTCCATCGGATCTCGTCGAATTCCATCAAATCCCACCAAACCGCATCAAATCTCGCGGAATCTCACCGAATCCCGTCGAATTGTCTCAAATCGGGTCGAATGGTGTCCAACTGAATGGAATTGAATTAAATTGAATAGATTAGAGTAGTGTAGGTTAGGCTGGGATTCAGTAGGGAAGGGCACAGAAGAATAGAATAGAGTAGAACAGAAGAGAATACCAAGAGTAGAATGGAGTAGAGTTGAGTAGAGTGGAATAGTCAGAGTCGGGTAGTGCAGAATATAGATGAATAGATCCAATTCAAGCCGAATCGATTCGAATGGAGAGGAAAGGGAACAAATCGTGATGAATCGAATCGATTCGAATAGATTAGAGTAGGGTAGGGTAGAACAGAATAGAATAGAGTAGAAAAGAGTAGAATGGTGTGGAATGGAGTTGAATGGAGCCAAATAGAGACAAATAAAGTAGAAAGGGCTGAGTAGAGCTGAACAGGGCTGAATAAGGTTCACTCGAGCCTAATTATGCTGAATTGAGCAGAATCGAGACGAATTGACCCAATTCAAGCCAAATAGAGCTAAATCGAGCCGATTCAAGCCTAATCACATGGAATCGCGTCGAAATGCGTTGAATCGAATAGATTAGTGTAGAGGAGGGTACGGCCGGAGAGGCTAGACTACAACACAACAGAACACAATAGAAAGAAGAGAATAGAATTAAGTAGAGTCGGGTCCAGTAGAATAGAGTCAAATCGAGTTGACGAGAGCTGAAAAGAGCCAAACAGAGCTGAATACAGCCGAATTGACCAAATTCAAGGTGAATCGAGATGAATCATGTCCAGTCGTTTGAAATGTGTCGAATCGAATCAAATGGATTAGTGTGGGGAAGGTAAGGTTCGGGGAGGGTAGAGAAGACTAGAATAGAGTAGAATAGAACAGAACAGAAAGAATCGAGTAGACTAGAGTCACATAGAGTCGAATACTGCCAAAAAGAGCCGAATAGAGTGGAAAAGAGCTGAATAGAACCGAATCGAGTTTAATGGAGGAGAAAGGAGATGAATCGAGCCGATATGAGCCGAATCAGGTCGAATTCCGTTCAAGTGTGTCGAATAGCATAGAACAGATTACAGTAGGCTAAGTTAGGGTAGGGTAGGGTAGAATAGAGTGCAGTAGAACAGAACAGAAGAGAAGAGAACACAACTGAAAGAATAGAATAGGGTCGAGACGAGCAGAGTATAGAAGAGTAGAGTAGAGTAGAGTCGAATATTGCCGAATAGAGCCAAAGACAGCCAAATAGAGCCCAAAAGAGCTAAATCGATAGAAACCAAGACAAATCACGCCGAATCCCGTGGAATCGTGCTCTATCTCGTCGAATCCCGTCGAATTGCATTGAATCTGATCAGTTCCAATCCAATCCAATCCATTAGAATAGACTAGAGTAGGGTAGAGTCCAATACAATACAGTAGAGAATAGTTTAGGATGGAGTAGAATGGTGTAGCATGGAGTCGAGTGGAGTCGAAAAGAGATAATAGAGTTGAGTAGAGTCTAACAGAGTCGAATAGAGCCTATTCGAGCTGACTAGAGCCGAATGGAGCCGATTAGAGCTGAATCGAACCGATTTGAGCCGATTGGGGATGAATGGAGTGGAAAGGAGCCGATTTGAGCCGAATCGCATCGAGATGCGTGGAATCGAATCCAGTAGAATAGATTAGATTAGGGTAGGATGGAATAGAGTAGACTTGAACACAGTAGAAGAGAATGGAAAGAATACAATAGAATAGAGTAGAAAAGGGTAGAGCAGAGCAGAATAGTGTAGAGTAGAATAGAGTAGAGTAGAACAGAGTCGAATCAAGCTGAATGGAGATGAAACGAGACAAATCGCGTCGGATGGCGTCGAATCCCTTCGAATCAATTACAGTAGGGTATAGTAGAATAGCGTAGAATGGAGTGGAATGGTGTGCAATGGAATCGAGTAGAGTAGAAAAGAGCTGAAGAGAGCCGAAGAGGGCCGAAGAGGGCCAAATCGAGCTGAATTGAGCGAAATCGAGCCGAATCCAGTGAATCGAGCCTAATGGAGCCGAATCGAGCCTAATCAAGCCGAATCGACACTATTCGAGACAAATGGAGCTGAATGGACATGAATCACACCGATTCGGCCCCTAGTCACGTCAAAATTTGTTGAATTCAATTGAATAGACTAGAGTAGGGGAGGTTCGGGTAGGCTAGGGTAGGGTAGAATGGAGTAGAATAGAATAAAGCAGAACAGAACACAACAAAATAGAACAGAACAACACAGAACGAATACAGAAACGAGGAGGCTAGAGTAGAGTAGAGGGGAATAGAGTAGAGTAGAATAGATTCGAACAGAGCCAAATCGAGCTGAATCGCGTCGAAATGGGTTGAATCAAATCCAATCAAATGGATTACAGTACCTTAGAGTTGGGTAGCGTAGGGTAGGGTAGAATAGAGTAGACTAGTACAGAACAGAGTAGAAACAATACAATAGAATAGAGAAGATTAGACTACAGTAGAATAGAGCTGAATAGAGCCAAATGCAGACGAAACGAGAGGACTCGTGTAGAGGCACTTAGAGTAAATTAGAGTGGTGTTGGGTAGGGTAGAGCAGAATAGAGTAGAATAGTGTAGAACAGTGTGGAATGAATAGAATGGAGTAGAATGGAGTCAAATAGAAACGAACAGAGTAGAAAAGAGTCGAATAGAGCAGAATAGGGCCGAAGAACGCCAAATCGAGCAGATTCGAAGCGATTCGAGCCAAAACAAGCTGAATGGAGCCTAACTGAGCCGAATAGAGCCAAATCGAGCCGAATCGAGCCGACTCAAGCTTCATCGCCTCGAATCGCGTTCAATGCGTCAAATCCAATCGAGACGTATAGATTAGAGAAGGGGAGGGGAGGGCAGGGGAGGGTAGAATAGAACAGAGTAGAGTGGAATAGAAGAGATTAGAACAGAATAGAAGGAATAGAATCGAGTAGAATAGAGTGGAAAAGAGTAGAGTCGAATACAGTCGAATAGAGCCGACTAAGCTGAATAGAGACGAATGGAGCTGAATACAGCCGAAAAGAGCTGTATACTGCCGAATCACACCTAATCGAGCGGAATCAAGCAGAATCGCACTGACTGTCACCGAACAGCGTCGAATCGAATCAGGTCGAATCGAGTCGAGCCACATCGTTTTGAATCAAACAAGGTCAAATCGCTTCATATCGTGTCGAATCCCATGGAATCACGTCGAATAACTTCGAATCGTGTGAAACCTCAGAGAATCCTACTGAATCACGTCGAGTCGCATGGAATCTCATCAAATCCCTTCGGATCTTGCCGAATCCAGTCAAGTCACATCAAATCGCTTTGCACGGAATCGAATTGAATCCAATAGATTAAAGTAGGCTAGGTTCGGGTGGGGTGCCGTAGGGTCGGGTAGGGTAGAATAGAATAGAGTACAACAGAGTAGGAGAGAACAGAACAGAACAGAAAGAATACAACAGAACAGAATAGAGTCAAAGAGAGAGAACATAGCCGAATTGAGCCGAGTGGAGACAAAACGAGACGAATCACGTCCGGTTGCTTCGAATCGCGTCAAATCAAATCGAATCGATTAGAAGAGATGAGGGTAGGGAAGGGTAGAATAGAATAGAGGAAAATAGTGAAGAATGGTGTGGAATGGAATAGAATGGAATTGAACGGAGTCCAATAAAGACGGATAGATATGAATAGAGTACAAAAGAGTCTAATAGAGCAGAATAGGGCCGGATAGGGCCAAATAAGGCCTAATTGAGCAGAATCCAGCAGAATCGATGGAATTCGAGCCTAATCGAGCCGAATGGAGTGAAATGGAGTCAAGTCGAGCCGAATAGAGCCGATGCGAACTGAATCGAGCTGATTCAAGCCTAATCGCGTCAAATCGCGTGGAAATACGTCACATCGAATCTAATCAAATAGATTAGGGGAGGGGCGGGTGGGTAGAATAGAACAGAATAGTACAGAATAGAAAGAATAGAATATAGTACAGTAGGGTAGAGTAGAGAGAGTAAAGCAGAGAAGAGTAGAGCAGAGTAGAATTGAGTCAAATAGAGTCAAATAGTGCAGGATATAGCTGAAGAGAGCCAATTCTGGCCGAATCGAGTCACATGGAAACAAAACGAGATGAATCACACCGAATTGCTTCGAATCGCATCCAATCGAATAGATTAGAGTAACGTAGGGTAGAGTAGAACAGAATAGAGTAGAATAGCGTAGAATGGAGAAGAGTGGAGTCAAATGGAGTCGAACAGAGACAAATAGAGTAGAAAAGAGTCGAATCGAGCCAAATAGGGCCGAATAAGGCTGAACCGAGTGGAAACGAGCTGAATTGAAGCGATTCGAGCCAAATCGAGCTGAATCGAGCCGACTCAAGCATGATGGTGTCCAGTCGCATCGAAATGCTTTGAATCGAACCAAATGGAAGAGATTAGAACAGGTTAGGGTAGTTTATGATAGGAAGACTAGGGTAGATGCAAGTAGACTACATTAGAGTAGACAAGAGAAGGCTAGAGTAGAAGCCTAGACTAGTAAGCTGGACTAGTCAGCTAGACTAGTGGCATAGAGCAGTAGCCTAGACAACTAGTCTTGAATAGTACCCTCAGTCAGTAATCTGAACGAGTACCCTTGCCTTAACTAGTAGTCCTAACAAGTACCCTTGCCTTAAGCAGTAGTCTTCACTAGTACCCTTGCCTTCACTAGTAGTATGTCCTTAACAAGTAGCCTGAACGGGTACCCTTGCCTTAACCAGTACCCTCAACAAGTACCCATGCCTTAACTAGTAGCCTGGCCTTAACTAGTAGCCTGGCCTTAACTAGTAGCCTGAACTAGTACACTTGCCTTAAGGAGTACCCTTGCCCGAACTACTCCCCTTAATTAGGACCCTTATTGAGTAACCCTAAGTAGTAGAGTATGGTACGGTGGGGTAGCATAGGGTAGGGAAGCATACGGTGGAACAGAGAAAATAGAAGGAAATAGAATAGAACAGCATAGGTCAGGGTAGGTTAGCTTAGTGCAGGGTATGGTAGAGTAGCATAGGATGGAATAGAGAAAATAGAAAAGGAGACTAGAAAAGAGCAGACTAGATTAGGATAGGGTAGGGTGGGGGAGGGTTGTGTAGAATACAGTAGTGTAGAATGGAATAGAATGGTGTGGAATGGAGTCGAATGGATTCGAACAGAGATGAATAGAGTAGAAAAGAGTTGAAGAGAGCCGAATAACGCTGAATAGGACCAAATATGGCCGAAATGAGCCGAATCGAGTCGAGTCGACCAGATTCGGGATGAATGGAGCCTAGTGGAGCTGAAATGAGCCAAATAGAGACAAACTGAACCCAGCAAAATCGAGCCAAAACACACTTAATTGCATCCTATTGCATCGGATCTCGTCGAATTCCATCAAATCCCACCAAACCGCATCAAATCTCGCGGAATCTCACCGAATCCCGTCGAATTGTCTCAAATCGGGTCGAATGGTGTCCAACTGAATGGAATTGAATTAAATTGAATAGAGTAGTGTAGGTTAGGCTGGGATTCAGTAGGGAAGGGCACAGAAGAATAGAATAGAGTAGAACAGAAGAGAATACCAAGAGTAGAATGGAGTAGAGTTGAGTAGAGTGGAATAGTCAGAGTCGGGTAGTGCAGAATATAGATGAATAGATCCAATTCAAGCCGAATCGATTCGAATGGAGAGGAAAGGGAACAAATAGTGATGAATCGAATCGATTCGAATAGATTAGAGTAGGGTAGGGTAGAACAGAATAGAATAGAGTAGAAAAGAGTAGAATGGTGTGGAATGGAGTTGAATGGAGCCAAATAGAGACAAATAAAGTAGAAAGGGCTGAGTAGAGCTGAACAGGGCTGAATAAGGTTCACTCGAGCCTAATTATGCTGAATTGAGCAGAATCGAGACGAATTGACCCAATTCAAGCCAAATAGAGCTAAATCGAGCCGATTCAAGCCTAATCACATGGAATCGCGTCGAAATGCGTTGAATCGAATAGATTAGTGTAGAGAAGGGTACGGCAGGAGAGGCTAGACTACAACACAACAGAACACAATAGAAAGAAGAGAATAGAATTAAGTAGAGTCGGGTCCAGTAGAATAGAGTCAAATCGAGTTGACGAGAGCTGAAAAGAGCCAAACAGAGCTGAATACAGCCGAATTGACCAAATTCAAGGTGAATCGAGATGAATCATGTCCAGTCGTTTGAAATGTGTCGAATCGAATCAAATGGATTAGTGTGGGGAAGGTAAGGTTAGGGTAGGGTAGAGAAGAATAGAATAGAGTAGAATAGAACAGAACAGAAAGAATCGAGTAGACTAGAGTCACATAGAGTCAAATACTGCCAAAAAGAGCCGAATAGAGTGGAAAAGAGCTGAATAGAACCGAATCGAGTTTAATGGAGGAGAAAGGAGATGAATCGAGCCGATATGACCCGAATCAGGTCGAATTCCGTTCAAGTGTGTCGAATAGCATAGAACAGATTACAGTAGGCTAAGTTAGGGTAGGGTAGGGTAGAATAGAGTGCAGTAGAACAGAACAGAAGAGAAGAGAACACAACTGAAAGAATAGAATAGGGTCGAGACGAGCAGAGTATAGAAGAGTAGAGTAGAGTAGAGTCGAATATTGCCGAATAGAGCCAAAGACAGCCAAATAGAGCCCAAAAGAGCTAAATCGATAGAAACCAAGACAAATCACGCCGAATCCCGTGGAATCATGCTGTATCGCGTCGAATCCCGTCGAATTGCATTGAATCTGATCAGTTCCAATCCAATCCATTAGAATAGACTAGAGTAGGGTAGAGTCCAATACAATACAGTAGAGAATAGTTTAGGATGGAGTAGAATGGTGTAGCATGGAGTCGAGTGGAGTCGAAAAGAGATAATAGAGTTGAGTAGAGTCTAACAGAGCCGAATAGAGCCTATTCGAGCTGACTAGAGCCGAATGGAGCCGATTAGAGCTGAATCGAACCGATTTGAGCCGATTGGGGATGAATGGAGTGGAAAGGAGCCGATTTGAGCCGAATCGCATCGAGATGCGTGGAATCGAATCCAGTAGAATAGATTAGATTAGGGTAGGATGGAATAGAGTAGACTTGAACACAGTAGAAGAGAATGGAAAGAATACAATAGAATAGAGTAGAAAAGGGTAGAGCAGAGCAGAATAGTGTAGAGTAGAATAGAGTAGAGTAGAACAGAGTCGAATCAATCGGAATGGAGATGAAACGAGACAAATCGCGTCGAATGGCGTCAAATCCCATCGAATCAATTACAGTAGGGTATAGTAGAATAGCGTAGAATGGAGTAGAATGGTGTGCAATGGAATCGAGTAGAGTAGAAAAGAGCTGAAGAGAGCCGAAGAGGGCCGAAGAGGGCCAAATCGAGCTGAATTGAGCGAAATCGAGCCGAATCCAGTGAATCGAGCCTAATGGAGCCGAATCGAGCCTAATCAAGCCGAATCGACACTATTCGAGACAAATGGAGCCGAATGGACATGAATCACACCGATTCGGCCCCTAGTCGCGTCAAAATTTGTCGAATTCAATGGAATAGACTAGAGTAGGGGAGGTTCGGGTAGGCTAGGGTAGGGTAGAATGGAGTAGAATAGAATAAAACAGAACAGAACACAACAAAATAGAACAGAACAACACAGAACGAATACAGAAACGAGGAGGCTAGAGTAGAGTAGAGGGGAATAGAGTAGAGTAGAGTAGATTCGAACAGAGCCAAATCGAGCCGAATCGCGTCGAAATGGGTTGAATGAATCAAATCCAATCAAGTGGATTACAATACCTTAGAGTTGGGTAGCATAGGGTAGGGTAGAATAGAGTAGAATAGTACAGAACAGAGTAGAAACAATACAATAGAATAGAGAAGAGTTGACTAGAGTAGAATAGAGCTGAATAGAGCCAAATGCAGACGAAACGAGAGGAATCGTGTAGAAGCAATTAGAGCGGTGCTGGGTAGGGTAGAGCAGAATAGAGTAGAATAGTGTAGAATAGTGTGGAATGAATAGAATGGAGTAGAATGGAGTCCAATAGAAACGAATAGAGTAGAAAAGAGTCGAATAGAGCAGAATAGGGCCGAAGAACGCCAAATCGAGCAGATTCGAAGCGATTCAAGCCAAAACAAGCTGAATGGAGCCTAACTGAGCCGAATAGAGCCAAATCGAGCCGAATCGAGCCGACTCAAGCTTCATCGCCTCGAATCGCGTTCAATGCGTCAAATCCAATCGAGACGTATAGATTAGAGAAGGGGAGGGGAGGGCAGGGGAGGGTAGAATAGAACAGAGTAGAGTGGAATAGAAGAGATTAGAACAGAATAGAAGGAATAGAATCGAGTAGAATAGAGTGGAAAAGAGTAGAGTCGAATACAGTCGAATAGAGCCGACTAAGCTGAATAGAGACGAATGGAGCTGAATACAGCCGAAAAGAGCTGTATACTGCCGAATCACACCTAATCGAGCGGAATCAAGCAGAATCGCACTGACTGTCACCGAACAGCGTCGAATCGAATCAGGTCGAATCGAGTCGAGCCACATCGTTTTGAATCAAACAAGGTCAAATCGCTTCATATCGTGTCGAATCCCACGGAATCACGTCGAATAACTTCGAATCGTGTGAAACCTCAGAGAATCCTACTGAATCACGTCGAGTCGCATGGAATCTCATCAAATCCCTTCGGATCTTGCCGAATCCAGTCAAGTCCTATCAAATCGCTTTGCACGGAATCGAATTGAATCCAATAGATTAAAGTAGGCTAGGTTCGGGTGGGGTGCCGTAGGGTCGGGTAGGGTAGAATAGAATAGAGTACAACAGAGTAGGAGAGAACAGAACAGAACAGAAAGAATACAACAGAACAGAATAGAGTCAAAGAGAGAGAACATAGCCGAATTGAGCCGAGTGGAGACAAAACGAGACGAATCACGTCCGGTTGCTTCGAATAGCGTCAAATCAAATCGAATCGATTAGAAGAGATGAGGGTAGGGAAGGGTAGAATAGAATAGAGGAAAATAGTGAAGAATGGTGTGGAATGGAATAGAATGGAATTGAACGGAGTCCAATAAAGACGGATAGATATGAATAGAGTACAAAAGAGTCTAATAGAGCAGAATAGGGCCGGATAGGGCCAAATAAGGCCTAATTGAGCAGAATCCAGCAGAATCGATGGAATTCGAGCCTAATCGAGCCGAATGGAGTGAAATGGAGTCAAGTCGAGCCGAATAGAGCCGATGCGAACTGAATCGAGCTGATTCAAGCCTAATCGCGTCAAATCGCGTGGAAATACGTCACATCGAATCTAATCAAATAGATTAGGGGAGGGGCGGGTGGGTAGAATAGAACAGAATAGTACAGAATAGAAAGAATAGAATATAGTACAGTAGGGTAGAGTAGAGAGAGTAAAGCAGAGAAGAGTAGAGCAGAGTAGAATTGAGTCAAATAGAGTCAAATAGTGCAGGATATAGCTGAAGAGAGCCAATTCTGGCCGAATCGAGTCACATGGAAACAAAACGAGATGAATCACACCGAATTGCTTCGAATCGCATCCAATCGAATAGATTAGAGTAACGTAGGGTAGAGTAGAACAGAATAGAGTAGAATAGCGTAGAATGGAGAAGAGTGGAGTCAAATGGAGTCGAACAGAGACAAATAGAGTAGAAAAGAGTCGAATCGAGCCAAATAGGGCCGAATAAGGCTGAACCGAGTGGAAACGAGCTGAATTGAAGCGATTCGAGCCAAATCGAGCTGAATCGAGCCGACTCAAGCATGATGGTGTCCAGTCGCATCGAAATGCTTTGAATCGAACCAAATGGAAGAGATTAGAACAGGTTAGGGTAGTTTATGATAGGAAGACTAGGGTAGATGCAAGTAGACTACATTAGAGTAGACAAGAGAAGGCTAGAGTAGAAGCCTAGACTAGTAAGCTGGACTAGTCAGCTAGACTAGTGGCATAGAGCAGTAGCCTAGACAACTAGTCTTGAATAGTACCCTCAGTCAGTAATCTGAACGAGTACCCTTGCCTTAACTAGTAGTCCTAACAAGTACCCTTGCCTTAAGCAGTAGTCTTCACTAGTACCCTTGCCTTCACTAGTAGTATGTCCTTAACAAGTAGCCTGAACGGGTACCCTTGCCTTAACCAGTACCCTCAACAAGTACCCATGCCTTAACTAGTAGCCTGGCCTTAACTAGTAGCCTGGCCTTAACTAGTAGCCTGAACTAGTACACTTGCCTTAAGGAGTACCCTTGCCCGAACTACTCCCCTTAATTAGGACCCTTATTGAGTAACCCTAAGTAGTAGAGTATGGTACGGTGGGGTAGCATAGGGTAGGGAAGCATACGGTGGAACAGAGAAAATAGAAGGAAATAGAATAGAACAGCATAGGTCAGGGTAGGTTAGCTTAGTGCAGGGTATGGTAGAGTAGCATAGGATGGAATAGAGAAAATAGAAAAGGAGACTAGAAAAGAGCAGACTAGATTAGGATAGGGTAGGGTGGGGGAGGGTTGTGTAGAATACAGTAGTGTAGAATGGAATAGAATGGTGTGGAATGGAGTCGAATGGATTCGAACAGAGATGAATAGAGTAGAAAAGAGTTGAAGAGAGCCGAATAACGCTGAATAGGACCAAATATGGCCGAAATGAGCCGAATCGAGTCGAGTCGACCAGATTCGGGATGAATGGAGCCTAGTGGAGCTGAAATGAGCCAAATAGAGACAAACTGAACCCAGCAAAATCGAGCCAAAACACACTTAATTGCATCCTATTGCATCGGATCTCGTCGAATTCCATCAAATCCCACCAAACCGCATCAAATCTCGCGGAATCTCACCGAATCCCGTCGAATTGTCTCAAATCGGGTCGAATGGTGTCCAACTGAATGGAATTGAATTAAATTGAATAGATTAGAGTAGTGTAGGTTAGGCTGGGATTCAGTAGGGAAGGGCACAGAAGAATAGAATAGAGTAGAACAGAAGAGAATACCAAGAGTAGAATGGAGTAGAGTTGAGTAGAGTGGAATAGTCAGAGTCGGGTAGTGCAGAATATAGATGAATAGATCCAATTCAAGCCGAATCGATTCGAATGGAGAGGAAAGGGAACAAATAGTGATGAATCGAATAGATTAGAGTAGGGTAGGGTAGAACAGAATAGAATAGAGTAGAAAAGAGTAGAATGGTGTGGAATGGAGTTGAATGGAGCCAAATAGAGACAAATAAAGTAGAAAGGGCTGAGTAGAGCTGAACAGGGCTGAATAAGGTTCACTCGAGCCTAATTATGCTGAATTGAGCAGAATCGAGACGAATTGACCCAATTCAAGCCAAATAGAGCTAAATCGAGCCGATTCAAGCCTAATCACATGGAATCGCGTCGAAATGCGTTGAATCGAATAGATTAGTGTAGAGGAGGGTACGGCAGGAGAGGCTAGACTACAACACAACAGAACACAATAGAAAGAAGAGAATAGAATTAAGTAGAGTCGGGTCCAGTAGAATAGAGTCAAATCGAGTTGACGAGAGCTGAAAAGAGCCAAACAGAGCTGAATACAGCCGAATTGACCAAATTCAAGGTGAATCGAGATGAATCATGTCCAGTCGTTTGAAATGTGTCGAATCGAATCAAATGGATTAGTGTGGGGAAGGTAAGGTTAGGGTAGGGTAGAGAAGACTAGAATAGAGTAGAATAGAACAGAACAGAAAGAATCGAGTAGACTAGAGTCACATAGAGTCGAATACTGCCAAAAAGAGCCGAATAGAGTGGAAAAGAGCTGAATAGAACCGAATCGAGTTTAATGGAGGAGAAAGGAGATGAATCGAGCCGATATGACCCGAATCAGGTCGAATTCCGTTCAAGTGTGTCGAATAGCATAGAACAGATTACAGTAGGCTAGGTTAGGGTAGGGTAGGGTAGAATAGAGTGCAGTAGAACAGAACAGAAGAGAAGAGAACACAACTGAAAGAATAGAATAGGGTCGAGACGAGCAGAGTATAGAAGAGTAGAGTAGAGTAGAGTCGAATATTGCCGAATAGAGCCAAAGACAGCCAAATAGAGCCCAAAAGAGCTAAATCGATAGAAACCAAGACAAATCACGCCGAATCCCGTGGAATCATGCTGTATCGCGTCGAATCCCGTCGAATTGCATTGAATCTGATCAGTTCCAATCCAATCCATTAGAATAGACTAGAGTAGGGTAGAGTCCAATACAATACAGTAGAGAATAGTTTAGGATGGAGTAGAATGGTGTAGCATGCAGTCGAGTGGAGTCGAAAAGAGATAATAGAGTTGAGTAGAGTCTAACAGAGCCGAATAGAGCCTATTCGAGCTGACTAGAGCCGAATGGAGCCGATTAGAGCTGAATCGAACCGATTTGAGCCGATTGGGGATGAATGGAGTGGAAAGGAGCCGATTTGAGCCGAATCGCATCGAGATGCGTGGAATCGAATCCAGTAGAATAGATTAGATTAGGGTAGGATGGAATAGAGTAGACTTGAACACAGTAGAAGAGAATGGAAAGAATACAATAGAATAGAGTAGAAAAGGGTAGAGCAGAGCAGAATAGTGTAGAGTAGAATAGAGTAGAGTAGAACAGAGTCGAATCAATCGGAATGGAGATGAAACGAGACAAATCGCGTCGAATGGCGTCAAATCCCATCGAATCAATTACAGTAGGGTATAGTAGAATAGCGTAGAATGGAGTAGAATGGTGTGCAATGGAATCGAGTAGAGTAGAAAAGAGCTGAAGAGAGCCGAAGAGGGCCGAAGAGGGCCAAATCGAGCTGAATTGAGCGAAATCGAGCCGAATCCAGTGAATCGAGCCTAATGGAGCCGAATCGAGCCTAATCAAGCCGAATCGACACTATTCGAGACAAATGGAGCCGAATGGACATGAATCACACCGATTCGGCCCCTAGTCGCGTCAAAATTTGTCGAATTCAATGGAATAGACTAGAGTAGGGGAGGTTCGGGTAGGCTAGGGTAGGGTAGAATGGAGTAGAATAGAATAAAACAGAACAGAACACAACAAAATAGAACAGAACAACACAGAACGAATACAGAAACGAGGAGGCTAGAGTAGAGTAGAGGGGAATAGAGTAGAGTAGAGTAGATTCGAACAGAGCCAAATCGAGCCGAATCGCGTCGAAATGGGTTGAATGAATCAAATCCAATCAAGTGGATTACAATACCTTAGAGTTGGGTAGCATAGGGTAGGGTAGAATAGAGTAGAATAGTACAGAACAGAGTAGAAACAATACAATAGAATAGAGAAGAGTTGACTAGAGTAGAATAGAGCTGAATAGAGCCAAATGCAGACGAAACGAGAGGAATCGTGTAGAAGCAATTAGAGTGGTGCTGGGTAGGGTAGAGCAGAATAGAGTAGAATAGTGTAGAATAGTGTGGAATGAATAGAATGGAGTAGAATGGAGTCAAATAGAAACGAATAGAGTAGAAAAGAGTCGAATAGAGCAGAATAGGGCCGAAGAAGGCCAAATCGAGCAGATTCGAAGCGATTCAAGCCAAAACAAGCTGAATGGAGCCTAACAGAGCCGAATAGAGCCAAATCGAGCCGAATCGAGCCGACTCAAGCTTCATCGCCTCGAATCGCGTTCAATGCGTCAAATCCAATCGAGACGTATAGATTAGAGAAGGGGAGGGGAGGGCAGGGGAGGGTAGAATAGAACAGAGTAGAGTGGAATAGAAGAGATTAGAACAGAATAGAAGGAATAGAATCGAGTAGAATAGAGTGGAAAAGAGTAGAGTCGAATACAGTCGAATAGAGCCGACTAAGCTGAATAGAGACGAATGGAGCTGAATACAGCCGAAAAGAGCTGTATACTGCCGAATCACACCTAATCGAGCGGAATCAAGCAGAATCGCACTGACTGTCACCGAACAGCGTCGAATCGAATCAGGTCGAATCGAGTCGAGCCACATCGTTTTGAATCAAACAAGGTCAAATCGCTTCATATCGTGTCGAATCCCACGGAATCACGTCGAATAACTTCGAATCGTGTGAAACCTCAGAGAATCCTACTGAATCACGTCGAGTCGCATGGAATCTCATCAAATCCCTTCGGATCTTGCCGAATCCAGTCAAGTCCTATCAAATCGCTTTGCACGGAATCGAATTGAATCCAATAGATTAAAGTAGGCTAGGTTCGGGTGGGGTGCCGTAGGGTCGGGTAGAGTAGAATAGAATAGAGTACAACAGAGTAGGAGAGAACAGAACAGAACAGAAAGAATACAACAGAACAGAATAGAGTCAAAGAGAGAGAACATAGCCGAATTGAGCCGAGTGGAGACAAAACGAGACGAATCACGTCCGGTTGCTTCGAATCGCGTCAAATCAAATCGAATCGATTAGAAGAGATGAGGGTAGGGAAGGGTAGAATAGAATAGAGGAAAATAGTGAAGAATGGTGTGGAATGGAATAGAATGGAATTGAACGGAGTCCAATAAAGACGGATAGATATGAATAGAGTACAAAAGAGTCTAATAGAGCAGAATAGGGCCGGATAGGGCCAAATAAGGCCTAATTGAGCAGAATCCAGCAGAATCGATGGAATTCGAGCCTAATCGAGCCGAATGGAGTGAAATGGAGTCAAGTCGAGCCGAATAGAGCCGATGCGAACTGAATCGAGCTGATTCAAGCCTAATCGCGTCAAATCGCGTGGAAATACGTCACATCGAATCTAATCAAATAGATTAGGGGAGGGGCGGGTGGGTAGAATAGAACAGAATAGTACAGAATAGAAAGACTAGAATATAGTACAGTAGGGTGGAGTAGAGAGAGGAAAGCAGAGCAGAGTAGAATTGAGTCAAATAGAGTCAAATAGTGCAGGATATAGCTGAAGAGAGCCAATTCTGGCCGAATCGAGTCACATGGAAACAAAACGAGATGAATCACACCGAATTGCTTCGAATCGCATCCAATCGAATAGATTAGAGTAACGTAGGGTAGAGTAGAACAGAATAGAGTAGAATAGCGTAGAATGGAGAAGAGTGGAGTCAAATGGAGTCGAACAGAGACAAATAGAGTAGAAAAGAGTCGAATCGAGCCAAATAGGGCCGAATAAGGCTGAACCGAGTGGAAACGAGCTGAATTGAAGCGATTCGAGCCAAATCGAGCTGAATCGAGCCGACTCAAGCATGATGGTGTCCAGTCGCATCGAAATGCTTTGAATCGAACCAAATGGAAGAGATTAGAACAGGTTAGGGTAGTTTATGATAGGAAGACTAGGGTAGATGCAAGTAGACTACATTAGAGTAGACAAGAGAAGGCTAGAGTAGAAGCCTAGACTAGTAAGCTGGACTAGTCAGCTAGACTAGTGGCATAGAGCAGTAGCCTAGACAACTAGTCTTGAATAGTACCCTCAGTCAGTAATCTGAACGAGTACCCTTGCCTTAACTAGTAGTCCTAACAAGTACCCTTGCCTTAAGCAGTAGTCTTCACTAGTACCCTTGCCTTCACTAGTAGTATGTCCTTAACAAGTAGCCTGAACGGGTACCCTTGCCTTAACCAGTACCCTCAACAAGTACCCATGCCTTAACTAGTAGCCTGGCCTTAACTAGTAGCCTGGCCTTAACTAGTAGCCTGAACTAGTACACTTGCCTTAAGGAGTACCCTTGCCCGAACTACTCCCCTTAATTAGGACCCTTATTGAGTAACCCTAAGTAGTAGAGTATGGTACGGTGGGGTAGCATAGGGTAGGGAAGCATACGGTGGAACAGAGAAAATAGAAGGAAATAGAATAGAACAGCATAGGTCAGGGTAGGTTAGCTTAGTGCAGGGTATGGTAGAGTAGCATAGGATGGAATAGAGAAAATAGAAAAGGAGACTAGAAAAGAGCAGACTAGATTAGGATAGGGTAGGGTGGGGGAGGGTTGTGTAGAATACAGTAGTGTAGAATGGAATAGAATGGTGTGGAATGGAGTCGAATGGATTCGAACAGAGATGAATAGAGTAGAAAAGAGTTGAAGAGAGCCGAATAACGCTGAATAGGACCAAATATGGCCGAAATGAGCCGAATCGAGTCGAGTCGACCAGATTCGGGATGAATGGAGCCTAGTGGAGCTGAAATGAGCCAAATAGAGACAAACTGAACCCAGCAAAATCGAGCCAAAACACACTTAATTGCATCCTATTGCATCGGATCTCGTCGAATTCCATCAAATCCCACCAAACCGCATCAAATCTCGCGGAATCTCACCGAATCCCATCGAATTGTCTCAAATCGGGTCGAATGGTGTCCAACTGAATGGAATTGAATTAAATTGAATAGATTAGAGTAGTGTAGGTTAGGCTGGGATTCAGTAGGGAAGGGCACAGAAGAATAGAATAGAGTAGAACAGAAGAGAATACCAAGAGTAGAATGGAGTAGAGTTGAGTAGAGTGGAATAGTCAGAGTCGGGTAGTGCAGAATATAGATGAATAGATCCAATTCAAGCCGAATCGATTCGAATGGAGAGGAAAGGGAACAAGTCGTGATGAATCGAATCGATTCGAATAGATTAGAGTAGGGTAGGGTAGAACAGAATAGAATAGAGTAGAAAAGAGTAGAATGGTGTGGAATGGAGTTGAATGGAGCCAAATAGAGACAAATAAAGTAGAAAGGGCTGAGTAGAGCTGAACAGGGCTGAATAAGGTTCACTCGAGCCTAATTATGCTGAATTGAGCAGAATCGAGACGAATTGACCCAATTCAAGCCAAATAGAGCTAAATCGAGCCGATTCAAGCCTAATCACATGGAATCGCGTCGAAATGCGTTGAATCGAATAGATTAGTGTAGAGGAGGGTACGGCAGGAGAGGCTAGACTACAACACAACAGAACACAATAGAAAGAAGAGAATAGAATTAAGTAGAGTCGGGTCCAGTAGAATAGAGTCAAATCGAGTTGACGAGAGCTGAAAAGAGCCAAACAGAGCTGAATACAGCCGAATTGACCAAATTCAAGGTGAATCGAGATGAATCATGTCCAGTCGTTTGAAATGTGTCGAATCGAATCAAATGGATTAGTGTGGGGAAGGTAAGGTTAGGGTAGGGTAGAGAAGAATAGAATAGAGTAGAATAGAACAGAACAGAAAGAATCGAGTAGACTAGAGTCACATAGAGTCGAATACTGCCAAAAAGAGCCGAATAGAGTGGAAAAGAGCTGAATAGAACCGAATCGAGTTTAATGGAGGAGAAAGGAGATGAATCGAGCCGATATGACCCGAATCAGGTCGAATTCCGTTCAAGTGTGTCGAATAGCATAGAACAGATTACAGTAGGCTAGGTTAGGGTAGGGTAGGGTAGAATAGAGTGCAGTAGAACAGAACAGAAGAGAAGAGAACACAACTGAAAGAATAGAATAGGGTCGAGACGAGCAGAGTATAGAAGAGTAGAGTAGAGTAGAGTCGAATATTGCCGAATAGAGCCAAAGACAGCCAAATAGAGCCCAAAAGAGCTAAATCGATAGAAACCAAGACAAATCACGCCGAATCCCGTGGAATCATGCTGTATCACGTCGAATCCCGTCGAATTGCATTGAATCTGATCAGTTCCAATCCAATCCATTAGAATAGACTAGAGTAGGGTAGAGTCCAATACAATACAGTAGAGAATAGTTTAGGATGGAGTAGAATGGTGTAGCATGCAGTCGAGTGGAGTCGAAAAGAGATAATAGAGTTGAGTAGAGTCTAACAGAGCCGAATAGAGCCTATTCGAGCTGACTAGAGCCGAATGGAGCCGATTAGAGCTGAATCGAACCGATTTGAGCCGATTGGGGATGAATGGAGTGGAAAGGAGCCGATTTGAGCTGAATCGCATCGAGATGCGTGGAATCGAATCCAGTAGAATAGATTAGATTAGGGTAGGATGGAATAGAGTAGACTTGAACACAGTAGAAGAGAATGGAAAGAATACAATAGAATAGAGTAGAAAAGGGTAGAGCAGAGCAGAATAGTGTAGAGTAGAATAGAGTAGAGTAGAACAGAGTCGAATCAATCGGAATGGAGATGAAACGAGACAAATCGCGTCGAATGGCGTCAAATCCCATCGAATCAATTACAGTAGGGTATAGTAGAATAGCGTAGAATGGAGTAGAATGGTGTGCAATGGAATCGAGTAGAGTAGAAAAGAGCTGAAGAGAGCCGAAGAGGGCCGAAGAGGGCCAAATCGAGCTGAATTGAGCGAAATCGAGCCGAATCCAGTGAATCGAGCCTAATGGAGCCGAATCGAGCCTAATCAAGCCGAATCGACACTATTCGAGACAAATGGAGCCGAATGGACATGAATCACACCGATTCGGCCCCTAGTCGCGTCAAAATTTGTCGAATTCAATGGAATAGACTAGAGTAGGGGAGGTTCGGGTAGGCTAGGGTAGGGTAGAATGGAGTAGAATAGAATAAAACAGAACAGAACACAACAAAATAGAACAGAACAACACAGAACGAATACAGAAACGAGGAGGCTAGAGTAGAGTAGAGGGGAATAGAGTAGAGTAGAGTAGATTCGAACAGAGCCAAATCGAGCCGAATCGCGTCGAAATGGGTTGAATGAATCAAATCCAATCAAGTGGATTACAATACCTTAGAGTTGGGTAGCATAGGGTAGGGTAGAATAGAGTAGAATAGTACAGAACAGAGTAGAAACAATACAATAGAATAGAGAAGAGTTGACTAGAGTAGAATAGAGCTGAATAGAGCCAAATGCAGACGAAACGAGAGGAATCGTGTAGAAGCAATTAGAGCGGTGCTGGGTAGGGTAGAGCAGAATAGAGTAGAATAGTGTAGAATAGTGTGGAATGAATAGAATGGAGTAGAATGGAGTCAAATAGAAACGAATAGAGTAGAAAAGAGTCGAATAGAGCAGAATAGGGCCGAAGAAGGCCAAATCGAGCAGATTCGAAGCGATTCAAGCCAAAACAAGCTGAATGGAGCCTAACTGAGCCGAATAGAGCCAAATCGAGCCGAATCGAGCCGACTCAAGCTTCATCGCCTCGAATCGCGTTCAATGCGTCAAATCCAATCGAGACGTATAGATTAGAGAAGGGGAGGGGAGGGCAGGGGAGGGTAGAATAGAACAGAGTAGAGTGGAATAGAAGAGATTAGAACAGAATAGAAGGAATAGAATCGAGTAGAATAGAGTGGAAAAGAGTAGAGTCGAATACAGTCGAATAGAGCCGACTAAGCTGAATAGAGACGAATGGAGCTGAATACAGCCGAAAAGAGCTGTATACTGCCGAATCACACCTAATCGAGCGGAATCAAGCAGAATCGCACTGACTGTCACCGAACAGCGTCGAATCGAATCAGGTCGAATCGAGTCGAGCCACATCGTTTTGAATCAAACAAGGTCAAATCGCTTCATATCGTGTCGAATCCCACGGAATCACGTCGAATAACTTCGAATCGTGTGAAACCTCAGAGAATCCTACTGAATCACGTCGAGTCGCATGGAATCTCATCAAATCCCTTCGGATCTTGCCGAATCCAGTCAAGTCCTATCAAATCGCTTTGCACGGAATCGAATTGAATCCAATAGATTAAAGTAGGCTAGGTTCGGGTGGGGTGCCGTAGGGTCGGGTAGGGTAGAATAGAATAGAGTACAACAGAGTAGGAGAGAACAGAACAGAACAGAAAGAATACAACAGAACAGAATAGAGTCAAAGAGAGAGAACATAGCCGAATTGAGCCGAGTGGAGACAAAACGAGACGAATCACGTCCGGTTGCTTCGAATCGCGTCAAATCAAATCGAATCGATTAGAAGAGATGAGGGTAGGGAAGGGTAGAATAGAATAGAGGAAAATAGTGAAGAATGGTGTGGAATGGAATAGAATGGAATTGAACGGAGTCCAATAAAGACGGATAGATATGAATAGAGTACAAAAGAGTCTAATAGAGCAGAATAGGGCCGGATAGGGCCAAATAAGGCCTAATTGAGCAGAATCCAGCAGAATCGATGGAATTCGAGCCTAATCGAGCCGAATGGAGTGAAATGGAGTCAAATCGAGCCGAATAGAGCCGATGCGAACTGAATCGAGCTGATTCAAGCCTAATCGCGTCAAATCGCGTGGAAATACGTCACATCGAATCTAATCAAATAGATTAGGGGAGGGGCGGGTGGGTAGAATAGTACAGAATAGAAAGAATAGAATATAGTACAGTAGGGTAGAGTAGAGAGAGTAAAGCAGAGAAGAGTAGAGCAGAGTAGAATTGAGTCAAATAGAGTCAAATAGTGCAGGATATAGCTGAAGAGAGCCAATTCTGGCCGAATCGAGTCACATGGAAACAAAACGAGATGAATCACACCGAATTGCTTCGAATCGCATCCAATCGAATAGATTAGAGTAACGTAGGGTAGAGTAGAACAGAATAGAGTAGAATAGCGTAGAATGGAGAAGAGTGGAGTCAAATGGAGTCGAACAGAGACAAATAGAGTAGAAAAGAGTCGAATCGAGCCAAATAGGGCCGAATAAGGCTGAACCGAGTGGAAACGAGCTGAATTGAAGCGATTCGAGCCAAATCGAGCTGAATCGAGCCGACTCAAGCATGATGGTGTCCAGTCGCATCGAAATGCTTTGAATCGAACCAAATGGAAGAGATTAGAACAGGTTAGGGTAGTTTATGATAGGAAGACTAGGGTAGATGCAAGTAGACTACATTAGAGTAGACAAGAGAAGGCTAGAGTAGAAGCCTAGACTAGTAAGCTGGACTAGTCAGCTAGACTAGTGGCATAGAGCAGTAGCCTAGACAACTAGTCTTGAATAGTACCCTCAGTCAGTAATCTGAACGAGTACCCTTGCCTTAACTAGTAGTCCTAACAAGTACCCTTGCCTTAACCAGTAGTCTTCACTAGTACCCTTGCCTTCACTAGTAGTATGTCCTTAACAAGTAGCCTGAACGGGTACCCTTGCCTTAACCAGTACCCTCAACAAGTACCCATGCCTTAACTAGTAGCCTGGCCTTAACTAGTAGCCTGGCCTTAACTAGTAGCCTGAACTAGTACACTTGCCTTAAGGAGTACCCTTGCCCGAACTACTCCCCTTAATTAGGACCCTTATTGAGTAACCCTAAGTAGTAGAGTATGGTACGGTGGGGTAGCATAGGGTAGGGAAGCATACGGTGGAACAGAGAAAATAGAAGGAAATAGAATAGAACAGCATAGGTCAGGGTAGGTTAGCTTAGTGCAGGGTATGGTAGAGTAGCATAGGATGGAATAGAGAAAATAGAAAAGGAGACTAGAAAAGAGCAGACTAGATTAGGATAGGGTAGGGTGGGGGAGGGTTGTGTAGAATACAGTAGTGTAGAATGGAATAGAATGGTGTGGAATGGAGTCGAATGGATTCGAACAGAGATGAATAGAGTAGAAAAGAGTTGAAGAGAGCCGAATAACGCTGAATAGGACCAAATATGGCCGAAATGAGCCGAATCGAGTCGAGTCGACCAGATTCGGGATGAATGGAGCCTAGTGGAGCTGAAATGAGCCAAATAGAGACAAACTGAACCCAGCAAAATCGAGCCAAAACACACTTAATTGCATCCTATTGCATCGGATCTCGTCGAATTCCATCAAATCCCACCAAACCGCATCAAATCTCGCGGAATCTCACCGAATCCCATCGAATTGTCTCAAATCGGGTCGAATGGTGTCCAACTGAATGGAATTGAATTAAATTGAATAGATTAGAGTAGTGTAGGTTAGGCTGGGATTCAGTAGGGAAGGGCACAGAAGAATAGAATAGAGTAGAACAGAAGAGAATACCAAGAGTAGAATGGAGTAGAGTTGAGTAGAGTGGAATAGTCAGAGTCGGGTAGTGCAGAATATAGATGAATAGATCCAATTCAAGCCGAATCGATTCGAATGGAGAGGAAAGGGAACAAGTCGTGATGAATCGAATCGATTCGAATAGATTAGAGTAGGGTAGGGTAGAACAGAATAGAATAGAGTAGAAAAGAGTAGAATGGTGTGGAATGGAGTTGAATGGAGCCAAATAGAGACAAATAAAGTAGAAAGGGCTGAGTAGAGCTGAACAGGGCTGAATAAGGTTCACTCGAGCCTAATTATGCTGAATTGAGCAGAATCGAGACGAATTGACCCAATTCAAGCCAAATAGAGCTAAATCGAGCCGATTCAAGCCTAATCACATGGAATCGCGTCGAAATGCGTTGAATCGAATAGATTAGTGTAGAGGAGGGTACGGCAGGAGAGGCTAGACTACAACACAACAGAACACAATAGAAAGAAGAGAATAGAATTAAGTAGAGTCGGGTCCAGTAGAATAGAGTCAAATCGAGTTGACGAGAGCTGAAAAGAGCCAAACAGAGCTGAATACAGCCGAATTGACCAAATTCAAGGTGAATCGAGATGAATCATGTCCAGTCGTTTGAAATGTGTCGAATCGAATCAAATGGATTAGTGTGGGGAAGGTAAGGTTCGGGGAGGGTAGAGAAGACTAGAATAGAGTAGAATAGAACAGAACAGAAAGAATCGAGTAGACTAGAGTCACATAGAGTCGAATACTGCCAAAAAGAGCCGAATAGAGTGGAAAAGAGCTGAATAGAACCGAATCGAGTTTAATGGAGGAGAAAGGAGATGAATCGAGCCGATATGACCCGAATCAGGTCGAATTCCGTTCAAGTGTGTCGAATAGCATAGAACAGATTAAAGTAGGCTAAGTTAGGGTAGGGTAGGGTAGAATAGAGTGCAGTAGAACAGAACAGAAGAGAAGAGAACACAACTGAAAGAATAGAATAGGGTCGAGACGAGCAGAGTATAGAAGAGTAGAGTAGAGTAGAGTCGAATATTGCCGAATAGAGCCAAAGACAGCCAAATAGAGCCCAAAAGAGCTAAATCGATAGAAACCAAGACAAATCACGCCGAATCCCGTGGAATCATGCTGTATCGCGTCGAATCCCGTCGAATTGCATTGAATCTGATCAGTTCCAATCCAATCCATTAGAATAGACTAGAGTAGGGTAGAGTCCAATACAATACAGTAGAGAATAGTTTAGGATGGAGTAGAATGGTGTAGCATGCAGTCGAGTGGAGTCGAAAAGAGATAATAGAGTTGAGTAGAGTCTAACAGAGCCGAATAGAGCCTATTCGAGCTGACTAGAGCCGAATGGAGCCGATTAGAGCTGAATCGAACCGATTTGAGCCGATTGGGGATGAATGGAGTGGAAAGGAGCCGATTTGAGCTGAATCGCATCGAGATGCGTGGAATCGAATCCAGTAGAATAGATTAGATTAGGGTAGGATGGAATAGAGTAGACTTGAACACAGTAGAAGAGAATGGAAAGAATACAATAGAATAGAGTAGAAAAGGGTAGAGCAGAGCAGAATAGTGTAGAGTAGAATAGAGTAGAGTAGAACAGAGTCGAATCAATCGGAATGGAGATGAAACGAGACAAATCGCGTCGAATGGCGTCAAATCCCATCGAATCAATTACAGTAGGGTATAGTAGAATAGCGTAGAATGGAGTAGAATGGTGTGCAATGGAATCGAGTAGAGTAGAAAAGAGCTGAAGAGAGCCGAAGAGGGCCGAAGAGGGCCAAATCGAGCTGAATTGAGCGAAATCGAGCCGAATCCAGTGAATCGAGCCTAATGGAGCCGAATCGAGCCTAATCAAGCCGAATCGACACTATTCGAGACAAATGGAGCCGAATGGACATGAATCACACCGATTCGGCCCCTAGTCGCGTCAAAATTTGTCGAATTCAATGGAATAGACTAGAGTAGGGGAGGTTCGGGTAGGCTAGGGTAGGGTAGAATGGAGTAGAATAGAATAAAGCAGAACAGAACACAACAAAATAGAACAGAACAACACAGAACGAATACAGAAACGAGGAGGCTAGAGTAGAGTAGAGGGGAATAGAGTAGAGTAGAGTAGATTCGATCAGAGCCAAATCGAGCCGAATCGCGTCGAAATGGGTTGAATGAATCAAATCCAATCAAGTGGATTACAATACCTTAGAGTTGGGTAGCATAGGGTAGGGTAGAATAGAGTAGAATAGTACAGAACAGAGTAGAAACAATACAATAGAATAGAGAAGAGTTGACTAGAGTAGAATAGAGCTGAATAGAGCCAAATGCAGACGAAACGAGAGGACTCGTGTAGAGGCACTTAGAGTAAATTAGAGTGGTGTTGGGTAGGGTAGAGCAGAAGAGAGTAGAATAGTGTAGAACAGTGTGGAATGAATAGAATGGAGTAGAATGGAGTCAAATAGAAACGAACAGAGTAGAAAAGAGTCGAATAGAGCAGAATAGGGCCGAAGAACGCCAAATCGAGCAGATTCGAAGCGATTCGAGCCAAAACAAGCTGAATGGAGCCTAACTGAGCCGAATAGAGCCAAATCGAGCCGAATCGAGCCGACTCAAGCTTCATCGCCTCGAATCGCGTTCAATGCGTCAAATCCAATCGAGACGTATAGATTAGAGAAGGGGAGGGGAGGGCAGGGGAGGGTAGAATAGAACAGAGTAGAGTGGAATAGAAGAGATTAGAACAGAATAGAAGGAATAGAATCGAGTAGAATAGAGTGGAAAAGAGTAGAGTCGAATACAGTCGAATAGAGCCGACTAAGCTGAATAGAGACGAATGGAGCTGAATAGAGCCGAAAAGAGCTGTATACTGCCGAATCACACCTAATCGAGCGGAATCAAGCAGAATCGCACTGACTGTCACCGAACAGCGTCGAATCGAATCAGGTCGAATCGAGTCGAGCCACATCGTTTTGAATCAAACAAGGTCAAATCGCTTCATATCGTGTCGAATCCCATGGAATCACGTCGAATAACTTCGAATCGTGTGAAACCTCAGAGAATCCTACTGAATCACGTTGAGTCGCATGGAATCTCATCAAATCCCTTCGGATCTTGCCGAATCCAGTCAAGTCACATCAAATCGCTTTGCACGGAATCGAATTGAATCCAATAGATTAAAGTAGGCTAGGTTCGGGTGGGGTGCCGTAGGGTCGGGTAGGGTAGAATAGAATAGAGTACAACAGAGTAGGAGAGAACAGAACAGAACAGAAAGAATACAACAGAACAGAATAGAGTCAAAGAGAGAGAACATAGCCGAATTGAGCCGAGTGGAGACAAAACGAGACGAATCACGTCCGGTTGCTTCGAATCGCGTCAAATCAAATCGAATCGATTAGAAGAGATGAGGGTAGGGAAGGGTAGAATAGAATAGAGGAAAATAGTGAAGAATGGTGTGGAATGGAATAGAATGGAATTGAACGGAGCCCAATAAAGACGGACAGATATGAATAGAGTACAAAAGAGTCTAATAGAGCAGAATAGGGCCGGATAGGGCCAAATAAGGCCTAATTGAGCAGAATCCAGCAGAATCGATGGAATTCGAGCCTAATCGAGCCGAATGGAGTGAAATGGAGTCAAGTCGAGCCGAATAGAGCCGATGCGAACTGAATCGAGCTGATTCAAGCCTAATCGCGTCAAATCGCGTGGAAATACGTCACATCGAATCTAATCAAATAGATTAGGGGAGGGGCGGGTGGGTAGAATAGAACAGAATAGTACAGAATAGAAAGACTAGAATATAGTACAGTAGGGTGGAGTAGAGAGAGTAAAGCAGAGCAGAGTAGAATTGAGTCAAATAGAGTCAAATAGTGCAGGACATAGCTGAATAGAGCCCATTCTGGCCGAATCGAGTCAAATGGAAACAAAACGAGAGGAATCACACCGAATTGCTTCGAATCGCATCCAGTCGAATAGATTAGAGTAACGTAGGGTAGAGTAGAACAGAATAGAGTAGAATAGCGTAGAATGGAGAAGAGTGGAGTCAAATGGAGTCGAACAGAGACAAATAGAGTAGAAAAGAGTCGAATCGAGCCAAATAGGGCCGAATAAGGCTGAACCGAGTGGAAACGAGCTGAATTGAAGCGATTCGAGCCAAATCGAGCTGAATCGAGCCGACTCAAGCATGATGGTGTCCAGTCGCATCGAAATGCTTTGAATCGAACCAAATGGAAGAGATTAGAACAGGTTAGGGTAGTTTATGATAGGAAGACTAGGATAGATGCAAGTAGACTACATTAGAGTAGACAAGAGAAGGCTAGAGTAGAAGCCTAGACTAGTAAGCTGGACTAGTCAGCTAGACTAGTGGCATAGAGCAGTAGCCTAGACAACTAGTCTTGAATAGTACCCTCAGTCAGTAATCTGAACGAGTACCCTTGCCTTAACTAGTAGTCCTAACAAGTACCCTTGCCTTAACCAGTAGTCTTCACTAGTACCCTTGCCTTCACTAGTAGTATGTCCTTAACAAGTAGCCTGAACGGGTACCCTTGCCTTAACCAGTACCCTCAACAAGTACCCACGCCTTAACTAGTAGCCTGGCCTTAACTAGTACCCTGGCCTTAACTAGTAGCCTGAACTAGTACACTTGCCTTAAGGAGTACCCTTGCCCGAACTACTCCCCTTAATTAGGACCCTTATTGAGTAACCCTAAGTAGTAGAGTATGGTACGGTGGGGTAGCATAGGGTAGGGAAGCCTACGGTGGAACAGAGAAAATAGAAGGAAATAGAATAGAACAGCATAGGTCAGGGTAGGTTAGCTTAGTGCAGGGTATGGTAGAGTAGCATAGGATGGAATAGAGAAAATAGAAAAGGAGACTAGAAAAGAGCAGACTAGATTAGGATAGGGTAGGGTGGGGGAGGGTTGTGTAGAATACAGTAGTGTAGAATGGAATAGAATGGTGTGGAATGGAGTCGAATGGATTCGAACAGAGATGAATAGAGTAGAAAAGAGTTGAAGAGAGCCGAATAACGCTGAATAGGACCAAATATGGCCGAAATGAGCCGAATCGAGTCGAGTCGACCAGATTCGGGATGAATGGAGCCTAGTGGAGCTGAAATGAGCCAAATAGAGACAAACTGAACCCAGCAAAATCGAGCCAAAACACACTTAATTGCATCCTATTGCATCGGATCTCGTCGAATTCCATCAAATCCCACCAAACCGCATCAAATCTCGCGGAATCTCACCGAATCCCATCGAATTGTCTCAAATCGGGTCGAATGGTGTCCAACTGAATGGAATTGAATTAAATTGAATAGATTAGAGTAGTGTAGGTTAGGCTGGGATTCAGTAGGGAAGGGCACAGAAGAATAGAATAGAGTAGAACAGAAGAGAATACCAAGAGTAGAATGGAGTAGAGTTGAGTAGAGTGGAATAGTCAGAGTCGGGTAGTGCAGAATATAGATGAATAGATCCAATTCAAGCCGAATCGATTCGAATGGAGAGGAAAGGGAACAAATCGTGATGAATCGAATCGATTCGAATAGATTAGAGTAGGGTAGGGTAGAACAGAATAGAATAGAGTAGAAAAGAGTAGAATGGTGTGGAATGGAGTTGAATGGAGCCAAATAGAGACAAATAAAGTAGAAAGGGCTGAGTAGAGCTGAACAGGGCTGAATAAGGTTCACTCGAGCCTAATTATGCTGAATTGAGCAGAATCGAGACGAATTGACCCAATTCAAGCCAAATAGAGCTAAATCGAGCCGATTCAAGCCTAATCACATGGAATCGCGTCGAAATGCGTTGAATCGAATAGATTAGTGTAGAGGAGGGTACGGCCGGAGAGGCTAGACTACAACACAACAGAACACAATAGAAAGAAGAGAATAGAATTAAGTAGAGTCGGGTCCAGTAGAATAGAGTCAAATCGAGTTGACGAGAGCTGAAAAGAGCCAAACAGAGCTGAATACAGCCGAATTGACCAAATTCAAGGTGAATCGAGATGAATCATGTCCAGTCGTTTGAAATGTGTCGAATCGAATCAAATGGATTAGTGTGGGGAAGGTAAGGTTCGGGGAGGGTAGAGAAGACTAGAATAGAGTAGAATAGAACAGAACAGAAAGAATCGAGTAGACTAGAGTCACATAGAGTCGAATACTGCCAAAAAGAGCCGAATAGAGTGGAAAAGAGCTGAATAGAACCGAATCGAGTTTAATGGAGGAGAAAGGAGATGAATCGAGCCGATATGAGCCGAATCAGGTCGAATTCCGTTCAAGTGTGTCGAATAGCATAGAACAGATTACAGTAGGCTAAGTTAGGGTAGGGTAGGGTAGAATAGAGTGCAGTAGAACAGAACAGAAGAGAAGAGAACACAACTGAAAGAATAGAATAGGGTCGAGACGAGCAGAGTATAGAAGAGTAGAGTAGAGTAGAGTCGAATATTGCCGAATAGAGCCAAAGACAGCCAAATAGAGCCCAAAAGAGCTAAATCGATAGAAACCAAGACAAATCACGCCGAATCCCGTGGAATCGTGCTCTATCGCGTCGAATCCCGTCGAATTGCATTGAATCTGATCAGTTCCAATCCAATCCAATCCATTAGAATAGACTAGAGTAGGGTAGAGTCCAATACAATACAGTAGAGAATAGTTTAGGATGGAGTAGAATGGTGTAGCATGGAGTCGAGTGGAGTCGAAAAGAGATAATAGAGTTGAGTAGAGTCTAACAGAGTCGAATAGAGCCTATTCGAGCTGACTAGAGCCGAATGGAGCCGATTAGAGCTGAATCGAACCGATTTGAGCCGATTGGGGATGAATGGAGTGGAAAGGAGCCGATTTGAGCCGAATCGCATCGAGATGCGTGGAATCGAATCCAGTAGAATAGATTAGATTAGGGTAGGATGGAATAGAGTAGACTTGAACACAGTAGAAGAGAATGGAAAGAATACAATAGAATAGAGTAGAAAAGGGTAGAGCAGAGCAGAATAGTGTAGAGTAGAATAGAGTAGAGTAGAACAGAGTCGAATCAAGCTGAATGGAGATGAAACGAGACAAATCGCGTCGGATGGCGTCGAATCCCTTCGAATCAATTACAGTAGGGTATAGTAGAATAGCGTAGAATGGAGTGGAATGGTGTGCAATGGAATCGAGTAGAGTAGAAAAGAGCTGAAGAGAGCCGAAGAGGGCCGAAGAGGGCCAAATCGAGCTGAATTGAGCGAAATCGAGCCGAATCCAGTGAATCGAGCCTAATGGAGCCGAATCGAGCCTAATCAAGCCGAATCGACACTATTCGAGACAAATGGAGCTGAATGGACATGAATCACACCGATTCGGCCCCTAGTCACGTCAAAATTTGTTGAATTCAATTGAATAGACTAGAGTAGGGGAGGTTCGGGTAGGCTAGGGTAGGGTAGAATGGAGTAGAATAGAATAAAGCAGAACAGAACACAACAAAATAGAACAGAACAACACAGAACGAATACAGAAACGAGGAGGCTAGAGTAGAGTAGAGGGGAATAGAGTAGAGTAGAATAGATTCGAACAGAGCCAAATCGAGCTGAATCGCGTCGAAATGGGTTGAATCAAATCCAATCAAATGGATTACAGTACCTTAGAGTTGGGTAGCGTAGGGTAGGGTAGAATAGAGTAGACTAGTACAGAACAGAGTAGAAACAATACAATAGAATAGAGAAGATTAGACTACAGTAGAATAGAGCTGAATAGAGCCAAATGCAGACGAAACGAGAGGACTCGTGTAGAGGCACTTAGAGTAAATTAGAGTGGTGTTGGGTAGGGTAGAGCAGAATAGAGTAGAATAGTGTAGAACAGTGTGGAATGAATAGAATGGAGTAGAATGGAGTCAAATAGAAACGAACAGAGTAGAAAAGAGTCGAATAGAGCAGAATAGGGCCGAAGAACGCCAAATCGAGCAGATTCGAAGCGATTCGAGCCAAAACAAGCTGAATGGAGCCTAACTGAGCCGAATAGAGCCAAATCGAGCCGAATCGAGCCGACTCAAGCTTCATCGCCTCGAATCGCGTTCAATGCGTCAAATCCAATCGAGACGTATAGATTAGAGAAGGGGAGGGGAGGGCAGGGGAGGGTAGAATAGAACAGAGTAGAGTGGAATAGAAGAGATTAGAACAGAATAGAAGGAATAGAATCGAGTAGAATAGAGTGGAAAAGAGTAGAGTCGAATACAGTCGAATAGAGCCGACTAAGCTGAATAGAGACGAATGGAGCTGAATACAGCCGAAAAGAGCTGTATACTGCCGAATCACACCTAATCGAGCGGAATCAAGCAGAATCGCACTGACTGTCACCGAACAGCGTCGAATCGAATCAGGTCGAATCGAGTCGAGCCACATCGTTTTGAATCAAACAAGGTCAAATCGCTTCATATCGTGTCGAATCCCACGGAATCACGTCGAATAACTTCGAATCGTGTGAAACCTCAGAGAATCCTACTGAATCACGTCGAGTCACATGGAATCTCATCAAATCCCTTCGGATCTTGCCGAATCCAGTCAAGTCACATCAAATCGCTTTGCACGGAATCGAATTGAATCCAATAGATTAAAGTAGGCTAGGTTCGGGTGGGGTGCCGTAGGGTCGGGTAGGGTAGAATAGAATAGAGTACAACAGAGTAGGAGAGAACAGAACAGAACAGAAAGAATACAACAGAACAGAATAGAGTCAAAGAGAGAGAACATAGCCGAATTGAGCCGAGTGGAGACAAAACGAGACGAATCACGTCCGGTTGCTTCGAATCGCGTCAAATCAAATCGAATCGATTAGAAGAGATGAGGGTAGGGAAGGGTAGAATAGAATAGAGGAAAATAGTGAAGAATGGTGTGGAATGGAATAGAATGGAATTGAACGGAGTCCAATAAAGACGGATAGATATGAATAGAGTACAAAAGAGTCTAATAGAGCAGAATAGGGCCGGATAGGGCCAAATAAGGCCTAATTGAGCAGAATCCAGCAGAATCGATGGAATTCGAGCCTAATCGAGCCGAATGGAGTGAAATGGAGTCAAGTCGAGCCGAATAGAGCCGATGCGAACTGAATCGAGCTGATTCAAGCCTAATCGCGTCAAATCGCGTGGAAATACGTCACATCGAATCTAATCAAATAGATTAGGGGAGGGGCGGGTGGGTAGAATAGAACAGAATAGTACAGAATAGAAAGACTAGAATATAGTACAGTAGGGTGGAGTAGAGAGAGTAAAGCAGAGCAGAGTAGAATTGAGTCAAATAGAGTCAAATAGTGCAGGACATAGCTGAATAGAGCCCATTCTGGCCGAATCGAGTCAAATGGAAACAAAACGAGAGGAATCACACCGAATTGCTTCGAATCGCATCCAGTCGAATAGATTAGAGTAACGTAGGGTAGAGTAGAACAGAATAGAGTAGAATAGCGTAGAATGGAGAAGAGTGGAGTCAAATGGAGTCGAACAGAGACAAATAGAGTAGAAAAGAGTCGAATCGAGCCAAATAGGGCCGAATAAGGCTGAACCGAGTGGAAACGAGCTGAATTGAAGCGATTCGAGCCAAATCGAGCTGAATCGAGCCGACTCAAGCATGATGGTGTCCAGTCGCATCGAAATGCTTTGAATCGAACCAAATGGAAGAGATTAGAACAGGTTAGGGTAGTTTATGATAGGAAGACTAGGGTAGATGCAAGTAGACTACATTAGAGTAGACAAGAGAAGGCTAGAGTAGAAGCCTAGACTAGTAAGCTGGACTAGTCAGCTAGACTAGAGGCATAGAGCAGTAGCCTAGACAACTAGTCTTGAATAGTACCCTCAGTCAGTAATCTGAACGAGTACCCTTGCCTTAACTAGTAGTCCTAACAAGTACCCTTGCCTTAACCAGTAGTCTTCACTAGTACCCTTGCCTTCACTAGTAGTATGTCCTTAACAAGTAGCCTGAACGGGTACCCTTGCCTTAACCAGTACCCTCAACAAGTACCCACGCCTTAACTAGTAGCCTGGCCTTAACTAGTACCCTGGCCTTAACTAGTAGCCTGAACTAGTACACTTGCCTTAAGGAGTACCCTTGCCCGAACTACTCCCCTTAATTAGGACCCTTATTGAGTAACCCTAAGTAGTAGAGTATGGTACGGTGGGGTAGCATAGGGTAGGGAAGCCTACGGTGGAACAGAGAAAATAGAAGGAAATAGAATAGAACAGCATAGGTCAGGGTAGGTTAGCTTAGTGCAGGGTATGGTAGAGTAGCATAGGATGGAATAGAGAAAATAGAAAAGGAGACTAGAAAAGAGCAGACTAGATTAGGATAGGGTAGGGTGGGGGAGGGTTGTGTAGAATACAGTAGTGTAGAACGGAATAGAATGGTGTGGAATGGAGTCGAATGGATTCGAACAGAGATGAATAGAGTAGAAAAGAGTTGAATAGAGCCGAATAACGCTGAATAGGACCAAATATGGCCGAAATGAGCCGAATCGAGTCGAGTCGACCAGATTCGGGATGAATGGAGCCTAGTGGAGCTGAAATGAGCCAATTAGAGACAAACTGAACCCAGCAAAATCGAGCCAAAACACACTTAATTGCATCCTATTGCATCGGATCTCGTCGAATTCCATCAAATCCCACCAAACCGCATCAAATCTCGCGGAATCTCACCGAATCCCGTCGAATTGTCTCAAATCGGGTCGAATGGTGTCCAACTGAATGGAATTGAATTAAATTGAATAGATTAGAGTAGTGTAGGTTAGGCTGGGATTCAGTAGGGAAGGGCACAGAAGAATAGAATAGAGTAGAACAGAAGAGAATGCCAAGAGTAGAATGGAGTAGTGTTGAGTAGAGTGGAATAGTCAGAGTCGGGTAGTGCAGAATATAGATGAATAGATCCAATTCAAGCCGAATCGATTCGAATGGAGAGGAAAGGGAACAAATCGTGATGAATCGAATCGATTCGAATAGATTAGAGTAGGGTAGGGTAGAACAGAATAGAATAGAGTAGAAAAGAGTAGAATGGTGTGGAATGGAGTTGAATGGAGCCAAATAGAGACAAATAAAGTAGAAAGGGCTGAGTAGAGCTGAACAGGGCTGAATAAGGTTCACTCGAGCCTAATTATGCTGAATTGAGCAGAATCGAGACGAATTGACCCAATTCAAGCCAAATAGAGCTAAATCGAGCCGATTCAAGCCTAATCACATGGAATCGCGTCGAAATGCGTTGAATCGAATAGATTAGTGTAGAGGAGGGTACGGCCGGAGAGGCTAGACTACAACACAACAGAACACAATAGAAAGAAGAGAATAGAATTAAGTAGAGTCGGGTCCAGTAGAATAGAGTCAAATCGAGTTGACGAGAGCTGAAAAGAGCCAAACAGAGCTGAATACAGCCGAATTGACCAAATTCAAGGTGAATCGAGATGAATCATGTCCAGTCGTTTGAAATGTGTCGAATCGAATCAAATGGATTAGTGTGGGGAAGGTAAGGTTCGGGGAGGGTAGAGAAGACTAGAATAGAGTAGAATAGAACAGAACAGAAAGAATCGAGTAGACTAGAGTCACATAGAGTCGAATACTGCCAAAAAGAGCCGAATAGAGTGGAAAAGAGCTGAATAGAACCGAATCGAGTTTAATGGAGGAGAAAGGAGATGAATCGAGCCGATATGACCCGAATCAGGTCGAATTCCGTTCAAGTGTGTCGAATAGCATAGAACAGATTACAGTAGGCTAAGTTAGGGTAGGGTAGGGTAGAATAGAGTGCAGTAGAACAGAACAGAAGAGAAGAGAACACAACTGAAAGAATAGAATAGGGTCGAGACGAGCAGAGTATAGAAGAGTAGAGTAGAGTAGAGTCGAATATTGCCGAATAGAGCCAAAGACAGCCAAATAGAGCCCAAAAGAGCTAAATCGATAGAAACCAAGACAAATCACGCCGAATCCCGTGGAATCGTGCTCTATCGCGTCGAATCCCGTCGAATTGCATTGAATCTGATCAGTTCCAATCCAATCCAATCCATTAGAATAGACTAGAGTAGGGTAGAGTCCAATACAATACAGTAGAGAATAGTTTAGGATGGAGTAGAATGGTGTAGCATGGAGTCGAGTGGAGTCGAAAAGAGATAATAGAGTTGAGTAGAGTCTAACAGAGTCGAATAGAGCCTATTCGAGCTGACTAGAGCCGAATGGAGCCGATTAGAGCTGAATCGAACCGATTTGAGCCGATTGGGGATGAATGGAGTGGAAAGGAGCCGATTTGAGCCGAATCGCATCGAGATGCGTGGAATCGAATCCAGTAGAATAGATTAGATTAGGGTAGGATGGAATAGAGTAGACTTGAACACAGTAGAAGAGAATGGAAAGAATACAATAGAATAGAGTAGAAAAGGGTAGAGCAGAGCAGAATAGTGTAGAGTAGAATAGAGTAGAGTAGAACAGAGTCGAATCAAGCTGAATGGAGATGAAACGAGACAAATCGCGTCGGATGGCGTCGAATCCCTTCGAATCAATTACAGTAGGGTATAGTAGAATAGCGTAGAATGGAGTGGAATGGTGTGCAATGGAATCGAGTAGAGTAGAAAAGAGCTGAAGAGAGCCGAAGAGGGCCGAAGAGGGCCAAATCGAGCTGAATTGAGCGAAATCGAGCCGAATCCAGTGAATCGAGCCTAATGGAGCCGAATCGAGCCTAATCAAGCCGAATCGACACTATTCGAGACAAATGGAGCTGAATGGACATGAATCACACCGATTCGGCCCCTAGTCACGTCAAAATTTGTTGAATTCAATTGAATAGACTAGAGTAGGGGAGGTTCGGGTAGGCTAGGGTAGGGTAGAATGGAGTAGAATAGAATAAAGCAGAACAGAACACAACAAAATAGAACAGAACAACACAGAACGAATACAGAAACGAGGAGGCTAGAGTAGAGTAGAGGGGAATAGAGTAGAGTAGAATAGATTCGAACAGAGCCAAATCGAGCTGAATCGCGTCGAAATGGGTTGAATCAAATCCAATCAAATGGATTACAGTACCTTAGAGTTGGGTAGCGTAGGGTAGGGTAGAATAGAGTAGACTAGTACAGAACAGAGTAGAAACAATACAATAGAATAGAGAAGATTAGACTACAGTAGAATAGAGCTGAATAGAGCCAAATGCAGACGAAACGAGAGGACTCGTGTAGAGGCACTTAGAGTAAATTAGAGTGGTGTTGGGTAGGGTAGAGCAGAATAGAGTAGAATAGTGTAGAACAGTGTGGAATGAATAGAATGGAGTAGAATGGAGTCAAATAGAAACGAACAGAGTAGAAAAGAGTCGAATAGAGCAGAATAGGGCCGAAGAACGCCAAATCGAGCAGATTCGAAGCGATTCGAGCCAAAACAAGCTGAATGGAGCCTAACTGAGCCGAATAGAGCCAAATCGAGCCGAATCGAGCCGACTCAAGCTTCATCGCCTCGAATCGCGTTCAATGCGTCAAATCCAATCGAGACGTATAGATTAGAGAAGGGGAGAGGAGGGCAGGGGAGGGTAGAATAGAACAGAGTAGAGTGGAATAGAAGAGATTAGAACAGAATAGAAGGAATAGAATCGAGTAGAATAGAGTGGAAAAGAGTAGAGTCGAATACAGTCGAATAGAGCCGACAAAGCTGAATAGAGACGAATGGAGCTGAATACAGCCGAAAAGAGCTGTATACTGCCGAATCACACCTAATCGAGCGGAATCAAGCAGAATCGCACTGACTGTCACCGAACAGCGTCGAATCGAATCAGGTCGAATCGAGTCGAGCCACATCGTTTTGAATCAAACAAGGTCAAATCGCTTCATATCGTGTCGAATCCCACGGAATCACGTCGAATAACTTCGAATCGTGTGAAACCTCAGAGAATCCTACTGAATCACGTCGAGTCGCATGGAATCTCATCAAATCCCTTCGGATCTTGCCGAATCCAGTCAAGTCCTATCAAATCGCTTTGCAGGGAATCGAATTGAATCCAATAGATTAAAGTAGGCTAGGTTCGGGTGGGGTGCCGTAGGGTCGGGTAGGGTAGAATAGAATAGAGTACAACAGAGTAGGAGAGAACAGAACAGAACAGAAAGAATACAACAGAACAGAATAGAGTCAAAGAGAGAGAACATAGCCGAATTGAGCCGAGTGGAGACAAAACGAGACGAATCACGTCCGGTTGCTTCGAATCGCGTCAAATCAAATCGAATCGATTAGAAGAGATGAGGGTAGGGAAGGGTAGAATAGAATAGAGGAAAATAGTGAAGAATGGTGTGGAATGGAATAGAATGGAATTGAACGGAGTCCAATAAAGACGGATAGATATGAATAGAGTACAAAAGAGTCTAATAGAGCAGAATAGGGCCGGATAGGGCCAAATAAGGCCTAATTGAGCAGAATCCAGCAGAATCGATGGAATTCGAGCCTAATCGAGCCGAATGGAGTGAAATGGAGTCAAGTCGAGCCGAATAGAGCCGATGCGAACTGAATCGAGCTGATTCAAGCCTAATCGCGTCAAATCGCGTGGAAATACGTCACATCGAATCTAATCAAATAGATTAGGGGAGGGGCGGGTGGGTAGAATAGAACAGAATAGTACAGAATAGAAAGACTAGAATATAGTACAGTAGGGTGGAGTAGAGAGAGTAAAGCAGAGCAGAGTAGAATTGAGTCAAATAGAGTCAAATAGTGCAGGACATAGCTGAATAGAGCCCATTCTGGCCGAATCGAGTCAAATGGAAACAAAACGAGAGGAATCACACCGAATTGCTTCGAATCGCATCCAGTCGAATAGATTAGAGTAACGTAGGGTAGAGTAGAACAGAATAGAGTAGAATAGCGTAGAATGGAGAAGAGTGGAGTCAAATGGAGTCGAACAGAGACAAATAGAGTAGAAAAGAGTCGAATCGAGCCAAATAGGGCCGAATAAGGCTGAACCGAGTGGAAACGAGCTGAATTGAAGCGATTCGAGCCAAATCGAGCTGAATCGAGCCGACTCAAGCATGATGGTGTCCAGTCGCATCGAAATGCTTTGAATCGAACCAAATGGAAGAGATTAGAACAGGTTAGGGTAGTTTATGATAGGAAGACCAGGGTAGATGCAAGTAGACTACATTAGAGTAGACAAGAGAAGGCTAGAGTAGAAGCCTAGACTAGTAAGCTGGACTAGTCAGCTAGACTAGTGGCATAGAGCAGTAGCCTAGACAACTAGTCTTGAATAGTACCCTCAGTCAGTAATCTGAACGAGTACCCTTGCCTTAACTAGTAGTCCTAACAAGTACCCTTGCCTTAACCAGTAGTCTTCACTAGTACCCTTGCCTTCACTAGTAGTATGTCCTTAACAAGTAGCCTGAACGGGTAGCCTTGCCTTAACCAGTACCCTCAACAAGTACCCACGCCTTAACTAGGAGCCTGGCCTTAACTAGTAGCCTGGCCTTAACTAGTAGCCTGAACTAGTACACTTGCCTTAAGGAGTACCCTTGCCCGAACTACTCCCCTTAATTAGGACCCTTATTGAGTAACCCTAAGTAGTAGAGTATGGTACGGTGGGGTAGCATAGGGTAGGGAAGCGTACGGTGGAACAGAGAAAATAGAAGGAAATAGAATAGAACAGCATAGGTCAGGGTAGGTTAGCTTAGTGCAGGGTATGGTAGAGTAGCATAGGATGGAATAGAGAAAATAGAAAAGGAGACTAGAAAAGAGCAGACTAGATTAGGATAGGGTAGGGTGGGGGAGGGTTGTGTAGAATACAGTAGTGTAGAACGGAATAGAATGGTGTGGAATGGAGTCGAATGGATTCGAACAGAGATGAATAGAGTAGAAAAGAGTTGAATAGAGCCGGATAACGCTGAATAGGACCAAATATGGCCGAAATGAGCCGAATCGAGTCGAGTCGACCAGATTCGGGATGAATGGAGCCTAGTGGAGCTGAAATGAGCCAATTAGAGACAAACTGAACCCAGCAAAATCGAGCCAAAACACACTTAATTGCATCCTATTGCATCGGATCTCGTCGAATTCCATCAAATCCCACCAAACCGCATCAAATCTCGCGGAATCTCACCGAATCCCGTCGAATTGTCTCAAATCGGGTCGAATGGTGTCCAACTGAATGGAATTGAATTAAATTGAATAGATTAGAGTAGTGTAGGTTAGGCTGGGATTCAGTAGGGAAGGGCACAGAAGAATAGAATAGAGTAGAACAGAAGAGAATACCAAGAGTAGAATGGAGTAGAGTTGAGTAGAGTGGAATAGTCAGAGTCGGGTAGTGCAGAATATAGATGAATAGATCCAATTCAAGCCGAATCGATTCGAATGGAGAGGAAAGGGAACAAATCGTGATGAATCGGATCGATTCGAATAGATTAGAGTAGGGTAGGGTAGAACAGAATAGAATAGAGTAGAAAAGAGTAGAATGGTGTGGAATGGAGTTGAATGGAGCCAAATAGAGACAAATAAAGTAGAAAGGGCTGAGTAGAGCTGAACAGGGCTGAATAAGGTTCACTCGAGCCTAATTATGCTGAATTGAGCAGAATCGAGACGAATTGACCCAATTCAAGCCAAATAGAGCTAAATCGAGCCGATTCAAGCCTAATCACATGGAATCGCGTCGAAATGCGTTGAATCGAATAGATTAGTGTAGAGGAGGGTACGGCCGGAGAGGCTAGACTACAACACAACAGAACACAATAGAAAGAAGAGAATAGAATTAAGTAGAGTCGGGTCCAGTAGAATAGAGTCAAATCGAGTTGACGAGAGCTGAAAAGAGCCAAACAGAGCTGAATACAGCCGAATTGACCAAATTCAAGGTGAATCGAGATGAATCATGTCCAGTCGTTTGAAATGTGTCGAATCGAATCAAATGGATTAGTGTGGGGAAGGTAAGGTTCGGGGAGGGTAGAGAAGACTAGAATAGAGTAGAATAGAACAGAACAGAAAGAATCGAGTAGACTAGAGTCACATAGAGTCGAATACTGCCAAAAAGAGCCGAATAGAGTGGAAAAGAGCTGAATAGAACCGAATCGAGTTTAATGGAGGAGAAAGGAGATGAATCGAGCCGATATGACCCGAATCAGGTCGAATTCCGTTCAAGTGTGTCGAATAGCATAGAACAGATTACAGTAGGCTAAGTTAGGGTAGGGTAGGGTAGAATAGAGTGCAGTAGAACAGAACAGAAGAGAAGAGAACACAACTGAAAGAATAGAATAGGGTCGAGACGAGCAGAGTATAGAAGAGTAGAGTAGAGTAGAGTCGAATATTGCCGAATAGAGCCAAAGACAGCCAAATAGAGCCCAAAAGAGCTAAATCGATAGAAACCAAGACAAATCACGCCGAATCCCGTGGAATCGTGCTCTATCGCGTCGAATCCCGTCAAATTGCATTGAATCTGATCAGTTCCAATCCAATCCAATCCATTAGAATAGACTAGAGTAGGGTAGAGTCCAATACAATACAGTAGAGAATAGTTTAGGATGGAGTAGAATGGTGTAGCATGGAGTCGAGTGGAGTCGAAAAGAGATAATAGAGTTGAGTAGAGTCTAACAGAGTCGAATAGAGCCTATTCGAGCTGACTAGAGCCGAATGGAGCCGATTAGAGCTGAATCGAACCGATTTGAGCCGATTGGGGATGAATGGAGTGGAAAGGAGCCGATTTGAGCCGAATCGCATCGAGATGCGTGGAATCGAATCCAGTAGAATAGATTAGATTAGGGTAGGATGGAATAGAGTAGACTTGAACACAGTAGAAGAGAATGGAAAGAATACAATAGAATAGAGTAGAAAAGGGTAGAGCAGAGCAGAATAGTGTAGAGTAGAATAGAGTAGAGTAGAACAGAGTCGAATCAAGCTGAATGGAGATGAAACGAGACAAATCGCGTCGGATGGCGTCGAATCCCTTCGAATCAATTACAGTAGGGTATAGTAGAATAGCGTAGAATGGAGTGGAATGGTGTGCAATGGAATCGAGTAGAGTAGAAAAGAGCTGAAGAGAGCCGAAGAGGGCCGAAGAGGGCCAAATCGAGCTGAATTGAGCGAAATCGAGCCGAATCCAGTGAATCGAGCCTAATGGAGCCGAATCGAGCCTAATCAAGCCGAATCGACACTATTCGAGACAAATGGAGCTGAATGGACATGAATCACACCGATTCGGCCCCTAGTCACGTCAAAATTTGTTGAATTCAATTGAATAGACTAGAGTAGGGGAGGTTCGGGTAGGCTAGGGTAGGGTAGAATGGAGTAGAATAGAATAAAGCAGAACAGAACACAACAAAATAGAACAGAACAACACAGAACGAATACAGAAACGAGGAGGCTAGAGTAGAGTAGAGGGGAATAGAGTAGAGTAGAATAGATTCGAACAGAGCCAAATCGAGCTGAATCGCGTCGAAATGGGTTGAATCAAATCCAATCAAATGGATTACAGTACCTTAGAGTTGGGTAGCGTAGGGTAGGGTAGAATAGAGTAGACTAGTACAGAACAGAGTAGAAACAATACAATAGAATAGAGAAGATTAGACTACAGTAGAATAGAGCTGAATAGAGCCAAATGCAGACGAAACGAGAGGACTCGTGTAGAGGCACTTAGAGTAAATTAGAGTGGTGTTGGGTAGGGTAGAGCAGAATAGAGTAGAATAGTGTAGAACAGTGTGGAATGAATAGAATGGAGTAGAATGGAGTCAAATAGAAACGAACAGAGTAGAAAAGAGTCGAATAGAGCAGAATAGGGCCGAAGAACGCCAAATCGAGCAGATTCGAAGCGATTCGAGCCAAAACAAGCTGAATGGAGCCTAACTGAGCCGAATAGAGCCAAATCGAGCCGAATCGAGCCGACTCAAGCTTCATCGCCTCGAATCGCGTTCAATGCGTCAAATCCAATCGAGACGTATAGATTAGAGAAGGGGAGGGGAGGGCAGGGGAGGGTAGAATAGAACAGAGTAGAGTGGAATAGAAGAGATTAGAACAGAATAGAAGGAATAGAATCGAGTAGAATAGAGTGGAAAAGAGTAGAGTCGAATACAGTCGAATAGAGCCGACTAAGCTGAATAGAGACGAATGGAGCTGAATACAGCCGAAAAGAGCTGTATACTGCCGAATCACACCTAATCGAGCGGAATCAAGCAGAATCGCACTGACTGTCACCGAACAGCGTCGAATCGAATCAGGTCGAATCGAGTCGAGCCACATCGTTTTGAATCAAACAAGGTCAAATCGCTTCATATCGTGTCGAATCCCATGGAATCACGTCGAATAACTTCGAATCGTGTGAAACCTCAGAGAATCCTACTGAATCACGTCGAGTCGCATGGAATCTCATCAAATCCCTTCGGATCTTGCCGAATCCAGTCAAGTCACATCAAATCGCTTTGCACGGAATCGAATTGAATCCAATAGATTAAAGTAGGCTAGGTTCGGGTGGGGTGCCGTAGGGTCGGGTAGGGTAGAATAGAATAGAGTACAACAGAGTAGGAGAGAACAGAACAGAACAGAAAGAATACAACAGAACAGAATAGAGTCAAAGAGAGAGAACATAGCCGAATTGAGCCGAGTGGAGACAAAACGAGACGAATCACGTCCGGTTGCTTCGAATCGCGTCAAATCAAATCGAATCGATTAGAAGAGATGAGGGTAGGGAAGGGTAGAATAGAATAGAGGAAAATAGTGAAGAATGGTGTGGAATGGAATAGAATGGAATTGAACGGAGTCCAATAAAGACGGATAGATATGAATAGAGTACAAAAGAGTCTAATAGAGCAGAATAGGGCCGGATAGGGCCAAATAAGGCCTAATTGAGCAGAATCCAGCAGAATCGATGGAATTCGAGCCTAATCGAGCCGAATGGAGTGAAATGGAGTCAAGTCGAGCCGAATAGAGCCGATGCGAACTGAATCGAGCTGATTCAAGCCTAATCGCGTCAAATCGCGTGGAAATACGTCACATCGAATCTAATCAAATAGATTAGGGGAGGGGCGGGTGGGTAGAATAGAACAGAATAGTACAGAATAGAAAGACTAGAATATAGTACAGTAGGGTGGAGTAGAGAGAGTAAAGCAGAGCAGAGTAGAATTGAGTCAAATAGAGTCAAATAGTGCAGGACATAGCTGAATAGAGCCCATTCTGGCCGAATCGAGTCAAATGGAAACAAAACGAGAGGAATCACACCGAATTGCTTCGAATCGCATCCAGTCGAATAGATTAGAGTAACGTAGGGTAGAGTAGAACAGAATAGAGTAGAATAGCGTAGAATGGAGAAGAGTGGAGTCAAATGGAGTCGAACAGAGACAAATAGAGTAGAAAAGAGTCGAATCGAGCCAAATAGGGCCGAATAAGGCTGAACCGAGTGGAAACGAGCTGAATTGAAGCGATTCGAGCCAAATCGAGCTGAATCGAGCCGACTCAAGCATGATGGTGTCCAGTCGCATCGAAATGCTTTGAATCGAACCAAATGGAAGAGATTAGAACAGGTTAGGGTAGTTTATGATAGGAAGACTAGGGTAGATGCAAGTAGACTACATTAGAGTAGACAAGAGAAGGCTAGAGTAGAAGCCTAGACTAGTAAGCTGGACTAGTCAGCTAGACTAGAGGCATAGAGCAGTAGCCTAGACAACTAGTCTTGAATAGTACCCTCAGTCAGTAATCTGAACGAGTACCCTTGCCTTAACTAGTAGTCCTAACAAGTACCCTTGCCTTAACCAGTAGTCTTCACTAGTACCCTTGCCTTCACTAGTAGTATGTCCTTAACAAGTAGCCTGAACGGGTACCCTTGCCTTAACCAGTACCCTCAACAAGTACCCACGCCTTAACTAGTAGCCTGGCCTTAACTAGTACCCTGGCCTTAACTAGTAGCCTGAACTAGTACACTTGCCTTAAGGAGTACCCTTGCCCGAACTACTCCCCTTAATTAGGACCCTTATTGAGTAACCCTAAGTAGTAGAGTATGGTACGGTGGGGTAGCATAGGGTAGGGAAGCCTACGGTGGAACAGAGAAAATAGAAGGAAATAGAATAGAACAGCATAGGTCAGGGTAGGTTAGCTTAGTGCAGGGTATGGTAGAGTAGCATAGGATGGAATAGAGAAAATAGAAAAGGAGACTAGAAAAGAGCAGACTAGATTAGGATAGGGTAGGGTGGGGGAGGGTTGTGTAGAATACAGTAGTGTAGAACGGAATAGAATGGTGTGGAATGGAGTCGAATGGATTCGAACAGAGATGAATAGAGTAGAAAAGAGTTGAATAGAGCCGAATAACGCTGAATAGGACCAAATATGGCCGAAATGAGCCGAATCGAGTCGAGTCGACCAGATTCGGGATGAATGGAGCCTAGTGGAGCTGAAATGAGCCAATTAGAGACAAACTGAACCCAGCAAAATCGAGCCAAAACACACTTAATTGCATCCTATTGCATCGGATCTCGTCGAATTCCATCAAATCCCACCAAACCGCATCAAATCTCGCGGAATCTCACCGAATCCCGTCGAATTGTCTCAAATCGGGTCGAATGGTGTCCAACTGAATGGAATTGAATTAAATTGAATAGATTAGAGTAGTGTAGGTTAGGCTGGGATTCAGTAGGGAAGGGCACAGAAGAATAGAATAGAGTAGAACAGAAGAGAATGCCAAGAGTAGAATGGAGTAGTGTTGAGTAGAGTGGAATAGTCAGAGTCGGGTAGTGCAGAATATAGATGAATAGATCCAATTCAAGCCGAATCGATTCGAATGGAGAGGAAAGGGAACAAATCGTGATGAATCGAATCGATTCGAATAGATTAGAGTAGGGTAGGGTAGAACAGAATAGAATAGAGTAGAAAAGAGTAGAATGGTGTGGAATGGAGTTGAATGGAGCCAAATAGAGACAAATAAAGTAGAAAGGGCTGAGTAGAGCTGAACAGGGCTGAATAAGGTTCACTCGAGCCTAATTATGCTGAATTGAGCAGAATCGAGACGAATTGACCCAATTCAAGCCAAATAGAGCTAAATCGAGCCGATTCAAGCCTAATCACATGGAATCGCGTCGAAATGCGTTGAATCGAATAGATTAGTGTAGAGGAGGGTACGGCCGGAGAGGCTAGACTACAACACAACAGAACACAATAGAAAGAAGAGAATAGAATTAAGTAGAGTCGGGTCCAGTAGAATAGAGTCAAATCGAGTTGACGAGAGCTGAAAAGAGCCAAACAGAGCTGAATACAGCCGAATTGACCAAATTCAAGGTGAATCGAGATGAATCATGTCCAGTCGTTTGAAATGTGTCGAATCGAATCAAATGGATTAGTGTGGGGAAGGTAAGGTTCGGGGAGGGTAGAGAAGACTAGAATAGAGTAGAATAGAACAGAACAGAAAGAATCGAGTAGACTAGAGTCACATAGAGTCGAATACTGCCAAAAAGAGCCGAATAGAGTGGAAAAGAGCTGAATAGAACCGAATCGAGTTTAATGGAGGAGAAAGGAGATGAATCGAGCCGATATGAGCCGAATCAGGTCGAATTCCGTTCAAGTGTGTCGAATAGCATAGAACAGATTACAGTAGGCTAAGTTAGGGTAGGGTAGGGTAGAATAGAGTGCAGTAGAACAGAACAGAAGAGAAGAGAACACAACTGAAAGAATAGAATAGGGTCGAGACGAGCAGAGTATAGAAGAGTAGAGTAGAGTAGAGTCGAATATTGCCGAATAGAGCCAAAGACAGCCAAATAGAGCCCAAAAGAGCTAAATCGATAGAAACCAAGACAAATCACGCCGAATCCCGTGGAATCGTGCTCTATCGCGTCGAATCCCGTCGAATTGCATTGAATCTGATCAGTTCCAATCCAATCCAATCCATTAGAATAGACTAGAGTAGGGTAGAGTCCAATACAATACAGTAGAGAATAGTTTAGGATGGAGTAGAATGGTGTAGCATGGAGTCGAGTGGAGTCGAAAAGAGATAATAGAGTTGAGTAGAGTCTAACAGAGTCGAATAGAGCCTATTCGAGCTGACTAGAGCCGAATGGAGCCGATTAGAGCTGAATCGAACCGATTTGAGCCGATTGGGGATGAATGGAGTGGAAAGGAGCCGATTTGAGCCGAATCGCATCGAGATGCGTGGAATCGAATCCAGTAGAATAGATTAGATTAGGGTAGGATGGAATAGAGTAGACTTGAACACAGTAGAAGAGAATGGAAAGAATACAATAGAATAGAGTAGAAAAGGGTAGAGCAGAGCAGAATAGTGTAGAGTAGAATAGAGTAGAGTAGAACAGAGTCGAATCAAGCTGAATGGAGATGAAACGAGACAAATCGCGTCGGATGGCGTCGAATCCCTTCGAATCAATTACAGTAGGGTATAGTAGAATAGCGTAGAATGGAGTGGAATGGTGTGCAATGGAATCGAGTAGAGTAGAAAAGAGCTGAAGAGAGCCGAAGAGGGCCGAAGAGGGCCAAATCGAGCTGAATTGAGCGAAATCGAGCCGAATCCAGTGAATCGAGCCTAATGGAGCCGAATCGAGCCTAATCAAGCCGAATCGACACTATTCGAGACAAATGGAGCTGAATGGACATGAATCACACCGATTCGGCCCCTAGTCACGTCAAAATTTGTTGAATTCAATTGAATAGACTAGAGTAGGGGAGGTTCGGGTAGGCTAGGGTAGGGTAGAATGGAGTAGAATAGAATAAAGCAGAACAGAACACAACAAAATAGAACAGAACAACACAGAACGAATACAGAAACGAGGAGGCTAGAGTAGAGTAGAGGGGAATAGAGTAGAGTAGAATAGATTCGAACAGAGCCAAATCGAGCTGAATCGCGTCGAAATGGGTTGAATCAAATCCAATCAAATGGATTACAGTACCTTAGAGTTGGGTAGCGTAGGGTAGGGTAGAATAGAGTAGACTAGTACAGAACAGAGTAGAAACAATACAATAGAATAGAGAAGATTAGACTACAGTAGAATAGAGCTGAATAGAGCCAAATGCAGACGAAACGAGAGGACTCGTGTAGAGGCACTTAGAGTAAATTAGAGTGGTGTTGGGTAGGGTAGAGCAGAATAGAGTAGAATAGTGTAGAACAGTGTGGAATGAATAGAATGGAGTAGAATGGAGTCAAATAGAAACGAACAGAGTAGAAAAGAGTCGAATAGAGCAGAATAGGGCCGAAGAACGCCAAATCGAGCAGATTCGAAGCGATTCGAGCCAAAACAAGCTGAATGGAGCCTAACTGAGCCGAATAGAGCCAAATCGAGCCGAATCGAGCCGACTCAAGCTTCATCGCCTCGAATCGCGTTCAATGCGTCAAATCCAATCGAGACGTATAGATTAGAGAAGGGGAGAGGAGGGCAGGGGAGGGTAGAATAGAACAGAGTAGAGTGGAATAGAAGAGATTAGAACAGAATAGAAGGAATAGAATCGAGTAGAATAGAGTGGAAAAGAGTAGAGTCGAATACAGTCGAATAGAGCCGACTAAGCTGAATAGAGACGAATGGAGCTGAATACAGCCGAAAAGAGCTGTATACTGCCGAATCACACCTAATCGAGCGGAATCAAGCAGAATCGCACTGACTGTCACCGAACAGCGTCGAATCGAATCAGGTCGAATCGAGTCGAGCCACATCGTTTTGAATCAAACAAGGTCAAATCGCTTCATATCGTGTCGAATCCCACGGAATCACGTCGAATAACTTCGAATCGTGTGAAACCTCAGAGAATCCTACTGAATCACGTCGAGTCGCATGGAATCTCATCAAATCCCTTCGGATCTTGCCGAATCCAGTCAAGTCCTATCAAATCGCTTTGCAGGGAATCGAATTGAATCCAATAGATTAAAGTAGGCTAGGTTCGGGTGGGGTGCCGTAGGGTCGGGTAGGGTAGAATAGAATAGAGTACAACAGAGTAGGAGAGAACAGAACAGAACAGAAAGAATACAACAGAACAGAATAGAGTCAAAGAGAGAGAACATAGCCGAATTGAGCCGAGTGGAGACAAAACGAGACGAATCACGTCCGGTTGCTTCGAATCGCGTCAAATCAAATCGAATCGATTAGAAGAGATGAGGGTAGGGAAGGGTAGAATAGAATAGAGGAAAATAGTGAAGAATGGTGTGGAATGGAATAGAATGGAATTGAACGGAGTCCAATAAAGACGGATAGATATGAATAGAGTACAAAAGAGTCTAATAGAGCAGAATAGGGCCGGATAGGGCCAAATAAGGCCTAATTGAGCAGAATCCAGCAGAATCGATGGAATTCGAGCCTAATCGAGCCGAATGGAGTGAAATGGAGTCAAGTCGAGCCGAATAGAGCCGATGCGAACTGAATCGAGCTGATTCAAGCCTAATCGCGTCAAATCGCGTGGAAATACGTCACATCGAATCTAATCAAATAGATTAGGGGAGGGGCGGGTGGGTAGAATAGAACAGAATAGTACAGAATAGAAAGACTAGAATATAGTACAGTAGGGTGGAGTAGAGAGAGTAAAGCAGAGCAGAGTAGAATTGAGTCAAATAGAGTCAAATAGTGCAGGACATAGCTGAATAGAGCCCATTCTGGCCGAATCGAGTCAAATGGAAACAAAACGAGAGGAATCACACCGAATTGCTTCGAATCGCATCCAGTCGAATAGATTAGAGTAACGTAGGGTAGAGTAGAACAGAATAGAGTAGAATAGCGTAGAATGGAGAAGAGTGGAGTCAAATGGAGTCGAACAGAGACAAATAGAGTAGAAAAGAGTCGAATCGAGCCAAATAGGGCCGAATAAGGCTGAACCGAGTGGAAACGAGCTGAATTGAAGCGATTCGAGCCAAATCGAGCTGAATCGAGCCGACTCAAGCATGATGGTGTCCAGTCGCATCGAAATGCTTTGAATCGAACCAAATGGAAGAGATTAGAACAGGTTAGGGTAGTTTATGATAGGAAGACTAGGGTAGATGCAAGTAGACTACATTAGAGTAGACAAGAGAAGGCTAGAGTAGAAGCCTAGACTAGTAAGCTGGACTAGTCAGCTAGACTAGTGGCATAGAGCAGTAGCCTAGACAACTAGTCTTGAATAGTACCCTCAGTCAGTAATCTGAACGAGTACCCTTGCCTTAACTAGTAGTCCTAACAAGTACCCTTGCCTTAACCAGTAGTCTTCACTAGTACCCTTGCCTTCACTAGTAGTATGTCCTTAACAAGTAGCCTGAACGGGTAGCCTTGCCTTAACCAGTACCCTCAACAAGTACCCACGCCTTAACTAGGAGCCTGGCCTTAACTAGTAGCCTGGCCTTAACTAGTAGCCTGAACTAGTACACTTGCCTTAAGGAGCACCCTTGCCCGAACTACTCCCCTTAATTAGGACCCTTATTGAGTAACCCTAAGTAGTAGAGTATGGTACGGTGGGGTAGCATAGGGTAGGGAAGCGTACGGTGGAACAGAGAAAATAGAAGGAAATAGAATAGAACAGCATAGGTCAGGGTAGGTTAGCTTAGTGCAGGGTATGGTAGAGTAGCATAGGATGGAATAGAGAAAATAGAAAAGGAGACTAGAAAAGAGCAGACTAGATTAGGATAGGGTAGGGTGGGGGAGGGTTGTGTAGAATACAGTAGTGTAGAACGGAATAGAATGGTGTGGAATGGAGTCGAATGGATTCGAACAGAGATGAATAGAGTAGAAAAGAGTTGAATAGAGCCGGATAACGCTGAATAGGACCAAATATGGCCGAAATGAGCCGAATCGAGTCGAGTCGACCAGATTCGGGATGAATGGAGCCTAGTGGAGCTGAAATGAGCCAATTAGAGACAAACTGAACCCAGCAAAATCGAGCCAAAACACACTTAATTGCATCCTATTGCATCGGATCTCGTCGAATTCCATCAAATCCCACCAAACCGCATCAAATCTCGCGGAATCTCACCGAATCCCGTCGAATTGTCTCAAATCGGGTCGAATGGTGTCCAACTGAATGGAATTGAATTAAATTGAATAGATTAGAGTAGTGTAGGTTAGGCTGGGATTCAGTAGGGAAGGGCACAGAAGAATAGAATAGAGTAGAACAGAAGAGAATACCAAGAGTAGAATGGAGTAGAGTTGAGTAGAGTGGAATAGTCAGAGTCGGGTAGTGCAGAATATAGATGAATAGATCCAATTCAAGCCGAATCGATTCGAATGGAGAGGAAAGGGAACAAATCGTGATGAATCGAATCGATTCGAATAGATTAGAGTAGGGTAGGGTAGAACAGAATAGAATAGAGTAGAAAAGAGTAGAATGGTGTGGAATGGAGTTGAATGGAGCCAAATAGAGACAAATAAAGTAGAAAGGGCTGAGTAGAGCTGAACAGGGCTGAATAAGGTTCACTCGAGCCTAATTATGCTGAATTGAGCAGAATCGAGACGAATTGACCCAATTCAAGCCAAATAGAGCTAAATCGAGCCGATTCAAGCCTAATCACATGGAATCGCGTCGAAATGCGTTGAATCGAATAGATTAGTGTAGAGGAGGGTACGGCCGGAGAGGCTAGACTACAACACAACAGAACACAATAGAAAGAAGAGAATAGAATTAAGTAGAGTCGGGTCCAGTAGAATAGAGTCAAATCGAGTTGACGAGAGCTGAAAAGAGCCAAACAGAGCTGAATACAGCCGAATTGACCAAATTCAAGGTGAATCGAGATGAATCATGTCCAGTCGTTTGAAATGTGTCGAATCGAATCAAATGGATTAGTGTGGGGAAGGTAAGGTTCGGGGAGGGTAGAGAAGACTAGAATAGAGTAGAATAGAACAGAACAGAAAGAATCGAGTAGACTAGAGTCACATAGAGTCGAATACTGCCAAAAAGAGCCGAATAGAGTGGAAAAGAGCTGAATAGAACCGAATCGAGTTTAATGGAGGAGAAAGGAGATGAATCGAGCCGATATGACCCGAATCAGGTCGAATTCCGTTCAAGTGTGTCGAATAGCATAGAACAGATTACAGTAGGCTAAGTTAGGGTAGGGTAGGGTAGAATAGAGTGCAGTAGAACAGAACAGAAGAGAAGAGAACACAACTGAAAGAATAGAATAGGGTCGAGACGAGCAGAGTATAGAAGAGTAGAGTAGAGTAGAGTCGAATATTGCCGAATAGAGCCAAAGACAGCCAAATAGAGCCCAAAAGAGCTAAATCGATAGAAACCAAGACAAATCACGCCGAATCCCGTGGAATCGTGCTCTATCGCGTCGAATCCCGTCAAATTGCATTGAATCTGATCAGTTCCAATCCAATCCAATCCATTAGAATAGACTAGAGTAGGGTAGAGTCCAATACAATACAGTAGAGAATAGTTTAGGATGGAGTAGAATGGTGTAGCATGGAGTCGAGTGGAGTCGAAAAGAGATAATAGAGTTGAGTAGAGTCTAACAGAGTCGAATAGAGCCTATTCGAGCTGACTAGAGCCGAATGGAGCCGATTAGAGCTGAATCGAACCGATTTGAGCCGATTGGGGATGAATGGAGTGGAAAGGAGCCGATTTGAGCCGAATCGCATCGAGATGCGTGGAATCGAATCCAGTAGAATAGATTAGATTAGGGTAGGATGGAATAGAGTAGACTTGAACACAGTAGAAGAGAATGGAAAGAATACAATAGAATAGAGTAGAAAAGGGTAGAGCAGAGCAGAATAGTGTAGAGTAGAATAGAGTAGAGTAGAACAGAGTCGAATCAAGCTGAATGGAGATGAAACGAGACAAATCGCGTCGGATGGCGTCGAATCCCTTCGAATCAATTACAGTAGGGTATAGTAGAATAGCGTAGAATGGAGTGGAATGGTGTGCAATGGAATCGAGTAGAGTAGAAAAGAGCTGAAGAGAGCCGAAGAGGGCCGAAGAGGGCCAAATCGAGCTGAATTGAGCGAAATCGAGCCGAATCCAGTGAATCGAGCCTAATGGAGCCGAATCGAGCCTAATCAAGCCGAATCGACACTATTCGAGACAAATGGAGCTGAATGGACATGAATCACACCGATTCGGCCCCTAGTCACGTCAAAATTTGTTGAATTCAATTGAATAGACTAGAGTAGGGGAGGTTCGGGTAGGCTAGGGTAGGGTAGAATGGAGTAGAATAGAATAAAGCAGAACAGAACACAACAAAATAGAACAGAACAACACAGAACGAATACAGAAACGAGGAGGCTAGAGTAGAGTAGAGGGGAATAGAGTAGAGTAGAATAGATTCGAACAGAGCCAAATCGAGCTGAATCGCGTCGAAATGGGTTGAATCAAATCCAATCAAATGGATTACAGTACCTTAGAGTTGGGTAGCGTAGGGTAGGGTAGAATAGAGTAGACTAGTACAGAACAGAGTAGAAACAATACAATAGAATAGAGAAGATTAGACTACAGTAGAATAGAGCTGAATAGAGCCAAATGCAGACGAAACGAGAGGACTCGTGTAGAGGCACTTAGAGTAAATTAGAGTGGTGTTGGGTAGGGTAGAGCAGAATAGAGTAGAATAGTGTAGAACAGTGTGGAATGAATAGAATGGAGTAGAATGGAGTCAAATAGAAACGAACAGAGTAGAAAAGAGTCGAATAGAGCAGAATAGGGCCGAAGAACGCCAAATCGAGCAGATTCGAAGCGATTCGAGCCAAAACAAGCTGAATGGAGCCTAACTGAGCCGAATAGAGCCAAATCGAGCCGAATCGAGCCGACTCAAGCTTCATCGCCTCGAATCGCGTTCAATGCGTCAAATCCAATCGAGACGTATAGATTAGAGAAGGGGAGGGGAGGGCAGGGGAGGGTAGAATAGAACAGAGTAGAGTGGAATAGAAGAGATTAGAACAGAATAGAAGGAATAGAATCGAGTAGAATAGAGTGGAAAAGAGTAGAGTCGAATACAGTCGAATAGAGCCGACTAAGCTGAATAGAGACGAATGGAGCTGAATACAGCCGAAAAGAGCTGTATACTGCCGAATCACACCTAATCGAGCGGAATCAAGCAGAATCGCACTGACTGTCACCGAACAGCGTCGAATCGAATCAGGTCGAATCGAGTCGAGCCACATCGTTTTGAATCAAACAAGGTCAAATCGCTTCATATCGTGTCGAATCCCATGGAATCACGTCGAATAACTTCGAATCGTGTGAAACCTCAGAGAATCCTACTGAATCACGTCGAGTCGCATGGAATCTCATCAAATCCCTTCGGATCTTGCCGAATCCAGTCAAGTCACATCAAATCGCTTTGCACGGAATCGAATTGAATCCAATAGATTAAAGTAGGCTAGGTTCGGGTGGGGTGCCGTAGGGTCGGGTAGGGTAGAATAGAATAGAGTACAACAGAGTAGGAGAGAACAGAACAGAACAGAAAGAATACAACAGAACAGAATAGAGTCAAAGAGAGAGAACATAGCCGAATTGAGCCGAGTGGAGACAAAACGAGACGAATCACGTCCGGTTGCTTCGAATCGCGTCAAATCAAATCGAATCGATTAGAAGAGATGAGGGTAGGGAAGGGTAGAATAGAATAGAGGAAAATAGTGAAGAATGGTGTGGAATGGAATAGAATGGAATTGAACGGAGTCCAATAAAGACGGATAGATATGAATAGAGTACAAAAGAGTCTAATAGAGCAGAATAGGGCCGGATAGGGCCAAATAAGGCCTAATTGAGCAGAATCCAGCAGAATCGATGGAATTCGAGCCTAATCGAGCCGAATGGAGTGAAATGGAGTCAAGTCGAGCCGAATAGAGCCGATGCGAACTGAATCGAGCTGATTCAAGCCTAATCGCGTCAAATCGCGTGGAAATACGTCACATCGAATCTAATCAAATAGATTAGGGGAGGGGCGGGTGGGTAGAATAGAACAGAATAGTACAGAATAGAAAGACTAGAATATAGTACAGTAGGGTGGAGTAGAGAGAGTAAAGCAGAGCAGAGTAGAATTGAGTCAAATAGAGTCAAATAGTGCAGGACATAGCTGAATAGAGCCCATTCTGGCCGAATCGAGTCAAATGGAAACAAAACGAGATGAATCACACCGAATTGCTTCGAATCGCATCCAGTCGAATAGATTAGAGTAACGTAGGGTAGAGTAGAACAGAATAGAGTAGAATAGCGTAGAATGGAGAAGAGTGGAGTCAAATGGAGTCGAACAGAGACAAATAGAGTAGAAAAGAGTCGAATCGAGCCAAATAGGGCCGAATAAGGCTGAACCGAGTGGAAACGAGCTGAATTGAAGCGATTCGAGCCAAATCGAGCTGAATCGAGCCGACTCAAGCATGATGGTGTCCCGTCGCATCGAAATGCTTTGAATCGAACCAAATGGAAGAGATTAGAACAGGTTAGGGTAGTTTATGATAGGAAGACTAGGGTAGATGCAAGTAGACTACATTAGAGTAGACAAGAGAAGGCTAGAGTAGAAGCCTAGACTAGTAAGCTGGACTAGTCAGCTAGACTAGTGGCATAGAGCAGTAGCCTAGACAACTAGTCTTGAATAGTACCCTCAGTCAGTAATCTGAACGAGTACCCTTGCCTTAACTAGTAGTCCTAACAAGTACCCTTGCCTTAACCAGTAGTCTTCACTAGTACCCTTGCCTTCACTAGTAGTATGTCCTTAACAAGTAGCCTGAACAGGTACCCTTGCCTTAACCAGTACCCTCAACAAGTACCCACGCCTTAACTAGTAGCCTGGCCTTAACTAGTACCCTGGCCTTAACTAGTAGCCTGAACTAGTACACTTGCCTTAAGGAGCACCCTTGCCCGAACTACTCCCCTTAATTAGGACCCTTATTGAGTAACCCTAAGTAGTAGAGTATGGTACGGTGGGGTAGCATAGGGTAGGGAAGCGTACGGTGGAACAGAGAAAATAGAAGGAAATAGAATAGAACAGCATAGGTCAGGGTAGGTTAGCTTAGTGCAGGGTATGGTAGAGTAGCATAGGATGGAATAGAGAAAATAGAAAAGGAGACTAGAAAAGAGCAGACTAGATTAGGATAGGGTAGGGTGGGGGAGGGTTGTGTAGAATACAGTAGTGTAGAACGGAATAGAATGGTGTGGAATGGAGTCGAATGGATTCGAACAGAGATGAATAGAGTAGAAAAGAGTTGAATAGAGCCGGATAACGCTGAATAGGACCAAATATGGCCGAAATGAGCCGAATCGAGTCGAGTCGACCAGATTCGGGATGAATGGAGCCTAGTGGAGCTGAAATGAGCCAATTAGAGACAAACTGAACCCAGCAAAATCGAGCCAAAACACACTTAATTGCATCCTATTGCATCGGATCTCGTCGAATTCCATCAAATCCCACCAAACCGCATCAAATCTCGCGGAATCTCACCGAATCCCGTCGAATTGTCTCAAATCGGGTCGAATGGTGTCCAACTGAATGGAATTGAATTAAATTGAATAGATTAGAGTAGTGTAGGTTAGGCTGGGATTCAGTAGGGAAGGGCACAGAAGAATAGAATAGAGTAGAACAGAAGAGAATACCAAGAGTAGAATGGAGTAGAGTTGAGTAGAGTGGAATAGTCAGAGTCGGGTAGTGCAGAATATAGATGAATAGATCCAATTCAAGCCGAATCGATTCGAATGGAGAGGAAAGGGAACAAATCGTGATGAATCGAATCGATTCGAATAGATTAGAGTAGGGTAGGGTAGAACAGAATAGAATAGAGTAGAAAAGAGTAGAATGGTGTGGAATGGAGTTGAATGGAGCCAAATAGAGACAAATAAAGTAGAAAGGGCTGAGTAGAGCTGAACAGGGCTGAATAAGGTTCACTCGAGCCTAATTATGCTGAATTGAGCAGAATCGAGACGAATTGACCCAATTCAAGCCAAATAGAGCTAAATCGAGCCGATTCAAGCCTAATCACATGGAATCGCGTCGAAATGCGTTGAATCGAATAGATTAGTGTAGAGGAGGGTACGGCAGGAGAGGCTAGACTACAACACAACAGAACACAATAGAAAGAAGAGAATAGAATTAAGTAGAGTCGGGTCCAGTAGAATAGAGTCAAATCGAGTTGACGAGAGCTGAAAAGAGCCAAACAGAGCTGAATACAGCCGAATTGACCAAATTCAAGGTGAATCGAGATGAATCATGTCCAGTCGTTTGAAATGTGTCGAATCGAATCAAATGGATTAGTGTGGGGAAGGTAAGGTTCGGGGAGGGTAGAGAAGACTAGAATAGAGTAGAATAGAACAGAACAGAAAGAATCGAGTAGACTAGAGTCACATAGAGTCGAATACTGCCAAAAAGAGCCGAATAGAGTGGAAAAGAGCTGAATAGAACCGAATCGAGTTTAATGGAGGAGAAAGGAGATGAATCGAGCCGGTATGAGCCGAATCAGGTCGAATTCCGTTCAAGTGTGTCGAATAGCATAGAACAGATTACAGTAGGCTAAGTTAGGGTAGGGTAGGGTAGAATAGAGTGCAGTAGAACAGAACAGAAGAGAAGAGAACACAACTGAAAGAATAGAATAGGGTCGAGACGAGCAGAGTATAGAAGAGTAGAGTAGAGTAGAGTCGAATATTGCCGAATAGAGCCAAAGACAGCCAAATAGAGCCCAAAAGAGCTAAATCGATAGAAACCAAGACAAATCACGCCGAATCCCGTGGAATCGTGCTCTATCGCGTCGAATCCCGTCGAATTGCATTGAATCTGATCAGTTCCAATCCAATCCAATCCATTAGAATAGACTAGAGTAGGGTAGAGTCCAATACAATACAGTAGAGAATAGTTTAGGATGGAGTAGAATGGTGTAGCATGGAGTCGAGTGGAGTCGAAAAGAGATAATAGAGTTGAGTAGAGTCTAACAGAGTCGAATAGAGCCTATTCGAGCTGACTAGAGCCGAATGGAGCCGATTAGAGCTGAATCGAACCGATTTGAGCCGATTGGGGATGAATGGAGTGGAAAGGAGCCGATTTGAGCCGAATCGCATCGAGATGCGTGGAATCGAATCCAGTAGAATAGATTAGATTAGGGTAGGATGGAATAGAGTAGACTTGAACACAGTAGAAGAGAATGGAAAGAATACAATAGAATAGAGTAGAAAAGGGTAGAGCAGAGCAGAATAGTGTAGAGTAGAATAGAGTAGAGTAGAACAGAGTCGAATCAAGCTGAATGGAGATGAAACGAGACAAATCGCGTCGGATGGCGTCGAATCCCTTCGAATCAATTACAGTAGGGTATAGTAGAATAGCGTAGAATGGAGTGGAATGGTGTGCAATGGAATCGAGTAGAGTAGAAAAGAGCTGAAGAGAGCCGAAGAGGGCCGAAGAGGGCCAAATCGAGCTGAATTGAGCGAAATCGAGCCGAATCCAGTGAATCGAGCCTAATGGAGCCGAATCGAGCCTAATCAAGCCGAATCGACACTATTCGAGACAAATGGAGCTGAATGGACATGAATCACACCGATTCGGCCCCTAGTCACGTCAAAATTTGTTGAATTCAATTGAATAGACTAGAGTAGGGGAGGTTCGGGTAGGCTAGGGTAGGGTAGAATGGAGTAGAATAGAATAAAGCAGAACAGAACACAACAAAATAGAACAGAACAACACAGAACGAATACAGAAACGAGGAGGCTAGAGTAGAGTAGAGGGGAATAGAGTAGAGTAGAATAGATTCGAACAGAGCCAAATCGAGCTGAATCGCGTCGAAATGGGTTGAATCAAATCCAATCAAATGGATTACAGTACCTTAGAGTTGGGTAGCGTAGGGTAGGGTAGAATAGAGTAGACTAGTACAGAACAGAGTAGAAACAATACAATAGAATAGAGAAGATTAGACTACAGTAGAATAGAGCTGAATAGAGCCAAATGCAGACGAAACGAGAGGACTCGTGTAGAGGCACTTAGAGTAAATTAGAGTGGTGTTGGGTAGGGTAGAGCAGAATAGAGTAGAATAGTGTAGAACAGTGTGGAATGAATAGAATGGAGTAGAATGGAGTCAAATAGAAACGAACAGAGTAGAAAAGAGTCGAATAGAGCAGAATAGGGCCGAAGAACGCCAAATCGAGCAGATTCGAAGCGATTCGAGCCAAAACAAGCTGAATGGAGCCTAACTGAGCCGAATAGAGCCAAATCGAGCCGAATCGAGCCGACTCAAGCTTCATCGCCTCGAATCGCGTTCAATGCGTCAAATCCAATCGAGACGTATAGATTAGAGAAGGGGAGGGGAGGGCAGGGGAGGGTAGAATAGAACAGAGTAGAGTGGAATAGAAGAGATTAGAACAGAATAGAAGGAATAGAATCGAGTAGAATAGAGTGGAAAAGAGTAGAGTCGAATACAGTCGAATAGAGCCGACTAAGCTGAATAGAGACGAATGGAGCTGAATACAGCCGAAAAGAGCTGTATACTGCCGAATCACACCTAATCGAGCGGAATCAAGCAGAATCGCACTGACTGTCACCGAACAGCGTCGAATCGAATCAGGTCGAATCGAGTCGAGCCACATCGTTTTGAATCAAACAAGGTCAAATCGCTTCATATCGTGTCGAATCCCATGGAATCACGTCGAATAACTTCGAATCGTGTGAAACCTCAGAGAATCCTACTGAATCACGTCGAGTCGCATGGAATCTCATCAAATCCCTTCGGATCTTGCCGAATCCAGTCAAGTCCTATCAAATCGCTTTGCACGGAATCGAATTGAATCCAATAGATTAAAGTAGGCTAGGTTCGGGTGGGGTGCCGTAGGGTCGGGTAGGGTAGAATAGAATAGAGTACAACAGAGTAGGAGAGAACAGAACAGAAAGAATACAACAGAACAGAATAGAGTCAAAGAGAGAGAACATAGCCGAATTGAGCCGAGTGGAGACAAAACGAGACGAATCACGTCCGGTTGCTTCGAATCGCGTCAAATCAAATCGAATCGATTAGAAGAGATGAGGGTAGGGAAGGGTAGAATAGAATAGAGGAAAATAGTGAAGAATGGTGTGGAATGGAATAGAATGGAATTGAACGGAGTCCAATAAAGACGGATAGATATGAATAGAGTACAAAAGAGTCTAATAGAGCAGAATAGGGCCGGATAGGGCCAAATAAGGCCTAATTGAGCAGAATCCAGCAGAATCGATGGAATTCGAGCCTAATCGAGCCGAATGGAGTGAAATGGAGACAAGTCGAGCCGAATAGAGCCGATGCGAACTGAATCGAGCTGATTCAAGCCTAATCGCGTCAAATCGCGTGGAAATACGTCACATCGAATCTAATCAAATAGATTAGGGGAGAGGCGGGTGGGTAGAATAGAACAGAATAGTACAGAATAGAAAGAATAGAATATAGTACAGTAGGGTGGAGTAGAGAGAGTAAAGCAGAGCAGAGTAGAATTGAGTCAAATAGTGCAGGACATAGCTGAATAGAGCCAATTCTGGCCGAATCGAGTCAAATGGAAACAAAACGAGATGAATCACACCGAATTGCTTCGAATCGCATCCAGTCGAATAGATTAGAGTAACGTAGGGTAGAGTAGAACAGAATAGAGTAGAATAGCGTAGAATGGAGAAGAGTGGAGTCAAATGGAGTCGAACAGAGACAAATAGAGTAGAAAAGAGTCGAATCGAGCCAAATAGGGCCGAATAAGGCTGAACCGAGTGGAAACGAGCTGAATTGAAGCGATTCGAGCCAAATCGAGCTGAATCGAGCCGACTCAAGCATGATGGTGTCCAGTCGCATCGAAATGCTTTGAATCGAACCAAATGGTAGAGATTAGAACAGGTTAGGGTAGTTTATGATAGGAAAACTAGGGTAGATGCAAGTAGACTACATTAGAGTAGACAAGAGAAGGCTAGAGTAGAAGCCTAGACTAGTAAGCTGGACTAGTCAGCTAGACTAGTGGCATAGAGCAGTAGCCTAGACAAGTAGTCTTGAATAGTACCCTCAGTCAGTAATCTGAACGAGTAACCTTGCCTTAACTAGTAGTCCTAACAAGTACCCTTGCCTTAACCAGTAGTCTTCACTAGTACCCTTGCCTTCACTAGTAGTATGTCCTTAACAAGTAGCCTGAACGGGTACCCTTGCCTTAACCAGTACCCTCAACAAGTACCCACGCCTTAACTAGTAGCCTGGCCTTAACTAGTAGCCTGGCCTTAACTAGTAGCCTGAACTAGTACACTTGCCTTAAGGAGTACCCTTGCCCGAACTACTCCCCTTAATTAGGACCCTTATTGAATAACCCTAAGTAGTAGAGTATGGTACGGTGGGGTAGCATAGGGTAGGGAAGCCTACGGTGGAACAGAGAAAATAGAAGGAAATAGAATAGAACAGCATAGGTCAGGGTAGGTTAGCTTAGTGCAGGGTATGGTAGAGTAGCATAGGATGGAATAGAGAAAATAGAAAAGGAGACTAGAAAAGAGCAGACTAGATTAGGATAGGGTAGGGTGGGGGAGGGTTGTGTAGAATACAGTAGTGTAGAACGGAATAGAATGGTGTGGAATGGAGTCGAATGGATTCGAACAGAGATGAATAGAGTAGAAAAGAGTTGAATAGAGCCGGATAACGCTGAATAGGACCAAATATGGCCGAAATGAGCCGAATCGAGTCGAGTCGACCAGATTCGGGATGAATGGAGCCTAGTGGAGCTGAAATGAGCCAATTAGAGACAAACTGAACCCAGCAAAATCGAGCCAAAACACACTTAATTGCATCCTATTGCATCGGATCTCGTCGAATTCCATCAAATCCCACCAAACCGCATCAAATCTCGCGGAATCTCACCGAATCCCGTCGAATTGTCTCAAATCGGGTCGAATGGTGTCCAACTGAATGGAATTGAATTAAATTGAATAGATTAGAGTAGTGTAGGTTAGGCTGGGATTCAGTAGGGAAGGGCACAGAAGAATAGAATAGAGTAGAACAGAAGAGAATACCAAGAGTAGAATGGAGTAGAGTTGAGTAGAGTGGAATAGTCAGAGTCGGGTAGTGCAGAATATAGATGAATAGATCCAATTCAAGCCGAATCGATTCGAATGGAGAGGAAAGGGAACAAATCGTGATGAATCGAATCGATTCGAATAGATTAGAGTAGGGTAGGGTAGAACAGAATAGAATAGAGTAGAAAAGAGTAGAATGGTGTGGAATGGAGTTGAATGGAGCCAAATAGAGACAAATAAAGTAGAAAGGGCTGAGTAGAGCTGAACAGGGCTGAATAAGGTTCACTCGAGCCTAATTATGCTGAATTGAGCAGAATCGAGACGAACTGACCCAATTCAAGCCAAATAGAGCTAAATCGAGCCGATTCAAGCCTAATCACATGGAATCGCGTCGAAATGCGTTGAATCGAATAGATTAGTGTAGAGGAGGGTACGGCCGGAGAGGCTAGACTACAACACAACAGAACACAATAGAAAGAAGAGAATAGAATTAAGTAGAGTCGGGTCCAGTAGAATAGAGTCAAATCGAGTTGACGAGAGCTGAAAAGAGCCAAACAGAGCTGAATACAGCCGAATTGACCAAATTCAAGGTGAATCGAGATGAATCATGTCCAGTCGTTTGAAATGTGTCGAATCGAATCAAATGGATTAGTGTGGGGAAGGTAAGGTTCGGGGAGGGTAGAGAAGACTAGAATAGAGTAGAATAGAACAGAACAGAAAGAATCGAGTAGACTAGAGTCACATAGAGTCGAATACTGCCAAAAAGAGCCGAATAGAGTGGAAAAGAGCTGAATAGAACCGAATCGAGTTTAATGGAGGAGAAAGGAGATGAATCGAGCCGATATGACCCGAATCAGGTCGAATTCCGTTCAAGTGTGTCGAATAGCATAGAACAGATTACAGTAGGCTAAGTTAGGGTAGGGTAGGGTAGAATAGAGTGCAGTAGAACAGAACAGAAGAGAAGAGAACACAACTGAAAGAATAGAATAGGGTCGAGACGAGCAGAGTATAGAAGAGTAGAGTAGAGTAGAGTCGAATATTGCCGAATAGAGCCAAAGACAGCCAAATAGAGCCCAAAAGAGCTAAATCGATAGAAACCAAGACAAATCACGCCGAATCCCGTGGAATCGTGCCGTATCGCGTCGAATCCCGTCGAATTGCATTGAATCTGATCAGTTCCAATCCAATCCAATCCATTAGAATAGACTAGAGTAGGGTAGAGTCCAATACAATACAGTAGAGAATAGTTTAGGATGGAGTAGAATGGTGTAGCATGGAGTCGAGTGGAGTCGAAAAGAGATAATAGAGTTGAGTAGAGTCTAACAGAGTCGAATAGAGCCTATTCGAGCTGACTAGAGCCGAATGGAGCCGATTAGAGCTGAATCGAACCGATTTGAGCCGATTGGGGATGAATGGAGTGGAAAGGAGCCGATTTGAGCCGAATCGCATCGAGATGCGTGGAATCGAATCCAGTAGAATAGATTAGATTAGGGTAGGATGGAATAGAGTAGACTTGAACACAGTAGAAGAGAATGGAAAGAATACAATAGAATAGAGTAGAAAAGGGTAGAGCAGAGCAGAATAGTGTAGAGTAGAATAGAGTAGAGTAGAACAGAGTCGAATCAAGCTGAATGGAGATGAAACGAGACAAATCGCGTCGGATGGCGTCGAATCCCTTCGAATCAATTACAGTAGGGTATAGTAGAATAGCGTAGAATGGAGTGGAATGGTGTGCAATGGAATCGAGTAGAGTAGAAAAGAGCTGAAGAGAGCCGAAGAGGGCCGAAGAGGGCCAAATCGAGCTGAATTGAGCGAAATCGAGCCGAATCCAGTGAATCGAGCCTAATGGAGCCGAATCGACCCTAATCAAGCCGAATCGACACTATTCGAGACAAATGGAGCTGAATGGACATGAATCACACCGATTCGGCCCCTAGTCACGTCAAAATTTGTTGAATTCAATTGAATAGACTAGAGTAGGGGAGGTTCGGGTAGGCTAGGGTAGGGTAGAATGGAGTAGAATAGAATAAAGCAGAACAGAACACAACAAAATAGAACAGAACAACACAGAACGAATACAGAAACGAGGAGGCTAGAGTAGAGTAGAGGGGAATAGAGTAGAGTAGAATAGATTCGAACAGAGCCAAATCGAGCTGAATCGCGTCGAAATGGGTTGAATCAAATCCAATCAAATGGATTACAGTACCTTAGAGTTGGGTAGCGTAGGGTAGGGTAGAATAGAGTAGACTAGTACAGAACAGAGTAGAAACAATACAATAGAATAGAGAAGATTAGACTACAGTAGAATAGAGCTGAATAGAGCCAAATGCAGACGAAACGAGAGGACTCGTGTAGAGGCACTTAGAGTAAATTAGAGTGGTGTTGGGTAGGGTAGAGCAGAATAGAGTAGAATAGTGTAGAACAGTGTGGAATGAATAGAATGGAGTAGAATGGAGTCAAATAGAAACGAACAGAGTAGAAAAGAGTCGAATAGAGCAGAATAGGGCCGAAGAACGCCAAATCGAGCAGATTCGAAGCGATTCGAGCCAAAACAAGCTGAATGGAGCCTAACTGAGCCGAATAGAGCCAAATCGAGCCGAATCGAGCCGACTCAAGCTTCATCGCCTCGAATCGCGTTCAATGCGTCAAATCCAATCGAGACGTATAGATTAGAGAAGGGGAGGGGAGGGCAGGGGAGGGTAGAATAGAACAGAGTAGAGTGGAATAGAAGAGATTAGAACAGAATAGAAGGAATAGAATCGAGTAGAATAGAGTGGAAAAGAGTAGAGTCGAATACAGTCGAATAGAGCCGACTAAGCTGAATAGAGACGAATGGAGCTGAATACAGCCGAAAAGAGCTGTATACTGCCGAATCACACCTAATCGAGCGGAATCAAGCAGAATCGCACTGACTGTCACCGAACAGCGTCGAATCGAATCAGGTCGAATCGAGTCGAGCCACATCGTTTTGAATCAAACAAGGTCAAATCGCTTCATATCGTGTCGAATCCCATGGAATCACGTCGAATAACTTCGAATCGTGTGAAACCTCAGAGAATCCTACTGAATCACGTCGAGTCGCATGGAATCTCATCAAATCCCTTCGGATCTTGCCGAATCCAGTCAAGTCCTATCAAATCGCTTTGCACGGAATCGAATTGAATCCAATAGATTAAAGTAGGCTAGGTTCGGGTGGGGTGCCATAGGGTCGGGTAGGGTAGAATAGAATAGAGTACAACAGAGTAGGAGAGAACAGAACAGAAAGAATACAACAGAACAGAATAGAGTCAAAGAGAGAGAACATAGCCGAATTGAGCCGAGTGGAGACAAAACGAGACGAATCACGTCCGGTTGCTTCGAATCGCGTCAAATCAAATCGAATCGATTAGAAGAGATGAGGGTAGGGAAGGGTAGAATAGAATAGAGGAAAATAGTGAAGAATGGTGTGGAATGGAATAGAATGGAATTGAACGGAGTCCAATAAAGACGGATAGATATGAATAGAGTACAAAAGAGTCTAATAGAGCAGAATAGGGCCGGATAGGGCCAAATAAGGCCTAATTGAGCAGAATCCAGCAGAATCGATGGAATTCGAGCCTAATCGAGCCGAATGGAGTGAAATGGAGTCAAGTCGAGCCGAATAGAGCCGATGCGAACTGAATCGAGCTGATTCAAGCCTAATCGCGTCAAATCGCGTGGAAATACGTCACATCGAATCTAATCAAATAGATTAGGGGAGAGGCGGGTGGGTAGAATAGAACAGAATAGTACAGAATAGAAAGAATAGAATATAGTACAGTAGGGTGGAGTAGAGAGAGTAAAGCAGAGCAGAGTAGAATTGAGTCAAATAGAGTCAAATAGTGCAGGACATAGCTGAATAGAGCCAATTCTGGCCGAATCGAGTCAAATGGAAACAAAACGAGATCAATCACACCGAATTGCTTCGAATCGCATCCAGTCGAATAGATTAGAGTAACGTAGGGTAGAGTAGAATAGCGTAGAATGGAGAAGAGTGGAGTCAAATGGAGTCGAACAGAGACAAATAGAGTAGAAAAGAGTCGAATCGAGCCAAATAGGGCCGAATAAGGCTGAACCGAGTGGAAACGAGCTGAATTGAAGCGATTCGAGCCAAATCGAGCTGAATCGAGCCGACTCAAGCATGATGGTGTCCAGTCGCATCGAAATGCTTTGAATCGAACCAAATGGTAGAGATTAGAACAGGTGAGGGTAGTTTATGATAGGAAAACTAGGGTAGATGCAAGTAGACTACATTAGAGTAGACAAGAGAAGGCTAGAGTAGAAGCCTAGACTAGTAAGCTGGACTAGTCAGCTAGACTAGTGGCATAGAGCAGTAGCCTAGACAAGTAGTCTTGAATAGTACCCTCAGTCAGTAATCTGAACGAGTACCCTTGCCTTAACTAGTAGTCCTAACAAGTGCCCTTGCCTTAACCAGTAGTCTTCACTAGTACCCTTGCCTTCACTAGTAGTATGTCCTTAACAAGTAGCCTGAATGGGTACCCTTGCCTTAACCAGTACCCTCAACAAGTACCCATGCCTTAACTAGTAGCCTGGCCTTAACTAGTACCCTGGCCTTAACTAGTAGCCTGAACTAGTACACTTGCCTTAAGGAGTACCCTTGCCCGAACTACTCCCCTTAATTAGGACCCTTATTGAGTAACCCTAAGTAGTAGAGTATGGTACGGTGGGGTAGCATAGGGTAGGGAAGCCTACGGTGGAACAGAGAAAATAGAAGGAAATAGAATAGAACAGCATAGGTCAGGGTAGGTTAGCTTAGTGCAGGGTATGGTAGAGTAGCATAGGATGGAATAGAGAAAATAGAAAAGGAGACTAGAAAAGAGCAGACTAGATTAGGATAGGGTAGGGTGGGGGAGGGTTGTGTAGAATACAGTAGTGTAGAACGGAATAGAATGGTGTGGAATGGAGTCGAATGGATTCGAACAGAGATGAATAGAGTAGAAAAGAGTTGAATAGAGCCGGATAACGCTGAATAGGACCAAATATGGCCGAAATGAGCCGAATCGAGTCGAGTCGACCAGATTCGGGATGAATGGAGCCTAGTGGAGCTGAAATGAGCCAATTAGAGACAAACTGAACCCAGCAAAATCGAGCCAAAACACACTTAATTG